>NC_058082.1:404234487-404550479 GCF_014858855.1 Bufo gargarizans | reverse complement strand
ACAAAAAATGTGCTTTGACAGACACTAAATAACTTGCCCAGCCAGAACAGTACAGCAGTAACGACAGATTTAGCGGGATATAAATTTGAGGCCTAGTATTTAGGCGCTGGGTGACAGGTATAGATTTACTGACAGAATTAGACTTGGAAATGCACAGTAGCGTGTGTGTGAAGTTATTCTGAATGACCCTATGTGCACCTTGAATATTATATACCCTTTTAGGGATAGATTTAAAATAGCTCTGATACAGCAGAAACCACTAAATTAGGAAATTGCTAAATTGGGAATTGTATTTCAACCCAGAACAAAAAATTTGCTTTGACGGACACTAAATAACTTGCCCAGCCAGAACAGTACAGCAGTAACGACAGATTTAGCGGGATATAAATTTGAGGCCTAGTATTTAGGCGCTGGGTGACAGGTATAGATTTACTGACGGAATTAGACTTGGAAATGCACAGTAGCGTGTGTGTGAAGTTATTCTGAATGACCCTATGTGCACCTTGAATATTATATACCCTTTTAGGGATAGATTTCAAATAGCTCTGATACAGCAGAAACCACTAAATTAGGAAATTGCTAAATTGGGAATGTATTTCAACCCAGAACAAAAAATGTGCTTTGACGGACACTAAATAACTTGCCCAGCCAGAACAGTACAGCAGTAACGACAGATTTAGCGGGATATAAATTTGAGGCCTAGTATTTAGGCGCTGGGTGACAGGTATAGATTTACTGACGGAATTAGACTTGGAAATGCACAGTAGCATGTGTGTGAAGTTATTCTGAATGACCCTATGTGCACCTTGAATATTATATACCCTTTTAGGGATAGATTTCAAATAGCTCTGATACAGCAGAAACCTCTAAATTAGGAAATTGCTAAATTGGGAATTGTATTTCAACCCAGAACAAAAAATGTGCTTTGACGGACACTAAATAACTTGCCCAGCCAGAACAGTACAGCAGTAATGACAGATTTAGCGGGATATAAATTTGAGGCCTAGTATTTAGGCGCTGGGTGACAGGTATAGATTTACTGACGGAATTAGACTTGGAAATGCACAGTAGCGTGTGTGTGAAGTTATTCTGAATGACCCTATGTGCACCTTGAATATTATATACCCTTTTAGGGATAGATTTCAAATAGCTCTGATACAGCAGAAACCACTAAATTAGGAAATTGCGAAATTGGGAATTGTATTTCAACCCAGAACAAAAAATGTGCTTTGACGGACACTAAATAACTTGCCCAGCCAGAACAGTACAGCAGTAACGACAGATTCAGCGGGATATAAATTTGAGGCCTAGTATTTAGGCGCTGGGTGACAGGTATAGATTTACTGACAGAATTAGACTTGGAAATGCACAGTAGCGTGTGTGTGAAGTTATTCTGAATGACCCTATGTGCACCTTGAATATTATATACCCTTTTAGGGATAGATTTCAAATAGCTCTGATACAGCAGAAACCACTAAATTAGGAAATTGCTAAATTGGGAATTGTATTTCAACCCAGAACAAAAAATGTGCTTTGACGGACACTAAATAACTTGCCCAGCCAGAACTGTACAGCAGTAACGACAGATTTAGCGGGATATAAATTTGAGGCCTAGTATTTAGGCGCTGGGTGACAGGTATAGATTTACTGACAGAATTAGACTGGGATATGGCCAAAAAATAACCACACTATTGCTGGTTAAATGCACTTGGTGTGACAGCTTGACCAACCCCACTACTGAGGGTTAAATGCACTTGGTGACAGGCGCAGCTTGCCCCTGATATAGTATATGGCCAAAAAATTAACAGACTATTGCTGGTTAAATGCACTTGGTGTGACAGCTTGACCAACCACACTACTGAGGGTTAAATGCACTTGGTGACGGGCGCAGCTTGCCCCTGATGTAGTATATGGCCAAAAAATAAACAGACTATTGCTGGTTAAATGCACTTGGTGTGACAGCTTCACCCTGATGTAGGCTTTAGCCAAAAAACAACCACACCATTGACGGTTAAGTGCACTTGGTGACAGGCGCAGCTTGCCCCTGATGTAGTATATGGCCAAAAAATAAACAGACTATTGCTGGTTAAATGCACTTGGTGTGACAGCTTCACCCATGTAGGCTTTAGCCAAAAAACAACCACACCATTGAGGGTTAAATGCACTTGGTGACAGGCGCAGCTTGCCCCTGATGTAGCATATGGCCAAAAAATAAACAGACTATTGCTGGTTAAATGCACTTGGTGTGACAGCTTCACCCTGATGTAGGCTTTAGCCAAAAAACAACCACACCATTGAGGGTTAAATGCACTTGGTGACAGGCGCAACTTGCCCCTGATGTAGTATATGGCCAAAAAATAAACAGACTATTGCTGGTTAAATGCACTTGGTGTGACAGCTTCACCCTGATGTAGGCTTTAGCCAAAAAACAACCACACCATTGAGGGTTAAATGCACTTGGTGACAGGCGCAGCTTGCCCCTGATGTAGTATATGGCCAAAAAATAAACAGACTATTGCTGGTTAAATGCACTTGGTGTGACAGCTTCACCCTGATGTAGGCTTTATCCAAAAAACAACCACACCATTGAGGGTTAAATGCACTTGGTAACAGGCGCAGCTTGCCCCTGATGTAGTATATGGCCAAAAAATAAACAGACTATTGTTGGTTAAATGCACTTGGTGTGACAGCTTGACCAACCACACTACTGAGGGTTAAATGCACTTGGTGACAGGCGCAGTTTGCCCCTGATGTAGTATATGGCCAAAAAATAAACAGACTATTGCTGGTTAAATGCACTTGGTGTGACAGCTTCACCCTGATGTAGGATTCAGCCAAAAAACAACCACACCATTGAGGGTTAAATGCACTTGGTCGCAGCTTGTGCTGGCGCACCACAAGACACAAAATGGCCGCCGATCACCCCAGAAAAAAGTGACTGACAGTCTGGGCAGCCTAAAAACAGTGAGCAATTGAGTATCAGCAGCTCAATGACCCACAGCTGCAGATCGATCAATAATCAAGTCCTTTGGAGAAGTTAATCTGCCTAATCTCGCCCTACTGTCGCAGCCGCAACCTCTCCCTACGCTAATCAGAGCAGAGTGACGGGCGGCGCTATGTGACTCCAGCTTAAATAGAGGCTGGGTCACATGGTGCTCTGGCCAATCACAGCCATGCCAATAGTAGGCATGGCTGTGATGGCCTCTTGGGGCGAGTAGTATGACGCTTGTTGATTGGCTGCTTTGCAGCCTTTCAAAAAGCGCCAAGAAAGCGTCACAAAAGCGCCAAGAAAGCGACGAACACCGAACCCGGATTTTTACGAAAATGTCCGGGTTCGGGTCTGTGTCACGGACACCCCAAAATTCGGTACGAACCCGAACTATACAGTTTCGAGTTCGCTCATCCCTACTTATGATTTATGACTTTTCATGAGTTTACGCTTGTCTGGGGTATGATTACAACATTGCCTATATTTGTGCCTTTTTTCTAAAAACACATTCATATATTTAAAGGTCTTTCCACCACTTTATTAACTATGCCTACTTTTCTTGGTATATTTCTATTTTGGAATGAATTCTTCTTTATGGAACACATTTGCATTTTGCATTACTGTTTTGCTGCAGTTTATGAGCATGGATTGATATTTTGATATTAATGAAGTATACTTTTACTTTGTCATTAATTAGGGATTGCATTGTGCATTAGTCAGGAAAATATACTAATATCAAAACATGTACAGGGCTTCCTTCACCTGCAGTAACCTCACATTTCTCGTTGCCATAAGTTATTAGTCACTAACTGGCTGCTACAGTAACATGGAGAAGGAGAGAAGGATGGGAGTGAAGAGGAAGCATTAGGGTATGACCACACAGTCAGGTTTCTACATGCAGTTTTGAAAGCCAAAACCAGAAGTAAATTCAAAAGGGGAGAAGTTGTATCCGTAATTTATACTTTCTCTCCTTTTATGATCCACTCCTGATTTTGACTTCCAAACCTGCATGCAGAAACCTGACCGTGTGGTTGTACCCCTACAGTCATATTGGGGGTATATTGTGGTCCCAGTGTTAAGGATTGAAAGACAGCTTGAAATATTTGGGGGGCTCTGTGACTGACACTTTTCTAAGTGCAATGTGGTAAGCATGGTTTACCGAAAAAGTTTGAAAAAAAGTAGCACTCCAATCTTCACTCTAATAGTATATTTATTAGCACCGAACATAATGCTTCTGTTCGGTGCTAATAAATATAAGATTGGAGTGCTACATTTTTTTTCAAACTTTTTCAGTAATTGAAGGGTCCCTTGGGCCGGGCCTAACACCGCGAGCACCAACACCAAATGATGGACTACCATACGTCAGTAAGTGGTGCTGTTCTTTCTCTATGCTTTCCATTGTAAGCATGGTTTACTGCACAGACTTGCTAACTTCCATGCTACATTGGTACCATTGCAACCCTCCATGCAACCATTGGTATACAGACTTTTTCCTTGCAACCCTCAATGCTGCCATTGGACAAAACCACACCCAACAAATCCCCACAACCATTCCAGGAGTACTGCACATACTGCAGCTACTCCTCTCTTACTTATTCTATGTTTCAGTTTGGTGCTGAATTTCTGGGTTCTGTATACATGTGGAAGGCTGAAAAGTCAGCCTGAATTTGTGGGAGGGGCATATTACCTTCTTAAGCCCCAGCCTCCAGCTCCTCAGGGCGCTTCTGTTCACATTCTGGATAGGGAGTCGCCTGCTCTGGTGCTGCATCTGTGCATGTTGTGAGTAGCTTTCATCTGGTTCGGTTCGTTTGGTTTCGTTTTCATACACGTCTTCAGGAGAGGTAATTTTGCGCAAACAATGCGCCACAAGGGCTCCATCAGCCGCGGTCACATACTCCCGGCTCCCCGAGTTGGCATGCGTTCCAGCGTGGAACGCGTGCCAATTCTCATGTCCGCACCAAATTTCTTCTTGTCTCCTTCCTTGGTTCCCTCCCTGTGTTCCCCTCCAACTTCCTCCCGAGATAGCAGGGGGGGCAGGGTCTGGCCCGCAGATCCCCCTCTCCACACGGCCTCCCCGTCCTCACCTCAGGCCCCACTGCAAGCCGGCGTGCGTTCCAGCGTGGAGCGCACGCCGGAAATCCGCCGCAAGGCATGGGCCGGGTCACGTGGCCGGCGTGCGTTCCGGCTTGGAGCGCACGCCGGAGTCCCTCGGCCGGGTCTGTGCCTGGTCGCGTGTGCGGCGTGCGTTCCAGCTTGGAGCGCACGCCGGAGTGCTTCCGTCAGGCCTGGGCCCATAAATGTACATCAGAAACCCTGTCAAAGTTAAAATCACTATGCACCATGACTCTTTTGTTAAGGGAAAAACCGTGCTCTTTTATTCACTCCAGTGCATCACATCTAAACTGTGCAATTCAACACAACAGCAATGTCCATAAACCCCCACCTCCCACAAAGGATCCCCAAACGCTGCAGGCGTCTTGGTGCCTGTTCACACAGTCTCTCACATCCGTGGTCAGTACTACACCTTGTCATGGGGTGGGTTTGTCCAAGTTCATGCAAGTTAGACAGGCCACGTGTCGGCCTGGACAAGGGATTGGCTCCGGCCACAGGATCCCCTTCTTTTGGTCCTTCGCTGAGCCTGCAGCAATTGGGCAGTCCTTGGTAGACGAGCGGACTACAGCGATCAGCCTCCTGCAGTGAGACAGGAGACCACACTTCATCAGCAGCCCCACAGTCAGTGAGCATCAAACCTATATTCACAGCCCTGGGTGTAGCAGGCAGACCACACCCAGCAAGCATAGTGAAGGATTAACGCCTTCCCTACCCAACTAAGGCCAGAGATAACCAACCTGCCAGGATCAGTGTAGACTGACACCAACAACTGAAACCTGTCCACCCGTGGTGGTCCGTGGGGAACAGACACCCACCCTGCTCTTACTCCACCAGGGCCACGACCCCCGGTGGTACGTATCTTCCATCCACTACCACTCCAGACATTCTCTTACAATATATAAAAAAAATTAAAAAAAAATTATACAATAAAATTTTATTTTATTTTATAAAGAAATTTAAATAGATCTACAAGTTAATCGGTAGGTTCCAATCTCCAGCCATTTCATACGCACTCCCGCCGTGCGGGAGCGAGGCAGTCATCCTTGGTTCCTCATTCCGCTGGGCTGGAAGGGACCAGGTTAGCACGGGTTAAAAAAAAAAAAAAAAAAAATTAAAAAAAAAAACTTGGGGGTCTCACCATAAGTAGTCCAGGCCATCATTCCTCGCCATACCCATTTAGCGGTCACCATACGCTCACCGCAGTCTTCTACTCTATGGGCGACATGCCACATGTTATATATCTATGCTTCACGTGATATACTGCTGTCTCATCTACTACCTACTTCTGTCTCCTGGCTCGCCAGGCTCATACCCACCTCTGCCTCCTGGATCGCCCAGGCACGCACCTACCTCTGCCTCCTGGATCGCCCAGGCACGCACCTACCTCTGCCTCCTGGATCGCCCAGGCACGCACCTACCTCTGCCTCCTGGATCGCCCAGGCACGCACCTACCTCTGCCTCCTGGATCGCCCAGGCACGCACCTACCTCTGCCTCCTGGATCGCCCAGGCACGCACCTACCTCTGCCTCCTGGATCGCCCAGGCACGCACCTACCTCTGCCTCCTGGATCGCCCAGGCACGCACCTACCTTCCTCTGCCTCCTGGATCGCCCAGGCACGCACCTACCTTCCTCTGCCTCCTGGATCGCCCAGGCACGCACCTACCTTCCTCTGCCTCCTGGATCGCCCAGGCACGCACCTACCTCTGTCTCCTGGTTCGTCCAGGCTCATACCTACCTGTGTCTCCTGGTTCGTCCAGGCTCATACCTACCTGTGTCTCCTGGTTCGTCCAGGCTCATACCTACCTCTGTCTCCTGGTTCGTCCAGGCTCATACCTACCTCTGTCTCCTGGTTCGTCCAGGCTCATACCTACCTCTGTCTCCTGGTTCGTCCAGGCTCATACCTACCTCTGTCTCCTGGTTCGTCCAGGCTCATACCTACCTCTGTCTCCTGGTTCGTCCAGGCTCATACCTACCTCTGTCTCCTGGTTCGTCCAGGCTCATACCTACCTCTGTCTCCTGGTTCGTCCAGGCTCATACCTACCTCTGTCTCCTGGTTCGTCCAGGCTCATACCTACCTCTGTCTCCTGGTTCGTCCAGGCTCATACCTACCTCTGTCTCCTGGTTCGTCCAGGCTCATACCTACCTCTGTCTCCTGGTTCGTCCAGGCTCATACCTACCTCTGTCTCCTGGTTCGTCCAGGCTCATACCTACCTCTGTCTCCTGGTTCGTCCAGGCTCATACCTACCTCTGTCTCCTGGTTCGTCCAGGCTCATACCTACCTCTGTCTCCTGGTTCGTCCAGGCTCATACCTACCTCTGCCTCCTGGATCGCCCAGGCACGCACCTTCTTCTGTCTCCTGGTTCGCCCAGGCTCATTCCTACCTCTGCCTCCTGGATCGCCCAGGCACGCACCTTCTTCTGTCTCCTGGTTCGCCCAGGCTCATTCCTACCTCTGCCTCCTGGTTCACCCAGGCCTGTCATCCTCCCCGAAAGGTGTAGGTAAGCTCAGGATTCAATGTATTTGCCTGAATCGCTCAGGTTCCATGCAGCTGCCTGGAACGCTCGGGGGTTTCTCAGCAGGGTCCGGCTGGTTCCTGGTTACCCGGTTCGTGTCCGGCACGTCTGGATTTCTGTTTCCCACAGGTCTTGTTGCATGCAGCGCGACTTCGGGCCCTGATTCTGGCAGTTCAGGGTCATCCAGCAGTTGGCCATGATGCCCAGGCTGCATCCTGGTTCTCCGTCGCTTCATTCCAGTGCCACCAGATCACACCTCTCTCCGGGTCTCGTACCAACGCTAGTTTATTTCAGGTAAGCAGGGCCTCAGGCCACCGGAATTTCGATCCTTCCTCAATTGTGTCACAGGGCGTCTCCGTGTCTGGTTATTCCACGGTGCCAGGTTTCAGGTAAGGTCGAGCCGGGTGGCGGCTTTACGCACCTCCAAAAAAAAAAAAATATATATATATATAAAAAAAAAAAAGGGGGGAAATATGTATATATTTTTAGGGGGGTTTCCGGGGAGGGGGTTTCTGACGCACCCCAGGTCTCATTTCCCTGAATCGCTTGGGTTTTATGTATTCCCCTGAATCGCTCAGGTTTTACGTATTTTCCCTGAAATCACTCAGGTCATGTATTTCCCTGAATCGCTCAGGTTTGTATTTTCCTGTCTCTTCAGGTTGTCGGTATTTCCGGGGTGTATGTGTTGGTTTTGCAGGCTATGGCTACTAGAGAGATCGTTGATCCGGGGAGTTGTTCTGATTGCCTGATTGGAGTCGGGAGGGAATTTTTTGTTCCCCTGAAGTGGGGAAGGTTGGCTTCTGCCTCGCAGGGGTTTTTTGCCTTCCTCTGGATCGACTTGCGGGGTGTCGGGCCGAGCTGGATGGACGGATCTCTTTTTCGGCCTTGTGTACTATGTTATTATGTTACTATGTATTTTCCTGATTCACTCAGGTCACGTATTTCCCTGAAATCGCTCAGGTCTTATTTCCCACAGGTTGTTCGCATTTGCCTGAATCGGTCAGGATCCAATATATTTGCCTGAAACGCTCAGAGGTTTTCCCGTACCATCAGGAAACTACCAAGCCGGCGTCAAGGTTTCCAAAGTTTTTTTAAGGTCCCACCCGCAGGTGGCTTGAACGATGTCTCCTACACCCTGGCGTTCATAGCCCACTGTCACTGCAAATCTCAGGCTGTCATTTAACACCATCAAGCTGTACCTAGCGGGGAGACAGCACTGCGCCATGCGGGTAGGTGGCGCGCAGCCTGTCTCCGGTGAGATGTTTGGGAGACTCTCGTCCGCGCTGGATGGATTTCCTTTTTGGCCACTCTCCTAGTTTGATTGTTAGGGCAGCCGTGTATCTCGGGTTTTGCGGGTTCCTCGGGCCAGGTGAGTTCACCAGCACCTCCCCTAAACGTTAGGGGTTGCCGGTGCGACAGTTGTCCTGGGCCCATGACCTTTGTGGCCTCTGGCTCCCTTCCACGAAGGCCAATCAGCATGGACCATCCTCGGAGGTCAGGTTTTAAAACCTCCAACGATTGGTGCCCAGTCATGGTCCCCCGTCAATTGCTGGCCCCGTTGCAATGGCCTCCCCAGAGGCCCCGCTGCTTCCTTGGCGTTGGGGGCCCCTGTCATCAATCCAGTTTTGTGGCCCACATCATAACGCTGGCCTCAGGTCTCGGTCGTAACCCGCTGGCCACCACGGGACTCTCGCTCTGAACTGGAGCTGCGCCCTCAGCATCGAAAACGGGGTCTCGGCGCACGGGTTAAATGCTTGGGTAGGTGGCGCTCTTCTTGCTTCACGAGATACATCCCGAACCCGCATGTTGAGATTTCCCAGGCATTTTGTAATCTTGCTCTCTGGGTGGTTTTGAAGGCTTTTGGTCACTACTCTGCTCTCCTCGTTTATTTTTGCCCACTACTAGGCTTACCCTCGCTCCTGGCTTCCGGCACAACACAGCCAGCTAGGTCAGGGGAAGCGCTTCACCCACTCATCACAGTTAAGCCTCTCCCATAAGTGGAAGGCTGAAAAGTCAGCCTGAATTTGTGGGAGGGGCATATTACCTTCTTAAGCCCCAGCCTCCAGCTCCTCAGGGCGCTTCTGTTCACACCCACCCACCCCCCCTGTTCTCAAACACTCCCTTTTAGGGTATGCCCACTACTAGGCTTACCCTCGCTCCTGGCTTCCGGCACAACACAGCCAGCTAGGTCAGGGGAAGCGCTTCACCCACTCATCACAGTTAAGCCTCTCCCATAAGTGTATACGTGTAGGCAACATTGTGGGAGGGGAGGCTCCTGCACATCCTATTTAAAGCACCGCTGCGCCCTCCCCCCTGTCAGCTACCTCCGATTCTCGTCCACAGCAGCGGTGTGTCGCTTCACTTCCGGGTCATGTGGAGGGTCAGCATCCGACGTCCGGCGTCCTGCGGGCTGCAGCGCTTCATCAGCCGGCGCCTAACAAACGTCGCTCTTGTCCAGCAGGTTTCCAGGTTCGGGTAAGAACAAGCGTGCCCCTGGCTTTCATGCCCCACGTGCAGGCAGCGGCGGGTCTGGCAGTCAGCGCGGCACACTCCTCCCCCGCTGGGCGCACATGAAAGCCAGGCGCACGTGCAGCGTTCCACAAGCAGCGCTTATTCATGTACCCCGAACGTCCTGCCTCCGATCGGTAGCACGCATGTCATCACCATATACATGTAGCATGTCAGTCACCGCAATATTACTTAGTCACATATCATCAGTATTAGGCAGTCTGCTGCTCCCGAGCTGAATCAATCAGCACCATGCGGCTTCTTCTGGTACACAATTCTTACAGGGGCATGGGCACAGTGTAAAAGACACAGCCAATCATTGTCGGATACGCCGATTGTTCGCTGTTGATTCAGCTCTGAAGCAGCACGGAGTAATCCAGATTTTGCGTTTCACATTTGACGAGGTGTCCAGCGATTTAAGCACCACAGGTCTGTTCCACCACCTACTATCTGTTTCTGCGCATTAGTAGGAAACTTTGTTCACAGGTAACTCCACCGCACGGACCCGCTTCTTTTATCATCACACAGTTCATCCTCTTCTTGGCAATTGGTAAGCTCGTGGCCTGCAGCTACCACGTCCGGTGCTTTACTGATAGAGGTTCAGGTGTCATCACACCAATAACTTCAAGACGTACATGTCCGCTGGTCGTACGTGATGTTGCAACTTCTAGGTGTACTGTGGGTTCATATGTTCACTGCATTATCCCCTTCTGCTTCTTATTTCTCAAGTTCGGTGGTGTAGGTGCATTTGGTAAATGGTTCCGTCAAGGTCATTGTTGTCTTTTGTCCTAAACAGGTGTCTATCCGGGCTTCAGGGGTTTGCGCAGTCACAGTAACCATGCACAATCATCCGTCAGGATCCGGTAAAAAAAAAAAAAAAAACTTGCAGCATGAGGAGGTTCGTTTATGCCTGGGCAATGGCAGAAGGTGCCAGGCGAGTGCTGGCATTCACGGTAGGATCGGACTTGGTTACACGGTCCGTGACTTGTAGCACTCTGGGGCGAAGGGGGGTTGGGCGCTAATGGTCAAATGATCGTGATTAGGATTGTTACCTTGGAAGCTACGTCAGTGTGTCTGCATTTACATTTTGTCCAATACGCCATTCTCTATCTACTACAGCTGTGTTCATGCGTCCGCGGTTGCATTACATTTATACTCTGTTCACTTTCAGATTGCATCCATACGCCTGCTCTATACCATGCTCCTCATACTCAGAACTGTGCCCATACCATGTTTTTAGGCATCGCTCACATCCAGAGCTGCTTTCAATCACTTGTTGTTACATTATGTGTTATACTCTGCTTCCACTTAAAGCATTTCTTTTTATTTCTACATTATGGTTACTCAGTATTCTTACTAGGGCTATCAGCACACCGCTCTGACACTCCTCTTCCGATAAACATAGCGGCTTTCGTTAGGGGTACAATATGCTTGTAGGCTGGTCAGCGTCCTACGGTTTATTGTCAAAGAGAGTCATGGTTATGCGAGTCCCCAAGTCATACTGGTGCTGCATAAGCGGTAAAAAAAACAAACAAAAAAACATAAATCCGCCATTACAGTCTCTCTCGCATGGCTCTGCCATTAGTGTCTCACGCATGGCTTCTCTGCTTTAGCTTTACACATGTGACTCCGCCATTATAGTTTCGCGCATGGCTTCACCATTAGAGTCTCTCACGCATGGCTTCTCCGTTTAGCTTTACACATGACTCCGCCATTAGAGTCTTTCTCGCATGGCTTCTCGGTTTTTAGGTTTACACATATGACTCCGCCATTAGAGTCTCTCGCGCATGGCTTATCCGTTGAGTTTCACACATATGACTCCGCCATTAGTCCCTCGCATGGCTTATCCGTTTTAGGTTTACACATATGAGTCTCTCACACATGGCTCCGCCATTAGTCTCTCACGCTTGGCTTCTCTGGTTTAGTGTTACACATATGACTCCGCCATTAGAGTCTCTCAATCATGGCTTATCCGTTTAAGTGATACAAACATGGCTCTGCCATTAGAGTGTCTCACGCATGGCTCTCCCATTACAGTGTCTCTCACGCATGGCTTCTCAGTTTTTAGGTTTACACACATGACTCCGCCATTAGAGTCTCTCTCGCATAGCTCCGCCATTAGAGTCTCTCACGCATGGCTTCTCCGTTTTTAGGTTTACACATATGACTCCGCCATTAGAGTCTCTCGCGCATGGCTTATACGTTGAGTTTCACACATATGACTCCGCCATTAGTCCCTTGCATGGCTTATCCGTTTTAGGTTTACACATATGACTCCGCCATTAGAGTCTCTCACACATGGCTCCGCCATTAGTCTCTCACGCTTGGCTTCTCTGGTTTAGTGTTACACATATGACTCCGCCATTAGAGTCTCTCAATCATGGCTTATCCGTTTTATTTATACAAACATGGCTCTGCCATTAGAGTCTCTCACGCATGGCTCTGCCATTACAGTGTCTCTCACGCACGGCTTCTCCGTTTTTAGGTTTACACATATGACTTCGCCATTAGAGTCTCTCTCGCATAGCTCCGCCATTAGAGTCTCACGCATGGCTTCTCCGTTTTTAGGTTTACACATATGACTCCGCCATTAGAGTCTCTCACCAGGGCTCCGCCATTAGAGTCTCTCACGCATGGCTTCCCCCTTTTAATGTTACACATATGACTCCGCCATTAGAGTCTCTCGCATGGCTTCTCTGGTTTAGAGTTACACATATGGCTCTGCCATTAGAGTCTCTCTTGCATGGCTCCGCCATTAGAGTCTCTCACGCATGGCTTCTCCGTTTTTAGGTTTACACATATGACTCCGCCATTACAGTCTCTCTCGCATAGCTTCGCCATTAGAGTCTCTCAAGCATGGCTTCTCTGGTTTAGTGGTACACATATGACTCCGCCATTACAGTCTCTCTCGCATGGCTCATCCGTTTTTAGATTTACACATATGTCTCCGCCATTAGTCTCTCACGCATGGCTTCTCCCCTTTCAGTGTTACACACATGGCTCCGCTATTAGTCTCTCCCACATGGCTTCCCTGGTTAGTGTTACACTTATGACTCCGCCATTAGTCTCTCACGCATGGCTTCGTTTTAGTTTTACACACATGACTCCGCCATTAGTCTCCCACGCATGGCTTCTCTGGTTTAGTGTTACACATATGACTCCGCTATTAGAGTCTCTCTCTCGCATGGCTTCTCCGTTTAGGGTCACACATATGACTCCGCCATTAGAGTCTCTCTCGCATGGATTTGCCATTAGAGTCTCTCACACATGGCTTCTCCGTTTCAGTGTTACACACATGACTCCGCCATCAGTCTCTCACGCATGGCTTCTCCGTTTTAGTGTTACACATATGACTCCGTCATTAGTCTCTCACACATGTCTCCGCCATTAGAGTCTCTCACGCATGGCTCCGCTATTCGAGTCTCTCACGCATGGCTTCTCTGGTTTAGTGTTACACGTATGACTCCGCCATTAGTCTCTCACGCTTGGCTTCTACGTTTACATTTTACACACATAACTCCGCCATTCAAGGCCGGCTGCGTGGTCCCACAACGAGTAGGTTCCATGTCTTTTTCTGCCTTCAGACCCGCTCCCATGGCTCGGTCATCTGTGGCTCGCAATTAAATTTTTGTGGTGGCTCGCACGCGTGGCTTGCGCCATCACTCACGTTATTGTTTTCCCTGACTTTTTATTTTTTAGGTTGTTGGGTCTCCATAGCCAGTCATCCCAAGCCTGCCTTTGCGGACATCATCTTCTCCCAGGCATGCGTACTTCATATACAAACTTGGGCCAAGGGTGTTGGGGTCCTGCCTAAGTCCTGGGTATCGGTCCATCTTCCGGTAGGAGGTACAGTAATAAGGTGCACCTGGACGCAGCCAGGGTTCTCATGCAGAAGGCATTTTCCAAGAACACAGCAAGGGCGTACCAGACGGCTTTGTCTCATTTTACTAGGTTTCCGCGGTCTTGCCCGCTACAGGGTGTGGATCACATCACATACCTGCTTGCGTTCAAACTTTCTCAAGGTACTATCAAATTATTTAGCCGGCATACGACACTCTTGGCACATTCCCTATCCAGACAGGTCTTCTTTATTTTCAGCGCACCCAATTAAGGCCATCCTTAAAGGTATACACAATTCTTCAGCCATCAGTAAATTTCCTGGAGACCCTTCTCAGGTGAAATGTTCAAATCCGTTTCTATGTTTTTAAGTTCTAACCCCTTTTGATTTGAAGACAAGTGCCTTGTTCAAAACAGCGCTGTATTTGTGTTTTACGGGTTCTTGCGACCCGGAGTATTCACGTGCCCTGTATCTAGCAGCACCTTCATACAGGAACAACATTTACTATGCTTAGGTTCCCACTGCGTCCTCAGTCTTGATCATACTTAAACTACCAGACCTGGCGAAACCACGAAGGTCAAGTATTTCCCTTCGGGTGTCGAGTGGTGTCCAGTGGCACTCGGTGACGAATGGGCGGCACTTGGCTAACGCGCTCCACCTAACTCCCCTCTTTTAGTTCACGACTCCGGCTGCTTAGCATACAAACATTCCTGAAATACATTCACGTTTTGCTGCCAAAACTAGATGTTGTACCATTAAGCGTTACCGGCCATTCATTTAGAATAGGAGCAGCCTCAGTCGCCTCTAAGAATAATATACTGGTTCGCATCATAAAGAAACTGGGTCGTTGGAAGTCTCTGTGTTACACTCGTTACATTCCCAACTCTAAACGAGAGATGTCATTGGCTTTTCGGTATTTGCTGTTATACTGTGTTTTCAATACAGTGCATTGTTTTCCTACTACCGTGTCTTGTATTTTTGGCCCCTTTAGGCTACCCTTTACAGCAGTTCCGCCACTACTCTACTGCTATCCGTTAGGTTACTGTCACTCTGATAGTCGATCCGAGCACAAGTGTAGGCAACGCAGTTGCCGTATTTGTGGGAGGGGAGGCTCCTGCACATCCTATTTAAAGCACCACTGCGCCCTCCCCCCTGTCAGCTACCTCCGATTCTCGTCCACAGCAGCGGTGTGTCCCTCCCACCCAACCCTCATATCATCCTTCCTTATAGGGTGGCCCCCTTTAGGCTACCCTTTACAGCAGTTCCACCACTACTCTACTGCTATCCGTTAGGTTACTGTCACTCTGATAGTCGATCCGAGCACAAATGTGTTTTAGCTGGACAGTTCATGACACTATTTATCTGGATGCTGTGTGATACAAATTATCTGGATTCTTTATGCATTTTATCTGAATGCTCCATTTACTTTTTATTCTAGACACAGTGAAAAACTTAGGGAGTTATTTATCAATCTGAAATACATCTAAATTGGGTTAGTTTCACACAGTGTGCAGTCTGACATTCAGTATAAACCTTTCCTGTCCTCCAAATAAGAGGACTATTCTCTGTAGTCTAACTTGTTTATTGGCAAAACAGGAGTATTGATGTGGCAAAACTATAAGAATACAAATAGCTTTTATATGTATAAAGCATACAAGATAGCATGCACAGCAGGAAGCATATAACATCATGTACTACAACATTACATTAACTCTGAGAAAATGTCCCAAAATGGCTGCCTGTACATAGGATTGCATGCCCCAAGAGGCCATCACAGCCATGCCTACTATTGGCATGGCTGTGATTGGCCAGTGCAGCATGTGACCTAGCCTCTATTTAAGCTGGAGTCACATAGCGCCGCACGTCACTCTGCTCTGATCAGTGTAGGGAGAGGATGCAGCTGCTGTTAGGGCGAAATTAGGCAGGGATTTGCTCAGCAAAAACACTTAATGAAGTGATTGCTCTACAGCTGTGAATCATTCAACTTCTGCTAGTTAATTGCTCACTGTTTTTAGTCTGCCCAGAGCATTTTTCTGTCACTTTTTTCTGGGGTGATCGGCGGCCATCTTGTGTCTTGTGGTGCGCCAGCACAAGCTGCCACCAAGTCCATTTAACCATCAATAGTGTTTTTTTTTTTTTTGCTATATCCTACATCAGGGGCTTGGCTGTGCTTATTGTCACCCCTTGAAACTCAGGATAGAATTTTCTATATTTTATTGAGGGGCGAAATTCACTTGCAAAAATAGCAATCCCCTAAATCTGGTGTTCCAGCTGTGGCTAGCCAAGTGTAATACTGTCTGCTGTCTGGCAAATTATATATTTTTTTTCTGGGGTGAAATACAATTGCCAAAATAGCAATACCCTAAATCTGGTGTTTCAGCTGTGGCTAGCTAATTGTAATACTGTCTGCTGTCTGGCAAAGGATATATTTTTTTTCTGGGGTGAAATTCAATTGCCAAAATAGCAATACCCTAACAAATTTTTTAGTGTCCGTCAAAGCATAGTTTTTGTTCTGGGTTGATATTCAATTCCCAAAATAGCAATACCCTAAATCAGCTGTTTCTGCTGTTGCAGGCCAAGTTTAAATCTGTCCGTAAAAGGCAGGGGCGTAACTAAAGTTCTATGGGCCCCGGGGCAAACTTTGATTTGGGGCCCCTCCACTGGGCCCGACCCCCCCCCCTTCCCGTCATACACAGGGGACTGGCATAGCAGCAAATCCTTCATAGGGGCCCAGCCTTGGGGGCAAAATCATGAAATATATACAGAGCGGGCAAAATGGATATATATATATATATATATACACAGGGGGCAAGGGCAGGGTCATAACGATAGGGTCGTAATGCCCCTGCCTTTATATAAATCCATTTTGCCCCTCTGTATATATTACATTTGTCCCCTGTGTATATATTACATTTTTTGCCCACTCTGTATATATACTTTTTTTTTCACTTTACCCCTATATATGTCATGATTTTGTCCCCCAGGCCGGGCCCCTATCACGGATTTGCTGCCATACCAGTCCCCTGTATATTGCCACTGTGCCACACTGCCAGGTGCCCCTCTGTGAGTTAAGAAGCCAGCGGTGTTTGCACATTTACACACCTTGATTGAGAAGACTGCTCCACTCCCGTCATCCGGCGTGCGCCGCGGGCCTGCGTGTACTGGTGAGATTACAGCAAGAAAGCAGCGCCGGATTGGTGGAGGTGTGGCCAGGGGTGGGGCAGGATGGATCATGTAATTAACTGTGAGAGCGCAGCGCTGTGCCGCCGGTCAAGCACGACCTGACTGGCCATTATAAGATTAAGACAGTGGGGTTGCGTGGAAACGCTAAAAAGGACCACAGAGAGGCGCCAAGATCCCTAGTATCTAGGGTTATGATGGTATATAACCAAAAAAGATAGAAGCTTGAGTTGTTAGATACACATAAGTGGGGTGACAATACTTTCACACTCACCAATTTATTTTTATTTATCTTTTCTATATATTTATGATTCTCAGTCAATTCGTATATGGTATGCAATTAGCAAATGTAGTATTAGGTAAATATAAAATATTAGGCAAATATAAAATCAAGATATAAAATCAAAATTTTAGTGACTCACTTCACCCAGGAGGGTAATGTGGGATAAAGCACAAGACACCCACATCACACCTCCTGCACCTGGATCGCCAGTAGAGTCTCACGGATGAACAATGATCACTCAGGAGTTCTTGTTCAATCTTTATGTTCTTTATTTCAAAGCCAGGGTGGGGGAGTGAGCAGCTCGACGCGTTTCGGGGCCTCTTAATGGGTCCCCTTCATCAGGAGCATATACAATCGTAATACAATGTAATGGGGTTTAAATAACAAGTAAAACACAAAAAAAGCGGGAAAAAAGGCGCCGAAAACGGCTTCCATATTTGTCTTTAGAATGTCGGCTATATTAACAATAAATATTAGAGAAACATCACAGTATAAGAGCATGGTGAGGTCCTATAGGGCCGGTGAGGGGCACGTACTAACTGTTCCAGGCTGTTTGGGAAGGATCGTGTCCTTCTCTCTATTGCGCTCACGGTGGAACGCATCCTGTACTTCCGGTGCGTTCCACTGTGGAGCGCACCCGAAACCGGAAGTGCCTCTCAAGACGGGAGTAACTGTTTTACCAGCCGAAGGAAGTAGAGAAGAAGAAAAAAAAGGGGGGGGGGTGCCTAGATAACAGGCTTACACAAATGTGGGATGTGGATGTTATGGAAAAATATATGTATATAAGTTTATTACAAAGGTATCTTAAGAGTGAAGGGGAAAAAAAGAGGTCACATGACCGGCTCCCTAATCACATGATCGGGGGTTACATTTCTGTTATTAACAGAATCGGATATATATGTTTCTGTACATTATTCTGTTGAAGTGACTGGTGTTAGTGAGATTGGTAGAAATGGGGGAGTGTTATAAAAAAGGTGATAGAAGAGAATGGTGTTGACAAGGTGATAAAAGAGAATAATATTGGTAATATTGATATTTGACAGCATTGATCAAAGTACCATATAATATATATTGATAATAATTAGTAAAAGAGAAAATAATAATGCATAATAAATAAGGATAATATTGATAATCAGTTAGTAGCATCGAGTGGAGTAAAATCGAATAATAAATATATAAATAGTAAAAGGTAAATTAATAAAAAATAAATATATAATAAATATACTATAATATAATAAATCTACATAAATAAATATATATAGAATCTCCATATATATGTATAGTAGAAATTTTTTATTTTTATTTTTTTGTCCCCTCAAGGGCAGATGCTACGTGGCAAAATATAAAGTATGGCAACGGTACTTCTTTAGTAATTAGAATATTCTAAGCTTTCATTTAGGCCAAAAGGGGATAGGGTATTTAGTGTGAAAATCCAGTACATCTCCTTTCGGCATAGCTGTTGATATGATGAGGTGATGGTTTCTAGAGGAGTAACTGTGAGACCGGTTATGGAACCCTCATGTCGTTCAGAGAAATGATGTGATACACTGTGTGTCGGGACTTTTCATTTAACCACTTCAGCCCCGCTAGGTGAAACCCCCTTCATGACCAGGCCACTTTTTACACTTCGGCACTACACTCCTTTCACCGTTTATCGCTCGGTCATGCAACTTACCACCCAAATGAATTTTACCTCCTTTTCTTCTCACTAATGGAGCTTTCATTTGGTGGTATTTTATTGCTGCTGACATTTTTACTTTTTTTGTTATTAATCAAAATATAACGATTTTTTTGCAAAAAAATGACATTTTTCACTTTCAGCTGTGAAATTTTGCAAAAAAAACGACATCCATATATAAATTTTTCGCTAAATTTATAGTTCTACATGTCTTTGATAAAAAAAAAATGTTTGGGCAAAAAAAAAAATGGTTTGGGTAAAAGTTATAGCATTTACAAACTATGGTACAAAAATGTGAATTTCCGCTTTTTGAAACGGCTCTGATTTTCTGAGCACCTGTCATGTTTCCTGAGGTTCTACAATGCCCAGACAGTAGAAAACCCCCACAAATGACCCCATTTCGGAAAGTAGACACCCTAAGGTATTCGCTGATGGGCATAGTGAGTTCATAGAACTTTTTATTTTTTGTCACAAGTTAGCGGAAAATGATGATGTTTTTTTTTTTTTTTTTTTTTCTTACAAAGTCTCATTTTCCACTAACTTGCGACAAAAAATAAAAAATTCTAGGAACTCGCCATGCCCCTCACAGAATACCTTGGGGTGTCTTCTTTCCAAAATGGGGTCACTTGTGGGGTAGTTATACTGCCCTGGCAATTTAGGGGCCCAAATGTGTGAGAAGAACTTTGCAATCAAAATGTGTAAAAAATGACCGGTGAAATCCGAAAGGTGCACTTTGGAATATGCGCCCCTTTGCCCACCTTGGCAGCAAAAAAGTGTCACACATGTGGTATCGCCGTACTCAGGAGAAGTTGGGGAATGTGTTTTGGGGTGTCATTTTACATATACCCATGCTGGGTGAGAGAAATATCTTGGCAAAAGACAACTTTTCCCATTTTTTTATACAAAGTTGGCATTTGACCAAGATATTTTTCTCACCCAGCATGGGTATATGTAAAATGACCCCCCAAAACACATTCCCCAGCTTCTCCTGAGTACGGCGATACCAGATGTGTCACACTTTTTTGCTGCCAAGGTGGGCAAAGGGGCACATATTCCAAAGTGCACCTTTCGGATTTTGCAGGGCATTTTTTACACATTTTGATTGCAAGGTACTTCTCATACATTTGGGCCCCTAAATTGCCAGGGCAGTATAACTACGCCACAAGTGACCCCATTTTGGAAAGAAGACACCCCAAGGTATTCCGTGAGGGGCACGGCGAGTTCCTAGAATTTTTTATTTTTTGTCACAAGTTAGCGGAAAATGATGATTTTTTTTTTTTTCTCTTTTTTCCTTACAAAGTCTCATATTCCACTAACTTGCGACAAAAAATAAAAAATTCTAGGAACTCGCCATGCCCCTCACGGAATACCTTGGGGTGTCTTCTTTCCAAAATGGGGTCACTTGTGGCGTAGTTATACTGCCCTGGCAATTTAGGGGCCCAAATGTGTGAGAAGTACCTTGCAATCAAAATGTGTAAAAAATGACCGGTGAAATCCAAAAGGTGCACTTTGGAATATGCGCCCCTTTGCCCACCTTGGCATCAAAAAAGTGTCACACATCTGGTATCGCCGTACTCAGGAGAAGTTGGGGAATGTGTTTTGGGGTGTCATTTTACATATACCCATGCTGGGTGAGAGAAATATCTTGGCAAACGACAACTTTTCCCATTTTTTTATACAAAGTTGGCATTTGACCAAGATATTTTTCTCACCCAGCATGGGTATATGTAAAATGACACCCCAAAACACATTCCCCAACTTCTCCTGAGTACGGCGATACCAGATGTGTCACACTTTTTTGCTGCCAAGGTGGGCAAAGGGGCACATATTCCAAAGTGCACCTTTCGGATTTTGCAGGGCATTTTTTACACATTTTGATTGCAAGGTACTTCTCACACATTTGGGCCCCTAAATTGCCAGGGCAGTATAACTACGCCACAAGTGACCCCATTTTGGAAAGAAGACACCCCAAGGTATTCCGTGAGGGGCATGGCGAGTTCCTAGAATTTTTTATTTTTTGCCGCAAGTTAGTGGAATATGAGACTTTGTAATGAAAAAAGAGAAAAAAAAAAAATCATCATTTTCCGCTAACTTGTGACAAAAAATAAAAAATTCTAGGAACTCGCCGTGCCCCTCACGGAATACCTTGGGGTGTCTTCTTTCCAAAATGGGGTCACTTGTGGCGTAGTTATACTGCCCTGGCAATTTAGGGGCCCAAATGTGTGAGAAGTACCTTGCAATCAAAATGTGTAAAAAATGCCCTGCAAAATCCGAAAGGTGCACTTTGGAATATGTGCCCCTTTGCCCACCTTGGCAGCAAAAAAGTGTCACACATCTGGTATCGCCGTACTCAGGAGAAGTTGGAATGTGTTTTGGGGTGTCATTTTACATATACCCATGCTGGGTGAGAAAAATATCTTGGCAAACGACAACTTTTCCCATTTTTTTTATACAAAGTTGGCATTTGACCAAGATATTTTTCTCACCCAGCATGGGTATATGTAAAATGACACCCCAAAACACATTCCCCAACTTCTCCTGAGTACGGCGATACCAGATGTGTCACACTTTTTTGCTGCCTAGATGCGCAAAGGGGCCCAAATTCCTTTTAGGAGGGCATTTTTAGACATTTGGATCCCAGACTTCTTCTCACGCTTTAGGGCCCCTAAAAAGCCAGGGCAGTATAAATACCCCACATGTGACCCCACTTTGGAAAGAAGACACCCCAAGGTATCCAATGAGGGGCCTGGCAAGTTCATAGAATTTTTTTTTTTTCGCATAAGTTAGCGGAAATTGATTTTTTTTTTGTTTTTTCTCACAAAGTCTCACTTTCCGCTAACTTAGGACAAAAATTTCAATCTTTCATGGACTCAATATGCCCCTCAGCAAATACCTTGGGGTGTCTTCTTTCCAAAATGGGGTCAGTTGTGGGGTGTTTGTACTGCCCTGGCATTTGAGGGTCTCCGCAATCATTACATGTATGGCCAGCATTAGGAGTTTCTGCTATTCTCCTTATATTGAGCATACAGGTAATGAGATTTTTTTTTCCGTTCAGCCTCTGGGCTGAAAGAAAAAAATGAACGGCACAGATTTCTTCATTCGCATTGATCAATGTGGATGAAAAAATCTCTGCCAAAAAAAAAAAATGGAGGGGAAAGGCGTCTGCCAGGACATAGGAGCTCCGCCCTACATCCATACCCACTTAGCTCGTATGCCCTGGCAAACCAGATTTCTCCATTCGCATCAATCGATGTGGATGAATAAATCATTGCCGGGATTTTTTTTTTTATATATATATATATATATATATATATATATATATATATATATATATATATATATATATATATATATATATATATATACATACAAAGTGCTTGCCAAAGCATAGGAACGCCGCCTCCTCCTCAGCTCGTATGCTTCGGCAAACGTATCTGTCACTGCAGAGGAGAAAATCCCGTCTTGCAGCGCCGCATACACCGACTTGCGTGTAATCTGACAGCAGCGCAATGCTTCTGTCAGAATGCACATCGGTGCTGCAGCTAGTTCATCGGTTGGTCCACCTGGAAGGTAAAAAGACAAAAAAAAAAAAAAAAGAAAAAACCAGGCCACAACGCAATAATTTTATTAACTTTGGAACAGAACATTTAACTTTAACTTTTGGAACTAAACATTAACCTGTTTGCTTACCTGTTTTTTTTTTTTTTTGTTTTTTTTTTTTTTTTTTACCTTTTATAGAACAAACCTCTCCTCCCCCATGGGTCAATGTGCAAAGCGCAAATCGCCCAAAGATGTGGCGAAGTGCGTTATGCACTTTGTCCCATGTGAAAGGAGACGTTTGCAGCAGCTGTGTGAGTGAATGGGCCCTAATAGCCCTGTGTGCCTATCCTGGTGAGATGATCCCTATGCTAGGTGTACCTGTGTGTGGTACTTTCGGAAACAATCCCCTAAGCATAGGGCAGGGTGGTCGGGACAGTCAGGACAGAAATACCGGGTGTCACGCCTTATTCCACTCCTGCTACAGACACGACATCTTTTTCGGGGTGACGGTTGGGTTGAGGTACCAGCAACGACATTGGGGAAATGTCGCTCGTGTAGACGGCTAACTACACTGGTGGATGGGGGCACGGAACCTTCTGGATACAGGAGGTTCTCAATGATCTCTTCCTGAAATTTGAGGAAGGATCCAGTTCTCCCAGCCTTACTGTAGAGAACAAAACTATTATACAGCGCCAATTGAATCAAATATACAGACACCTTCTTATACCAGCGTCTGGTTCTGCGGGAAACTAAATACGGAGACAACATCTGGTCATTGAAGTCGACCCCTCCCATGTGGAGGTTATAGTCGTGGACTGAGAGGGGCTTTTCAATGACACGGGTTGCTCGCTCAATTTGTATTGTCGTGTCTGCGTGAATGGAGGAGAGCATGTAAACGTCACGCTTGTCTCTCCATTTCACCGCGAGCAGTTCTTCGTTACACAGTGCGGCCCTCTGCCCCCTTGCAAGACGGGTGCTAACGAGCCGTTGGGGGAAGCCCGCGCGACTAGTTCGCGCGGTACCACAGGCGCCAATCCGTTCTAGAAACAAATGCCTAAAGAGGGCCACACTTGTGTAAAAATTGTCCACATAAAGATGGTACCCCTTGCCGAATAAGGGTGACACCAAGTCCCAAACTATCTTCCCACTGCTCCCCAGGTAGTCAGGGCAACCGACCGGCTCCAGGGTCTGATCTTTTCCCTCATAGACACGAAATTTGTGGGTATAGCCTGTGGCCCTTTCACAGAGCTTATACAATTTGACCCCATACCGGGCGCGCTTGCTTGGGATGTATTGCTTGAAGCCAAGGCGCCCGGTAAAATGTATTAGGAACTCGTCTACGCAGATGTTTTGCTCAGGGGTATACAAATCTGCAAATTTCTGGTTGAAATGGTCTATGAGGGGCCGAATTTTGTGGAGCCGGTCAAAAGCAGGGTGGCCTCTGGGACGGGAGGCGGTGTTGTCACTAAAGTGCAAGAAACGCAGGATGGTCTCAAATCGTGTCCTGGACATTGCACCAGAGAACATGGGCATGTGATGAATTGGGTTCGTGGACCAATATGACCGCAATTCATGTTTTTTTGTCAGGCCCATGTTGAGGAGGAGGCCCAGAAAAGTTTTAAATTCGGAAACTTGGACTGGTTTCCACCGGAAAGGCTGGGCATAAAAGCTTCCCGGGTTAGCGGTTATAAATTGTGTGGCATACCGGTTTGTCTCTGCCACGACTAAGTCTAAAAGCTCCGCAGTCAAGAACAGCTCAAAAAATCCCAGGGCCGAACCGATCTGAGCCGTCTCAACCCGAACTCCAGACTGGGCGGTGAAAGGGGGAACTACAGGTGCGGCTGAAGTTGGGGGCTGCCAATCAGGGTTTGCCAGCACCTCTGGGATTCTAGGGGCTCTACGGGCACGTCTTTGCGGTGGCTGCGACGGGGTCACTACTGCTCGTGCCACCGTACCAGCTTCAACTGCCCTTCTGGTGCTCGCTACTTCACCAGGTTGTACGGCAGTGCTGGTACTAGGTCCAGGATGGGCTGGGCTGCTGGTGTATGCCTCACCACGTAATCCGGCAGCACCAGCCCCACTCTGATGCTCTTGAAGCGGATCCTGCGCAACCTGCGGTCTAGCAACACGGGGCCGGGTACGCCTGGTTCTATCAGGGACCTCAGCCTCCTCGTCCGAACTTTGGGTCAGAGAGCCGCTGCTTTCTACAGGTTCGTATTCTGACCCGCTGGATTCATCAGATGAGGGTTCCCACTCCTCATCCGACTGGGTCAGAAGCCTGTAGGCCTCTTCAGAGGAATACCCCCTGTTTGACATGTGGGCAACTAAATTTAGGGGTATTCCCTGAGACTACCCAGGTAAAAAAAGCAAGCCTGTCTTACAAAGGGGAGGCTAGCGAAGTACCGGAGGCCGCTGCGGTTGATAAAAAATATCAAAAGTGATTTTTTTATCGCCGCAGTGCGTGTAAAGTGGATGTGCAGCGATCAAAAAAAAAATTTTTTTTGTCACTGCGGTGGGGCGGGTGTGGGCGAACGCACGTGTGGGCGACCGATCAGGCCTGATCGGGCAAACACTGCGTTTTGGGTGGAGGGCGAACCTAAAGTGACACTAATACAGTTATAGATCTGACCGTGATCAGTTTTGATCACTTCCAGATACTATAAAAGTACAAATGCTGATTAGCGATACGCTAATCAGCGAATAACGGACTGCGGTGCGGTGGGCTGGGTGCTAACTGATCCCTAACTACCTAACCAAGGGACCTAAACTATACCTAAAACCTAACGGTCAATACCAGTGAAAAAAAAAAGTGACAGTTTGCACTGATCACTTTTTTTCCTTTCACTAGTGATTGACAGGGGCTAGAAGGGGTGATCAAAGGGTTAATAGGGGTTCAGGGGGGTGATCTGGGGCTAAGTATGTACTGTTGGTGTACTCACTGTGAAGCCTGCTCCTCTGCTGGATCCAACCGACGAAAAGAACCAGCAGAGGAGCAGGCAGCCATATAACAGATCATATTTACTAATATGATCTGCTATACTGCTCTGTGATTGGCTTTTTTGAAAATCAGCAACCTGCCAGCCAATGATCGCTGGCTGGCAGGTCCTGACGAAATGCTTCTCGAAGAAATGCCGGCCCGCGATGCGCATGTGCGGGCCGGCTGCGGCGAAATCTCGCGTCTCGCGAGATGACGCGCCGATGCGTCCAGGAGGAGAAAAGCAACCACCTTCCGGACGCATCGGCGCGTTAGGCGGTCCGGAGGTGGTTAATATTAGATCTGTGTTCACACATTCTTTCACACATTCTTGAAAAGAATCCGGAGAAACTGCTCCAATGAAAAGACCCTCAGAACTCAACTAGGAATTCTAAAGGATCGCCTCTTGGAAAAGGGCTACCCGAAAAGTTTAATTAAAGCATCCACTCAGAGGGTTCTAAAAATAGACCAAAGAGAAGCATTGAAACCACCACCCCCCAAAAAATACTGACCCAAAAGGATACCAATACAACCTCATTACCAGGTATAATAGAGACCACCAGAATATTAGAAAGATAGTGATGAAGCACTGGAACATCCTGCTAAAAGACCCTATCCTCAAAAATATTCTACCCCAATTACCGTCCATAACATTTAGAAGGGCACAAACTATCAAAAACATCATCGCCCCATCCTGTCCCAAACTTCAAGCCCCCACGAAAACCATCTTCCCACAGCTAATAAGAAAAGGGTGTTTTAAATGTGGCACCAAAAAATGCAAATGTTGTGCGATGATCACACATGATACTAGGGCCATTGAAACATGAGGTCCCTTGGGCCCCTGGACAATAAAACAAGACCTAAACTGCGGGACAAGAAATGTCATATATCTCCTCAGATGTCCCTGCGGTTTAAAATATGTCGGTAGAACTACCCAAACCCTTAGGGAAAGAATGTGTGAACACAGATCTAATATTAAACGAAAAGTCCCGACACACAGTGTATCACGCCATTTCTCTGAACGACATGAGGGTTCCATAACCGGTCTCACAGTTACTCCTCTAGAAACCATCACCTCATCATATCAACAGCTATGCCGAAAGGAGATGTACTGGATTTTCACACTAAATACCCTATCCCCTTTCGGCCTAAATGAAAGCTTAGAATATTCTAATTACTAAAGAAGTACCGTTGCCATACTTTATATTTTGCCACGTAGCATCTGCCCTTGAGGGGACAAAAAAATAAATAAAAATTTGTACTATACATATATATGGAGATTCTATATATATTTATTTATGTATATTTATTATATTATAGTATATTTATTATATATTTATTTTTTATTAATTTACCTTTTACTATTTATATATTTATTATTCGATTTTACTCCACTCGATGCTACTAACTGATTATTAATATTATCCTTATTTATTATGCATTATTATTTTCTCTTTTACTAATTATTATCAATATATATTATATGGTACTTTGATCAATGCTGTCAAATATCAATATTACCAATATTATTCTCTTTTATCACCTTGTCAACACCATTCTCTTCTATCACCTTTTTTATAACACTCCCCCATTTCTACCAATCTCACTACCACCAGTCACTTCAACAGAATAATGTACAGAAACATATATATCCGATTCTGTTAATAACAGAAATGTAACCCCCGATCATGTGATTAGGGAGCCGGTCATGTGACCTCTTTTTTTCCCCTTCACTCTTAAGATACCTTTGTAATAAACTTATATACATATATTTTTCCATAACATCCACATCCCACATTTGTGTAAGCCTATTATCTAGGCACCCCCCCCCCCCTTTTTTTTCTTCTTCTCTACTTCCTTCGGCTGGTAAAACAGCTACTCCCGTCTTGAGAGGCACTTCCGGTTTCGGGTGCGCTCCACGGTGGAATGCACCGGAAGTACAGGATGCGTTCCACCGTGAGCGCAATAGAGGGAAGGACACGATCCTTCCCAAACAGCCTGGAACAGTTAGTACGTGCCCCTCACCGGCCCTATAGGACCTCACCATGCTCTTATACTGTGATGTTTCTCTAATATTTATTGTTAATATAGCCGACATTCTAAAGACAAATATGACGTCACTTCCGGTGCGTTCCACCTTGAGACGCATGCAGTACCGGAAGTGACGAAATTGGAAGCCGTTTTCGGCGCCTTTTTTCCCGCTTTTTTTTGTGTTTTACTTGTTATTTAAACCCCATTACATTGTATTACGATTGTATATGCTCCTGATGAAGGGGACCCATTAAGAGGCCCCGAAACGCGTCGAGCTGCTCACTCTACCACCCTGGCTTTGAAATAAAGAACATAAAGATTGAACAAGAACTCCTGAGTGATCATTGTTCATCCGTGAGACTCTACTGGCGATCCAGGTGCAGGAGGTGTGATGTGGGTGTCTTGTGCTTTATCCCACATTACCCTCCTGGGTGAAGTGAGTCACTAAAATTTTGATTTTATATCTTGATTTTATATTTGCCTAATATTTTATATTTACCTAATACTACATTTGCTAATTGCATACCATATACGAATTGACTGTGAGAATCATAAAAATATAGAACAGATAAATAAAAATAAATTGGTGAGTGTGAAAGTATTGTCACCCCACTTATGTGTATCTAACAACTCAAGCTTCTATCTTTTTTGGTTATATACCATCATAACCCTAGATACTAGGGATCTTGGCGCCTCTCTGTGGTCCTTTTTAGCGTTTCCACGCAACCCCACTGTCTTCTTCTTAATCACCCACCTTGAGGGCATCAGGGTGGGTCGAGACCATTGGCAGCCTGCCCTTCTTTGTTCCACTATTTTTTTTTATTTTTTTTATGTGTGTATATATATATATATATATATATATATATATATATATATATATATATATATATATATATATATATATATATATATATATATATATATATATACACATAGGAAAGAAAATTCAAGGCAGCACTCCTGGTAGTAGATGGTATGGGTGCCAGCGGTGGAGTCACCTCACCAAGGTGTATCAAATAGAAAGAAGAATAACACCGCAGCACTCCGTTAAGTGAAAAAAGTGGGACCCTTTATTCACCTATGCGACGTTTCGGTCCGCTTGCTGGGACAAATTTCAACCTCATCTTAACAAACTCAAAAGTGACATCCAAGAAACCAAGCGAGAAAAATGGCAAAGAGATACAACTGATTATACTACAGGACACGTTTACAATTGGAATGAAAGTAATCGATCCAATCCAAATCCGAGCCAGAAAAGAACCAAAAAGTGTGACGACTCCAATACTGGTAATTCAGCTGCTTTTTTAGAGCCTCCACCAAATCTTGTAAAAAAGCCACAAGAAGGGGCGGTCGAAACAGAAATCGGTACCGTAAAGACAAGAAGCCAAAAGACGCTGAGAAAGACCAATGCTTGACGGTGGTAAATATATCTTCCCACATATTGACACCTGTACAAATACAGTTACTTGAAAAGGGTCTAAGTTTTTGTCCAGCCAGTGTCATTAATTGGTATGAATTGGAAGCCGATTTGTTGTATTTTTTTAGACTAATTAAACTAAAAATCCATTTTCAGGATGCACACAGTCTTACTTATCAGCCTATGCATGAATTACGCCTGTCTGATTGGGGACTGCGGGTCAGGAGGGATTTTTCCCCCCAAATTTCATCTAAGGCTTTTGACGTGTTTTCAGATGCGGTGTTGGGTGATATACAGGAGCTAAAACAATCCGGGCTCTTGGATCGCATCCAACACCCCAATATTTCTAAGCAGGAATTATATGCACTTGAGCAGTTGATCCATGACCACTCCCTCACCATCAAGTCTGCTGACAAGGGTGGTGCGGTAGTGGTCATGGACACTGCTATGTACTTGACAGAGGCAGTCCGTCAATTATCAGACTCCGCAGTTTATGTCAAACTCCAAAGGGATCCCAGATTTGATATACAACGTGAATTTAAGTCATTAGTCAACACCTACACACAAACTGGCCCCATTGATGAACAACTGAGCGAGTTCCTGCAGATAGAACATCCAGTCACCCCTTTATTTTATTTATTACCAAAAATTCATAAGAACTTACAGTGTCCACCCGGCCGACCCATTGTTTCTGGCCGAGGCTCTCTACTCAGCAACGCTTCAATTTTTCTAGATAAGATTCTACAGACGTACGTAATTAACTCAAGATCTTATCTGAGCGACACCACAGATTTTTTGTCTAAGTTAGCAGACGTGACGATGCCGGAGGACGCCATTTTGGCCTCCTTCGACATCGTCAGTCTGTATACTTCTATACAGCATGATTTAGGGATGACAGTTGTGGAATCCGCTTTAGCCAATTCTGACTATACGATTGAGGCACAAACTTTTTTCTTGGCTTTGTTACGCATGATTTTACATAATAATTATTTCCTTTTTGGGGATGATTATTACATGCAAATCAGAGGGACGGCCATGGGGACGAATGTGGCCCCCACTTACGCCAACATGGTCGCCTCCCATTTGGAGGAACGATACGTCTATGTGTCCCACCACTTCAGCCATGTGCTGAGGTGGTGGAGATACATAGACGATATTTTTGTTATTTGGACAGGTACTGCCTCGGAGTTACACCTGTTTCATAACTTTTTAAACAGTTTGATTCCTGATATACAATTTACTTTGGAGTTCTCTACCAATACATTGCATTTTCTAGATGTTAATGTAAGGTACACTGGCAACACGTTGAGCACTGAGGTTTTCACCAAACCTACTGACCGCAATACCATCCTGAGGTTTGACAGTGCTCATCCCCGGATGATGGTGCGGTCGTTGCCTTATAGCCAATTTATCAGGGCGAAACGCATAGTCAGTGATACCTCGACATTAAAGGAAACTTTGGATACCATGACACAGAACTTTAGACAAAGACGGTACCCTGCTTCTGTATTGCAGCAACAACTCAAACGTATTAATCAAAAAGAAAGAAGTGAATTGCTTCAAGGTACTCCACAAAAACAGTTCCAGCGAATACCTTTCGTCTCCACTTTCTGTGAAGCAAGTTCACATGTTAACAAGATACTTAACAAACACTGGTCAATTCTTAAAACGGAACATAAAAATATCCCTGAGTTCTGCAGTAGACCGCTCATTTCTTACAAAAGAGCCCGTAATATAAAAGACAAATTAGTCAAAAATGATATAGGCTCACAAAAAAGCACACGTCAATTACTCTTGGCCCCCAAAAATAATGGCAGCTACCCGTGCCTCCACTGTGTAAATTGCAAATACATGGTGAAGGGACGGGTATTTACTCATCCACAAACTGGGATTTCTTATCCCCTTAAATTTTATTTGACCTGTGACTCGTGTTTTGTGATTTATGTTTTATGGTGCCCCTGTAAGTTATTATATGTGGGTGAAACCACATGTGACTTTAAATCCCGGTTTAACTAACACCGGTTCTCTATACGGAAAAAACGTATGGATTTGCCTGTTTCACACCACTTCGCGGATATGGAACATGTTGAAGGAGATCTTAAGTTTATGATCCTGGATCATGTTCCGTTACCGCGGACTGGGCGTGACTGCATAAGGATGCTCAAAAAACGAGAGTCCGAATGGATTTTTAAATTACAAACCATTCGACCGATGGGTTTGAACGTAGAATATAGGCCTTGGCTTTTCATATGATTCCCTCTATTTCTGTTTCCTGTCGATGTATGTGTTGAAAAAATTGTTGTTTTTAATGAATATATTTGGATAATATATTTCTTTTACTATTTCACTTACAGGACCTACGGTTGGAAGGACTTTGCTCAAAGGGAGGCGAGATGCTCATTTTTGTCATGTACGGCTTGTCCCTGGATTACTGCAGATTACATTACACAATTATTACTGTTGTACGCGCATTTATATAACTACTGTGAAGGATTTCCACCCGACAAGGGGTTAAAACTGTAACGAACATAGTGGGAGGATGACGACTGACGCCGTCCCCTCCCCCTGTTTTCTGTATGCAGATGCCGAGCGACGGTGCTTTTATATAATTGCACGTCATTCGCCTACATAACCTGGGTGGTTTATCCTCCAACTACTGTATGATGTTTCTGTAAGGAATCCTTGCATGTATACTTGTTTCTATGACAGCGAAGTGTTCCGTTTGTTACTATGTGACGTTCCGTTGAGTGATCACGTGAATCACCCACAGTGACGTCACGGTCATGCGCATCGGCAGTTCCGGGACGCCGGATCCATGCGACGCAACTCGCTACACTGTATTCTCCCAGGATTGAGCACGCCTGATTCCACGCCTGGTCCTGTTAATTTTTTACACTCACAGGTGATGATGATTCACAGTTTATTGTCACTTATGTATTTTGATTGTAATAACTATGAATATGTATATCTGGGTGTTTTGTATATACCGACTACGGTTTCACTTGTTGTTACCTTCCAGATAAGTCACATTTCTTTTTGAGAATATGTACTGTATATCTTGTTTTTTGAATGTTTCAATAATTGTCAGTTATGTAAGACAATTAGTCACGACTGCATAAATATCCACAGTCTTCACAATGTTGTATTGCTTGATAATGGTCCCAGCAAGCGGACCGAAACGTCGCATAGGTGAATAAAGGGTCCCACTTTTTTCACTTAACGGAGTGCTGCGGTGTTATTCTTCTTTCTATATATATACATACATATACTTGTTTTCCAAAAATTCTGGTACAAACGAACCACACGTACTTTTGCCCTACCTTTGGCGCCCTGCGAAGTTATCCCTGGACCATCGTTCTGAAAGGCCCAGTGACTAACCCTCTTTTTTCTTCCCCTGTCTCTGACTTACATTATAAGATTAAACATTTTTAAATCACTCTGCGACCGGGATCGGGCTCCCCTGGCTTAGGGGCCCGGTCACAACTGCGACCGCTGCGACTCCTATAGTTACGCCACTGGTAAAAGGGTATATTACACTCAGCGTGCATCTCCAAGTGTTCTTTTTGTTCCGTAAAAGGGTATATTACACAAACTGTTAAATTACAATTGCTGAAAAGCATAAGCCTTTAAATTTGCATGCACTATTGTGCATCTCACATAGTGTATTTCTGTCCGTAAAAGGGTATATTACATTCAAGGTGCAAATTCAAGTGCTGATAGGGTCATCCTCAATAACTTCACATGCTACCGTGCATTTCAAAGTCTAATTCTGTCTGTAAAAGGATACCTTTCATCCAGGGCCTAAATACTAGGCCTACAATTTATATTCCCCTAAATCTGTGGTTACTGTTGTGCCTGTGTTAGTGTAATATGGTACTTAAATAGATAGCCAGATAGTGTTAGGTGCCTGTAAAAAAAGGCCTGAATTTGAATTCAATACATTGTGCCAAATAATTTTTTTCTTATTGTGGTGAACGGTAACAATGAGGAAAACATCTAGTAAGGGACGCGGACGCAGACATGGTCGTTGTGGTGTTAGTGGACCCTCTGGTGCTGGGAGAGGACGTGGCCGTTCTGCCACAGCCACACGTCCTAGTGAACCAACTACCTCAGGTCCCAGTAGCCGCCAGAATTTACAGCGATATTTGGTTGGGCCCAATGCTGTTCTAAGGATGGTAAGGCCTGAGCAGGTACAGGCATTAGTCAATTGGGTGGCTGACAGTGGATCCAGCACGTTCACATTATCTCCCACCCAGTTTTCTGCAGAAAGCGCACAGATGGCACCTGAAAACCAAGCCCATCAGTCTGTCACATCACCCCCATGCATATCAGGGAAACTCCAAGAGAGCCGTGCCTTCCCTACACAACCAAGTATCCGATAAAATCAAGTGTGCACTGTGCAACACCATCTGTGGCAAGGCCCACCTATCCACAGATAAGTGGACCAGTAAGCATGGCCAGGGACGCTATATCTCCCTAACTGCACACTGGGTAAATGTAGTGGTGGCTGGGCCCCAGGCGGAGAGTTCTTTGGCGCACGTCCTTCTGCTGCCAAGGATCGCAGGGCAACATTCTTTGCCTCCTATAGCCTCCTCCTCCTACTCGGCTTCCTCCTTCTCTTCTTTCACCTGCTCATCCAGTCAGCCACACACCTTCACTACCAACTTCAGCACAGCCCGGGGTAAACGTCAGCAGGCCATTCTGAAACACAACACTGCGCAGGAGTTGTGGCAGGGTATTGAACAACAGACCGACGAGTGGTTGCTGCCGGGGAGCCTCAAGCCCGGCCTGGTGGTGTGCGATAATGGGCGAAATCTCGTTGCAGCTCTGGGACTAGCCGGTTTGACGCACATCCTTTGCCTGGCGCATGTGCTGAATTTGGTGGTGCAGAAGTTCATTCACAACTAGCCCGACATGTCAGAGCTGCTGCATAAAGTGCGGGCCGTCTGTGCGTGCTTCCCACATTCACATCCTGCCGCTGCTCGACTGTCTACGCTACAGCGTAACTTCGGACTTCCCGCTTACCGCCTCATATACGACGTGCCCACCAGGTGGAACTCCACCTTGCACATGCTGGACAGACTGTGCGAGCAGCAGCAGGCCATAGTGGCGTTTCAGCTGCAGCACGCACGGATCAGTCGCACTGCGGAACAGCACCACTTCACCACCAATGACTGGGCCTCCATGCGAGACCTGTGTGCACTGTTGCGCTGTTTTCGAGTACTCCACCAACATGGCCAGTGGCAAATACGCTGTTATCAGCGTTTCAATACCACTTCTATGTCTCCTTGAGAAAACACTTGGTGGAAGAGGAGGTGGCCCAGGAGGAGGAGGAGAAGGAAGAGGGGTCATTTTTAGTACTTTCAGGCCAGTCTCTTAGAAGTGACTCAGAGGGAGGTTTTTTGCAACAGCAGAGGCCAGGTACAAATGTGGCCAGCAAGGGCCCACTACTGGAGGATGAGGAGGACGAGGATGAGGAGGAGGTGGAGGAGGATGAAGCCTGTTCACAGCGGGGTGGCACCCAACGCAGCTCGGGCCCATCACTGGTGCGTGGCTGGGGGGAAACGGAGGACGATTACGATACACCTCGCACAGAGGACAGCTTGTCCTTACCTCTGGGCAGCCTGCCACACATGAGCGACTACATGCTGCAGTGCCTGCGCAACGACAGCAGAGTTGCCCACATTTTAACGTGTGCGGACTACTGGGTTGCCACCCTGCTGGATCCCTGGTACAAAGACAATGTGCCCACCTTACTTCCTGCACTGGAGCGTGATAGGAAGATGTGCGAGTACAAGCGCACATTGGTAGATGCGCTACTGAAAGCATTCCCAAATGTCACAGGGGAACAAGTGGAAGCACAAGGCGAAGGCAGAGGAGGATCAAGAGGTCGCCAAGGCAGCTGTGTCACAACCAGCTCGTCTGAGGGTAGGGTTAGCATGGCAGAGATGTGGAAAAGTTTTGTCACCACGCCACAGCTAACTGCACCACCACCTGATACGGAACATGTTAGCAGGAGGCAGCATTTCACTAGCATGGTGGAACAGTACGTGTGTACACCCCCCCATGTACTGACTGATGGTTCGGCCCCATTCAACTTCTGGATCTCCAAATTGTCCACGTGGCCTGAGCTAGCCTTTTATGCCTTGGAGGTGCTGCCCGGCGGCCAGCGTTTTGTCTGAACGTGTATTCAGCACAGCAGGGGGCGTCATTACAGACAAACGCAGCCGTCTGTCCACAGCCAATGTGGACAAAGTGACGTTCATAAAAATGAACCAGGCATGGATCCCACAGGACCTGTCCATCCCTCGTGCAGATTAGACATTTATAACTAACTCCCCTTAACAATATATTCTTGTACTCCAGGGCACTTCTTCATTAAATCCTCTTTTTTTTATTTTACCATTATATTGCGGGGGTACCCAAAGTTGAATAAACCTCTCCTCCGTCTGGGTGCCAGGGGTCTAAATATTGTAAACTGGCCTGTTCCAATGGTGGGTGACATGAAGCCTGCTTCTCTGCTATGATATGAAGCCTGATTCTCTGCTATGGGACATCTCTCCTCTGTCTGGGTGCCGGGGCCTAAATATCTGACAGTGGCCTGTTCCAGTGGTGGGTGACATGAATCCTGATTCTCTGCTATGGGACCTCTCTCCTTTGTCTGGGTGCCAGGGCCTAAATATCTGACAGTGGCCTGTTCCAGTGGTAGGTGACATGAAGCCTGATTCTCTGCTATTACATGAAGCCTTATTCTCTGCTATGGGACCTCTCTCCTCTGTCTGGGTGCCAGGGCCTAAATATCTCACAGTGGCCTGTTCCAGTGGTGGGTGACATGAACCCTGATTCTCTGCTATGACATGAAGCCTTATTCTCTGCTATGGAACATCTCTCCTCTGTCTGGGTGCCGGGGCCTAAATATCTCACAGTGGCCTGTTCCAGTGGTGGGTGACATGAAGCCTGATTCTTTGCTATGGGACCTCTCTCCAATTGATATTTGTTAATTTTTTTTTTTTTTTATTCATTTCCCTATCCACATTTGTTTGCAGGGGATTTACCTACATTTTGCTGCCTTTTGCAGCCATCTAGCCCTTTCCTGGGCTTTTTTACAGCCTTTTTAGTGCTGAATAGTTTGGGTCCCCATTGACTTCAATGGGGTTCAGGTTCAGGGCGAAGTTCGGGTCGAGTTCGGATCCCGGACCCAAACATTTTCGGGAAGTTCGGCCGAACTTCTCGAATCCGAACATCCAGGTGTTCACTCAACTCTATCTTTAAGGTGGCTTGGTGCGACGGATATGGTTGTGTTGTCTGCAAGGTTATGGTGTGTGGGTCCATAGTGCCACTGTTTAGGACAAGTGGATCTCCTGATCCTTAGCACCCGATTGCAGACGTAGACGTAAAAACGTCTGGTTTTATTGCAGATATATCCTAGGACTACCTTGCTGTCCATATAAAACTCGACTTCCTCGATTTCCAGGTTAACTCCAGGTGTTATAAGTTCAGCTAACTCCACTGCAAGCACAGCAGCACAGAGCTCCAGTCTGGGTATTGTGTGTTCACGGAGTGGCGCCAGTTTGTTCCGGCTCATGACAAATCCTTTATGGCATTGTTCTTTGACGTCATTAGTCTTTAGGTATGCTACGGCAGCAATTGCCTTGACTGAAGCATCGCAGAAGATATACGTATTGTCTTTGCATCTTGACTTCAGTAGATGGCACAAAAGCATACGGTCGTACCACATGAAGGCTGGTCAAAGTTTCAAAATACTTCTTCCAACCTGTCCACAGGTCCTTTTTCTCCATGGGAAGTGGATCATCCCAATCAGACGTCTCTGTGGTGAAGTCCCTTAGCATCATTTTACCTTGGATGGTAACAGGCGCTACTAATCCCAGAGGACCATATAAGCTTTTTATGGTGTACAGAACTCCTCTGCGTGTGAAGGGCTTATCTTCCTTGCTGATTTGGAAGGTTAATGTGTCTGCCTTTAAATCCAAGAGCAAACCGAAGGTCCGTTGCATGTGAAGGGAGTTGGTTCTAAGATCCAAGTCCTTTAGATCACTTAATTGGTCTTCGGGTGAGAAGGCTTCCATTAATTCATGGCTGTTGTGCAACCTCAAATTAGATAGCAAAACCATTTCTTGAGTTCTTTTCAGGAGACTGATTGTGGTATCGTTCGTGGGAGTCGATTTCAAACAGTCATCCACATAGAAATCTTTTCCCACAAAGGATCGGACATCTGACCCATACTTTGCTTCACCCTTTCGGGCTGAATGTTTGAGACCATAGATAGTGACTGCAGAGGAAGGACTGTTTCCGAAGATGTGCACTCTAATTCAGTATTCTATAATGTCTTCATTGGGGTCGTTGCTGTGGTACCATGTTCTTCCTTGATTAGAAAGCAATGGAACATCTGTTGTATGTCTGCCATAAATTCTACGCAACCTCTGTGGAAGCAAAGTACCTCTAGAAGTCTGTTGTAGAGGTCTGGACCAGACAGTAAGAAATCATTTAGCAAAACGCCTTCGCACTTGGCGCTCGAGTCGAATACTACTCTTATCTGCCCTGTTTTTTTAGGATGATACACGTAAGTGCCAACTATCCTCTTGAAATGCAGGTGCCATTTCTGCAAGGTTGTTCTGGAGTATTCTTTCCATGAAGGTAAAGAAATGTTCTTTTGTCTCTGGTGTCCTCTGAAGTTTGGGTTTGAAGGAGATAAATCAGCTGTAGACAAGTTCTTTATTATCAGGTAAGCGTTATCTCTGGGTGTAAATGGTAAAGGTGCGACCAAGCTTTTTGACTGGTCTCTTACTATTCCTTGATCCATGATCTCCAAGAACAGTCTGTCTTCTATGGACATTGCAACCCTGTTGTCTTCTCTTGTCCTGTGGAAAATTGTGCACCCTAAGTGATCTTGCTCACCATCGCAGACGTGGTTCTCACAGGAGGTATCTGCGAAAGGACAAGACACAGTAGCTCTGCCTGGCAATTATTTTATTAGGAAACTGCTCTGACATGGCTGGAATAGGGAAGGACATCCATTTTCAAGTGTGTTGGTGAGCATACTATTGACTGAGGTTGGCTTGTGTGCTCCTCCTAGACAGACGTCTCCTATGATGACCCATCCTAGGTCTAATCTCTGGGCTATAGAGCCTTGTGAATTTATAATAAGTCTCTTGCAAGGAGTAAGACTATCAGGTCTTTTGGGTGCAGTTCTGGTATCAGATGAGCTATATGCTTCAGGTGGGGGTGGTATGCTGATACCTCTGGTGTAGGTATCTCAGACCGGTTGTCAGGTATGTGATTGCACTCCAGTATGGTTGGCAGGGACAAGCAGGTCTGACGATCTATGTACTCTACCTTGTATCCATTTGCCTTCCTCCCTGCCGTCTCAAGAGTACATGCACATATCCATAAGGAGTAGGGAGAACAGGGCCCTACGATGTTGAATGTGTCGAAGAAGGTGGATTTAGCTAAAGACTGATTGCTTTGATCATCCAAGATTGCATATATAATATATATATATATATATATATATATATATATATATATATACAAAAATGGACAATCCATACATAAATAATAGGTGCAGGGAAAGGCGGCATCCACAAGAGGAAGACACAAAGGCAGTGATTCAACATAACATTCACATTAATCAACAATAAAGTGCAAGTGCATAGTGCCAAATTTGTCAGACATATAAGACACAGAATCAGTTACCCATATGTGCTTCCTCAAGGATGGCGCCGGCCCTGAAGTGCGTTTCGGCAAACCTTCACCAGAGGGCACACATTAAATACCCCATTTGGCCACTCACAGAACTCAGCATATAATGAAATATATAAACCCGCATCAGCATGGCGTAACCTCTGTTTATGTTTGGATTGTCCTTTATGTATATTGTCAATAAATGTATTTATAATTTATGCGGTCTGGTAGTTTTTTGAAAGGTATTCATATTTTTGCGGGCTAGAAATGCTGAAACACGGATGTGGACAACATACTGAACTTTGTCTGCACATTTTATTCACCCATAGGAATGAATGGATCTGCAACTATTCCGCAAAATGCGGAATGGATGCGGATCGGACGCGGATAAAATTATATGATTGTGTGAATGTACCCTAAGAGATATAACCTTTATTTTTTTCTCTGTATATTTAAAAAAAATAGCTAAAATTAGCCAACATTGACTGACTTTTATTATTTTGGGAGTATTTTGGCTGACATAGTTTTGAACACAACTTTGCTTGACAATATTTTATGTGATTGTTTTTCAGAAAAATGATCACCAATTTAAAGTGTAAAATATTGACTTTCAGTAAAAGCAATTAAAATTGAGAGATCAATGGGATAAAAAATAAATAAAAAATGACACAGCTTTGCAATAGGCATGGATTAAAAATGTCCTACAATTTTATTTGTACAGCTCCCATGGGGACAATGTGTCTCCATAATATCAGATCTAAAAAACAGGTCCTGCTGCCATACTGTCTTTCCTATAACCTTGGCAGAACTACTAAATCTACATTAGCACAAAGTTAGTGGCAAATGGATGATAGTATGAGACCATGGAACTATACATGGCCTTTAAGTATACAAGCCCCAACGAAACAAAATAAATTATGTCTCGGACCCTTAGCATATAGCCACATGGTCAGGTTTCTGCATGCAGTTATGGAAGCCAAAATCATGAGTGGATCACAAATGAGAGAAAGTATACAGGGTAGATATCACCTCTCTTCTTTTATGAATTCACTCCTGGTTTTGGTTTCCAAAATTGCATGCAGAAACCTGACCGAGCGGCCGTACCCTTAGAGCTTATTCAGACAAATGATATTCCCATCTGGGTGTTGTCCAAGTTTTGACAGCTCCCGCACGGAACACTGACCTATTAAAGTCAATGGGTCAATTCACATGAGAGATTTTCTGCAATTCTCATTTCGCTTCTTATCTCCTTACTTCAAACACTAACATATTGTCACGGACGTTCCCGCGACAGGTGGCAGGAGATCGGTGAGACAGGCAACATGTGGTTTGATCTGACATGTTTTCTGTTTGGATCAAATGACGTCTGTGTTGTTTCTGGTGCTTGCCACACCTTCTTTCCCCAGGTGTGGCTATTAGGGTCAACCTTCTCTATTTATAGTTGCATCTCCCACAATGCTGTGCTGTTTATAGCTTCTGTTTGGACCTTTGGATAGATTGTGGTTGGATCTCGGCTGAATTCCTGGTGCTTCCATTGCTACTTTGAAGTTAAGTCTTTCCTTTCCCTTTTGTATTTTGTTTGGGTTCTGTGTGTTGCATTTCCCTATTGTTTGTATTAGGCCTGTAGAAGACTCCTGTTTGTCCTTCATTTTGGAGGAACAGGTAGTCTTGTCCCTGCCATTAGTATCAGGGTCCAATATGGCTTGATAGAACTCTAGGTATTCCTGCATATGAACTCACCTACCTTTGGGGTCTGTTCATACTGGTAGTCAGTAAGGATTTTGGTTAGGGTTTTCACTAGGAGGTGTCCATTTTCCTTCCCTAGTTCTAAGGCCTGATTCTGTTTCCCCCTTCCCTCCTATGCTCGGTGTGGTGTTTCTCTCCCACACCGAAGCGTGACACATATCCCTAATTCTTCAACATGTCTGTACGTGCCTCTATTCAAACTACTCATGAAACATATGGTGGATTTTGTGTGTATTGGTGTTTCATCTAGTAGTAGTCTTCAAGTAACCAAAAAGGGAAAACTAGTCATTCAAAGCTGTATTTCTGTATTGTTTAATCTATACATGAACATAACACATATATGAGTTAAGCTTTCCAGTGTTATTTTTCTTTACTATTATCGGGTAATTATCACTTCTTACACAATTTAATAAAGTAGCCTCCACTTTCTTCCAGGTAATATCCTCAACAAATTTCATCTTTCATTTATATAGAACAAAATCAACAAACCTAGATGCTCTATACAGCCTGGAAGAGATGAAGCACCGGTGCGTATCCTTTAGTGTTTTATCCACAAAGGTTTATTGGAAGTGTGAATTGAATGGGATCAGAGTAGATTGGATTGCAGACCGGATGCAGCACAATATCATTCAGGGACGGTTTTATAAGGCAGGGATTAAAGACAAAATTGCAGTAGGCAGCACTGTTATTGAAATGAACAATGCTGGGAACAATATCTCTGTTTTCCTTTTGTTGTGGCAAAAGCCTAAAGCACATATTTCAAAGTAATGGCCAGTGTTGTGACTGTAGATATTAGCAGAAAGAAGTTTTATATCAGAATCACTGAGTAACAGAGGGACTACAACCATTAACTCTATCAAGCGGATCAGAAGCATACCAAGTTTTACCGCCTTTATGTAAGGCATATAATGCAACAACAGATTTATTGATGCCCGATATCTGGACTGAAGAAGTGCAATAAAGGAACAATACCACCTTTCTTTAGACAGAGATCAGTAAAATTGTTTTTATATACCAAAATCAATCATTTATGGGTAGTTCAACTAACACAAGAAACATTTTATTCAATTCTGTATAGTATAGCTATGCTGCACAAAGTGTCTGCAATCTAATCGCACACTGGGGTCAGAAGTTTTAGCAACTGAAAATTGTGGACAGTTCTAAATCAAATCAGGGTAGTTCTAACTAGGGTTGAGCGAATCAAAGTATCTGAAGTAGACTCTGATCCAAATTTCAATCTTGTGCGCGGTGACGTATGAAGTCACCACGCCGGCTTGCTTGATGTTGTCATCATGCACTGTAGGAGATTTTGTGCGGGATCTTTAATCAAAATGGCAACGGCCTCTTTACGCTCAAATTAATAAGGTGAGTATTATTATTATTTAACCCCTGAAAGGCCTCCATTTTTTTTAACGCAGCATCTGAGGGGTTTAATGATGGGGAGGGGGGTCATTATACTCGCTACTCGCTAAAAAATGTGTTCATCACAAATCAAATTTCTTTGTGAAATTCGGTGAATCAGCCGAATTGAAATGTTCATAACTTTGTTCAACACTAGTTCTAATAGGAAGAAAGCAGCCTTTGATGTGACCAGTCATTTATACCAAGTATAGAACTTTTCCATTTAACCTGGAAGAACCTAGTTCTGACAGAAAAAGATATTAAGACCACTTTCATACAGTCATTTGGTCAAAATTGTTCCGCATTATTCGCTAGTTAAAACCAGAAGTGGGTCCAAAATACAGGTCCTTCTAAAAAAATTAGCATATTGTGATAAAATTCATTATTTTCTGTAATGTACTGATAAACATTAGACTTTCATATATTTTAGATTCATTACACACAACTGAAGTAGTTCAAGCCTTTTATTGTTTTTGTTTTTTTCCATTGAAAATTTTTATTGTTTTCAATTTTTTCAAGGCAAAGTACAATGCACATTAAGCAAGACATACAACATTATTAGTGACAGAATCACAAGCGAAGGACACCTAATGTAAGGGGTCACCACTAGAGTTGAGCGAACACCTGGATGTTCGGGTTCGAGAAGTTCGGCCGAACATCCCGGAAATGTTCGGGTTCGGGATCCGAACCCGATCCGAACTTCGTCCCGAACCCGAACCCCATTGAAGTCAATGGGGACCCGAACTTTTCGGCACTAAAAAGGCTGTAAAACAGCCCAGGAAAGAGCTAGAGGGCTGCAAAAGGCAGCAACATGTAGGTAAATCCCCTGCAAACAAATGTGGATAGGGAAATGAATTAAAATAAAAATTAAATAAATAAAAATTAACCAAAATCAATTGGAGAGAGGTTCCATAGCAGAGAATCTGGCTTCCCGTCACCCACCACTGGAACAGTCCATTCTCAGATATTTAGGCCCCGGCACCCAGGCAGAGGAGAGAGGTCCCGTAACAGAGAATCTGTCTTCATGTCAGCAGAGAATTAGTCTGCATGTCATAGCAGAGAATGAGGCTTCACGTCAGCCACCACTGCAACAGTCCATTGGCATATATTTAGGCCCAGCACCCAGGCAGAGGAGGGAGGTCCCGTAACAGAGAATCTGTCTTCATGTCAGCAGAGAATTAGTCTGCATGTCATAGCAGAGAATGAGGCTTCACGTCAGCCACCACTGCAACAGTCCATTGGCATATATTTAGGCCCAGCACACACACAGGCAGAGGAGAGAGGTCCCGTAACAGAGGATCTGGCTTCATGTCAGCAGAGAATCAGTCTGCATGTCATAGCAGAGAATCAGGCTTCACGTCAGCCACCACTGCAACAGTCCATTGTCATAAATTTAGGCCCAGCACCCAGGCAGAGGAGAGAGGTCCCGTAACAGACAATCTGGCTTCATGTCAGCAGAGAATTAGTCTGCATGTCATAGCAGAGAATGAGGCTTCACGTCAGCCACCACTGCAACAGTCCATTGGCATATATTTAGGCCTAGCACACAGGCAGAGGAGAGAGGTCCCGTAACAGACAATCTGGCTTCATGTCAGCAGAGAATCAGTCTGCATGTCATAGCAGAGAATGAGGCTTCACGTCACCCACCACTGCAACAGTCCATTGGCATATATTTAGGCCTAGCACACAGGCAGAGCAGAGAGGTCCCGTAACAGACAATCTGGCTTCATGACAGCAGAGAATCAGTCTGCATGTCATAGCAGAGAATGAGGCTTCACGTCACCCACCACTGCAACAGTCCATTGGCATATATTTAGGCCTAGCACACAGGCAGAGCAGAGAGGTCCCGTAACAGACGATCTGGCTTCATGTCAGCAGAGAATCAGTCTGCATGTCATAGCAGAGAATGAGGCTTCACGTCAGCCACCACTGCAACAGTCCATTGGCATATATTTAGGCCTAGCACACAGGCAGAGGAGAGAGGTCCCGTAACAGACAATCTGGCTTCATGTCAGCAGAGAATCAGTCTGCATGTCATAGCAGAGAATGAGGCTTCACGTCACCCACCACTGCAACAGTCCATTGGCATATATTTAGGCCCAGCACCCAGGCAGAGGAGGGAGGTCCCGTAACAGAGAATCTGTCTTCATGTCAGCAGAGAATTAGTCTGCATGTCATAGCAGAGAATGAGGCTTCACGTCAGCCACCACTGCAACAGTCCATTGGCATATATTTAGGCCCAGCACCCAGGCAGAGGAGGGAGGTCCCGTAACAGAGAATCTGTCTTCATGTCAGCAGAGAATTAGTCTGCATGTCATAGCAGAGAATGAGGCTTCACGTCAGCCACCACTGCAACAGTCCATTGGCATATATTTAGGCCCAGCACACACACAGGCAGAGGAGAGAGGTCCCGTAACAGAGAATCTGGCTTCATGTCAGCAGAGAATCAGTCTGCATGTCATAGCAGAGAATGAGGCTTCACGTCAGCCACCACTGCAACAGTCCATTGGCATATATTTAGGCCCAGCACACACACAGGCAGAGGAGAGAGGTCCCGTAACAGAGAATCTGTCTTCATGTCAGCAGAGAATTAGTCTGCATGTCATAGCAGAGAATGAGGCTTCACGTCAGCCACCACTGCAACAGTCCATTGGCATATATTTAGGCCCAGCACACACACAGGCAGAGGAGAGAGGTCCCGTAACAGACAATCTGGCTTCATGTCAGCAGAGAATTAGTCTGCATGTCATAGCAGAGAATGAGGCTTCACGTCAGCCACCACTGCAACAGTCCATTGGCATATATTTAGGCCCAGCACACACACAGGCAGAGGAGAGAGGTCCCGTAACAGAGAATCTGTCTTCATGTCAGCAGAGAATTAGTCTGCATGTCATAGCAGAGAATCAGGCTTCACGTCACCCACCACTGCAACAGTCCATTGGCATATATTTAGGCCCAGCACCCAGGCAGAGGAGGGAGGTCCCGTAACAGAGAATCTGTCTTCATGTCAGCAGAGAATTAGTCTGCATGTCATAGCAGAGAATGAGGCTTCACGTCACCCACCACTGCAACAGTCCATTGGCATATATTTAGGCCTAGCACACAGGCAGAGGAGAGGTTCATTCAACTTTGGGTAGCCTCGCAATATAATGGTAAAATGAAAATAAAAATAGGATTGAATGAGGAAGTGCCCTGGAGTCCAATAATATATGGTTATGGGGAGGTAGTTAATGTCTAATCTGGACAAGGGACGGACAGGTCCTGTGGGATCCATGCCTGGTTCATTTTTATGAACGTCAGCTTGTCCACATTGGCTGTAGACAGGCGGCTGCGTTTGTCTGTAATGACGCCCCCTGCCGTGCTGAATACACGTTCAGACAAAACGCTGGCTGCCGGGCAGGCCAGCACCTCCAAGGCATAAAAGGCTAGCTCTGGCCACGTGGACAATTTAGAGACCCAGAAGTTGAATGGGGCCGAACCATCAGTCAGTACGTGGAGGGGTGTGCACACGTACTGTTCCACCATGTTAGTGAAATGTTGCCTCCTGCTAACACGTTGCGTATCAGGTGGTGGTGCAGTTAGCTGTGGCGTGTTGACAAAAGTTTTCCACATCTCTGCCATGCTAACCCTGCCCTCAGAGGAGCTGGCCGTGACACAGCTGCCTTGGCGACCTCTTGCTCCTCCTCTGCCTTGGCCTTGGGCTTCCACTTGTTCCCCTGTGACATTTGGGAATGCTCTCAGTAGCGCATCTACCAACGTGCGCTTGTACTCGCGCATCTTCCTATCACGCTCCAGTGCAGGAAGTAAGGTGGGCACATTGTCTTTGTAGCGTGGATCCAGCAGGGTGGCAACCCAGTAGTCCGCACAGGTTAAAATGTGGGCAACTCTGCTGTCGTTGCGCAGGCACTGCAGCATGTAGTCGCTCATGTGTGCCAGGCTGCCCAGGGGTAAGGACAAGCTGTCCTCTGTGGGAGGCGTATCGTCATCGTCCTGCCTTTCCCCCCAGCCACGCACCAGTGATGGACCCGAGCTGCGTTGGGTGCCACCCCGCTGTGACCATGCTTCATCCTCATCCTCCTCCACCTCCTCCTCATCCTCGTCCTCCTCGTCCTCCAGTAGTGGGCCCTGGCTGGCCACATTTGTACCTGGCCTCTGCTGTTGCCAAAAAACCTCCCTCTGAGTCACTTCGAAGAGACTGGCCTGAAAGTGCTAAAAATGACCCCTCTTCCTCCTCCTCCTCCTGGGCCACCTCCTCTTCCATCATCGCCCTAAGTGTTTTCTCAAGGAGACATAGAAGTGGTATTGTAACGCTGATAACGGTGTCATCGCCACTGGCCATGTTGGTGGAGTACTCGAAACAGCGCAACAGGGCACACAGGTCTCGCATGGAGGCCCAGTCATTGGTGGTGAAGTGGTGCTGTTCTGTAGTGCGACTGACCCGTGCGTGCTGCAGCTGAAACTCCACTATGGCCTGCTGCTGCTCGCACAGTCTGTCCAGCATGTGCAAGGTGGAGTTCCACCTGGTGGGCACGTCGCATATGAGGCGGTGAGCGGGAAGGCCGAAGTTACGCTGTAGCGCAGACAGGCGAGCAGCAGCAGGATGTGAACGCCGGAAGCGCGAACAGACGGCCCGCACTTTATGCAGCAGCTCTGACATGTCGGGGTAGTTGTGAATGAACTTCTGCACCACCAAATTCAGCACATGCGCCAAGCAAGGGATGTGCGTCAAATTGGCTAGTCCCAGAGCTGCAACGAGATTTCGCCCATTATCACACACCACCAGGCCGGGCTTGAGGCTCACCGGCAGCAACCACTCGTCGGTCTGTTGTTCTATACCCCGCCACAACTCCTGTGCGGTGTGGGGCCTGTCCCCCAAACATATGAGTTTCAGAATGGCCTGCTGACGTTTACCCCGGGCTGTGCTGAAGTTGGTGGTGAAGGTGTGTGGCTGACTGGATGAGCAGGTGGAAGAAGAGGAGGAGGAAGCCGAGAAAGAGGAGGTGGCAACAGGAGGCAAAGAATGTTGCCCTGCGATCCTTGGCGGCGGAAGGACGTGCGCCAAACAGCTCTCCGCCTGGGGCCCAGCTGCCACTACATTTACCCAGTGTGCAGTTAGGGAGATATAGCGTCCCTGGCCGTGCTTACTGGTCCACGTATCTGTGGTTAGGTGGACCTTGCCACAGATGGCGTTGCGCAGTGCACACTTGATTTTATCGGATACTTGGTTGTGCAGGGAAGGCACGGCTCTCTTGGAGAAGTAGTGCCGGCTGGGAACAACATACTGTGGGACAGCAAGCGACATGAGCTGTTTGAAGCTGTCTGTGTCCACCAGCCTAAATGACAGCATTTCATAGGCCAGTAGTTTAGAAATGCTGGCATTCAGGGCCAGGGATCGAGGGTGGCTAGGTGGGAATTTACGCTTTCTATCAAATGTTTGTGAGATGGAGAGCTGAACGCTGGCGTGTGACATGGTTGAGACGCTTGGTGACGGAGGTGGTGGTGGTGGTGTTGGTGGTACATCCCCTGTTTGCTGGGCGGCAGGTGCCAACGTTCCTCCAGAGGCGGAGGAAGAGGCCGAGGCGGCAGCAGCAGAATAGGCCGAGGCGGCAGCAGCAGAAGAGGTAGCAGGGGGAGCCTGAGTGACTTCCTTGGTTTTAAGGTGTTTACTCCACTGCAGTTCATGCTTTGCATGCAGGTGCCTGGTCATGCAGGTTGTGCTCAGGTTCAGAACGTTAATGCCTCGCTTCAGGCTCTGATGGCACAGCGTGCAAACCACTCGGGTCTTGTCGTCAGCACATTGTTTGAAGAAGTGCCATGCCAGGGAACTCCTTGAAGCTGCCTTTGGGGTGCTCGGTCCCAGATGGCGGCGGTCAGTAGCAGGCGGAGTCTCTTGGCGGCGGGTGTTCTGCTTTTGCCCACTGCTCCCTCTTTTGCTACGCTGTTGGCTCGGTCTCACCACTGCCTCTTCCTCCGAACTGTGAAAGTCAGTGGCACGACCTTCATTCCATGTGGGGTCTAGGACCTCATCGTCCCCTGCATCGTCTTCCACCCAGTCTTGATCCCTGACCTCCTGTTCAGTCTGCACACTGCAGAAAGACGCAGCAGTTGGCACCTGTGTTTCGTCATCATCAGAGACATGCTGAGATGGTATTCCCATGTCCTCATCATCAGGAAACATAAGTGGTTGTGCGTCAGTGCATTCTATGTCTTTCACCGCTGGGGAAGGGCTAGGTGGATGCCCTTGGGAAACCCTGCCAGCGGAGTCTTCAAACAGCATAAGAGACTGCTGCATAACTTGAGGCTGAGACAGTTTCCCTGGTATGCATGGGGGTGATGTGACAGACTGATGGGGTTGGTTTTCAGGCGCCATCTGTGCGCTTTCTGCAGAAGACTGGGTGGGAGATAATGTGAACGTGCTGGATCCACTGTCGGCCACCCAATTGACTAATGCCTGTACCTGCTCAGGCCTTACCATCCTTAGAACGGCATTGGGCCCCACCATATATCGCTGTAAATTCTGGCGGCTACTGGGACCTGAGGTAGTTGGTACACTAGGACGTGTGGATGTGGCAGAACGGCCACGTCCTCTCCCAGCACCAGAGGGTCCACTAACACCACCACGACCATGTCCACGTCCGCGTCCCTTACTAGATGTTTTTCTCATTGTTATGGTTCACCACAACAACAAATATATTATTTGGCCCAATGTATTGTATTCAAATTCAGCGGGATATAAATTTGAGGCCTAGTATTTAGGCGCTGGGTGACCGGTATGGATTTAGTGACAGAATTAGACTTGGAAATGCACAGAAGCGTGTGTGTGAAGTTATTCTGAATGACCCAATGTGCACCTTGAATATTATATACCCTTTTAGGGATAGATTTCAAATAGCTCTGATATAGCAGAAACCACTAAATTATGAAATTGCTAAATTGGGAATTGTATTTCAACCCAGAACAAGAAATGTGCTTGAACGGACACTAAATAACTCGCCCAGCTACAGCACTAGGGACAGATTTAGCGGGATATAAATTTGAGGCCTAGTATTTAGGCGCTGGGTGACAGGTATGGGTTTAGTGCCAGAATTAGACTTGGAAATACACAGTAGCGGGTGTGTGTGAAGTTATTCTGAATGACCCAATGTGCACCTTGAATATTATATACCCTTTTAGGGATAGATTTCAAATAGCTCTGATATAGCAGAAACCACTAAATTATGAAATTGCTAAATTGGGAATTGTATTTCAACCCAGAACAAGAAATGTGCTTGAACGGACACTAAATAACTCGCCCAGCTACAGCACTAGGGACAGATTTAGCGGGATATAAATTTGAGGCCTAGTATTTAGGCGCTGGGTGACAGGTATGGGTTTAGTGCCAGAATTAGACTTGGAAATACACAGTAGCGGGTGTGTGTGAAGTTATTCTGAATGACCCAATGTGCACCTTGAATATTATATACCCTTTTAGGGATAGATTTCAAATAGCTCTGATATAGCAGAAACCACTAAATTATGAAATTGCTAAATTGGGAATTGTATTTCAACCCAGAACAAGAAATGTGCTTGAACGGACACTAAATAACTCGCCCAGCTACAGCACTAGGGACAGATTTAGCGGGATATAAATTTGAGGCCTAGTATTTAGGCGCTGGGTGACAGGTATGGGTTTAGTGCCAGAATTAGACTTGGAAATACACAGTAGCGGGTGTGTGTGAAGTTATTCTGAATGACCCAATGTGCACCTTGAATATTATATACCCTTTTAGGGATAGATTTCAAATAGCTCTGATATAGCAGAAACCACTAAATTATGAAATTGCTAAATTGGGAATTGTATTTCAACCCAGAACAAGAAATGTGCTTGAACGGACACTAAATAACTCGCCCAGCTACAGCACTAGGGACAGATTTAGCGGGATATAAATTTGAGGCCTAGTATTTAGGCGCTGGGTGACAGGTATGGGTTTAGTGCCAGAATTAGACTTGGAAATACACAGTAGCGGGTGTGTGTGAAGTTATTCTGAATGACCCAATGTGCACCTTGAATATTATATACCCTTTTAGGGATAGATTTCAAATAGCTCTGATATAGCAGAAACCACTAAATTATGAAATTGCTAAATTGGGAATTGTATTTCAACCCAGAACAAGAAATGTGCTTGAACGGACACTAAATAACTCGCCCAGCTACAGCACTAGGGACAGATTTAGCGGGATATAAATTTGAGGCCTAGTATTTAGGCGCTGGGTGACAGGTATGGGTTTAGTGCCAGAATTAGACTTGGAAATACACAGTAGCGGGTGTGTGTGAAGTTATTCTGAATGACCCAATGTGCACCTTGAATATTATATACCCTTTTAGGGATAGATTTCAAATAGCTCTGATATAGCAGAAACCACTAAATTATGAAATTGCTAAATTGGGAATTGTATTTCAACCCAGAACAAGAAATGTGCTTGAACGGACACTAAATAACTCGCCCAGCTACAGCACTAGGGACAGATTTAGCGGGATATAAATTTGAGGCCTAGTATTTAGGCGCTGGGTGACAGGTATGGGTTTAGTGCCAGAATTAGACTTGGAAATACACAGTAGCGGGTGTGTGTGAAGTTATTCTGAATGACCCAATGTGCACCTTGAATATTATATACCCTTTTAGGGATAGATTTCAAATAGCTCTGATATAGCAGAAACCACTAAATTATGAAATTGCTAAATTGGGAATTGTATTTCAACCCAGAACAAGAAATGTGCTTGAACGGACACTAAATAACTCGCCCAGCTACAGCACTAGGGACAGATTTAGCGGGATATAAATTTGAGGCCTAGTATTTAGGCGCTGGGTGACAGGTATGGGTTTAGTGCCAGAATTAGACTTGGAAATACACAGTAGCGGGTGTGTGTGAAGTTATTCTGAATGACCCAATGTGCACCTTGAATATTATATACCCTTTTAGGGATAGATTTCAAATAGCTCTGATATAGCAGAAACCACTAAATTATGAAATTGCTAAATTGGGAATTGTATTTCAACCCAGAACAAGAAATGTGCTTGAACGGACACTAAATAACTCGCCCAGCTACAGCACTAGGGACAGATTTAGCGGGATATAAATTTGAGGCCTAGTATTTAGGCGCTGGGTGACAGGTATAGGTTTAGTGCCAGAATTAGACTTGGAAATACACAGTAGCGGGTGTGTGTGAAGTTATTCTGAATGACCCAATGTGCACCTTGAATATTATATACCCTTTTAGGGATAGATTTCAAATAGCTCTGATATAGCAGAAACCACTAAATTATGAAATTGCTAAATTGGGAATTGTATTTCAACCCAGAACAAGAAATGTGCTTGAACGGACACTAAATAACTCGCCCAGCTACAGCACTAGGGACAGATTTAGCGGGATATAAATTTGAGGCCTAGTATTTAGGCGCTGGGTGACAGGTATGGGTTTAGTGCCAGAATTAGACTTGGAAATACACAGTAGCGGGTGTGTGTGAAGTTATTCTGAATGACCCAATGTGCACCTTGAATATTATATACCCTTTTAGGGATAGATTTCAAATAGCTCTGATATAGCAGAAACCACTAAATTATGAAATTGCTAAATTGGGAATTGTATTTCAACCCAGAACAAGAAATGTGCTTGAACGGACACTAAATAACTCGCCCAGCTACAGCACTAGGGACAGATTTAGCGGGATATAAATTTGAGGCCTAGTATTTAGGCGCTGGGTGACAGGTATGGGTTTAGTGCCAGAATTAGACTTGGAAATACACAGTAGCGGGTGTGTGTGAAGTTATTCTGAATGACCCAATGTGCACCTTGAATATTATATACCCTTTTAGGGATAGATTTCAAATAGCTCTGATATAGCAGAAACCACTAAATTATGAAATTGCTAAATTGGGAATTGTATTTCAACCCAGAACAAGAAATGTGCTTGAACGGACACTAAATAACTCGCCCAGCTACAGCACTAGGGACAGATTTAGCGGGATATAAATTTGAGGCCTAGTATTTAGGCGCTGGGTGACAGGTATGGGTTTAGTGCCAGAATTAGACTTGGAAATACACAGTAGCGGGTGTGTGTGAAGTTATTCTGAATGACCCAATGTGCACCTTGAATATTATATACCCTTTTAGGGATAGATTTCAAATAGCTCTGATATAGCAGAAACCACTAAATTATGAAATTGCTAAATTGGGAATTGTATTTCAACCCAGAACAAGAAATGTGCTTGAACGGACACTAAATAACTCGCCCAGCTACAGCACTAGGGACAGATTTAGCGGGATATAAATTTGAGGCCTAGTATTTAGGCGCTGGGTGACAGGTATGGGTTTAGTGCCAGAATTAGACTTGGAAATACACAGTAGCGGGTGTGTGTGAAGTTATTCTGAATGACCCAATGTGCACCTTGAATATTATATACCCTTTTAGGGATAGATTTCAAATAGCTCTGATATAGCAGAAACCACTAAATTATGAAATTGCTAAATTGGGAATTGTATTTCAACCCAGAACAAGAAATGTGCTTGAACGGACACTAAATAACTCGCCCAGCTACAGCACTAGGGACAGATTTAGCGGGATATAAATTTGAGGCCTAGTATTTAGGCGCTGGGTGACAGGTATGGGTTTAGTGCCAGAATTAGACTTGGAAATACACAGTAGCGGGTGTGTGTGAAGTTATTCTGAATGACCCAATGTGCACCTTGAATATTATATACCCTTTTAGGGATAGATTTCAAATAGCTCTGATATAGCAGAAACCACTAAATTATGAAATTGCTAAATTGGGAATTGTATTTCAACCCAGAACAAGAAATGTGCTTGAACGGACACTAAATAACTCGCCCAGCTACAGCACTAGGGACAGATTTAGCGGGATATAAATTTGAGGCCTAGTATTTAGGCGCTGGGTGACAGGTATGGGTTTAGTGCCAGAATTAGACTTGGAAATACACAGTAGCGGGTGTGTGTGAAGTTATTCTGAATGACCCAATGTGCACCTTGAATATTATATACCCTTTTAGGGATAGATTTCAAATAGCTCTGATATAGCAGAAACCACTAAATTATGAAATTGCTAAATTGGGAATTGTATTTCAACCCAGAACAAGAAATGTGCTTGAACGGACACTAAATAACTCGCCCAGCTACAGCACTAGGGACAGATTTAGCGGGATATAAATTTGAGGCCTAGTATTTAGGCGCTGGGTGACAGGTATGGGTTTAGTGCCAGAATTAGACTTGGAAATACACAGTAGCGGGTGTGTGTGAAGTTATTCTGAATGACCCAATGTGCACCTTGAATATTATATACCCTTTTAGGGATAGATTTCAAATAGCTCTGATATAGCAGAAACCACTAAATTATGAAATTGCTAAATTGGGAATTGTATTTCAACCCAGAACAAGAAATGTGCTTGAACGGACACTAAATAACTCGCCCAGCTACAGCACTAGGGACAGATTTAGCGGGATATAAATTTGAGGCCTAGTATTTAGGCGCTGGGTGACAGGTATGGGTTTAGTGCCAGAATTAGACTTGGAAATACACAGTAGCGGGTGTGTGTGAAGTTATTCTGAATGACCCAATGTGCACCTTGAATATTATATACCCTTTTAGGGATAGATTTCAAATAGCTCTGATATAGCAGAAACCACTAAATTATGAAATTGCTAAATTGGGAATTGTATTTCAACCCAGAACAAGAAATGTGCTTGAACGGACACTAAATAACTCGCCCAGCTACAGCACTAGGGACAGATTTAGCGGGATATAAATTTGAGGCCTAGTATTTAGGCGCTGGGTGACAGGTATGGGTTTAGTGCCAGAATTAGACTTGGAAATACACAGTAGCGGGTGTGTGTGAAGTTATTCTGAATGACCCAATGTGCACCTTGAATATTATATACCCTTTTAGGGATAGATTTCAAATAGCTCTGATATAGCAGAAACCACTAAATTATGAAATTGCTAAATTGGGAATTGTATTTCAACCCAGAACAAGAAATGTGCTTGAACGGACACTAAATAACTCGCCCAGCTACAGCACTAGGGACAGATTTAGCGGGATATAAATTTGAGGCCTAGTATTTAGGCGCTGGGTGACAGGTATGGGTTTAGTGCCAGAATTAGACTTGGAAATACACAGTAGCGGGTGTGTGTGAAGTTATTCTGAATGACCCAATGTGCACCTTGAATATTATATACCCTTTTAGGGATAGATTTCAAATAGCTCTGATATAGCAGAAACCACTAAATTATGAAATTGCTAAATTGGGAATTGTATTTCAACCCAGAACAAGAAATGTGCTTGAACGGACACTAAATAACTCGCCCAGCTACAGCACTAGGGACAGATTTAGCGGGATATAAATTTGAGGCCTAGTATTTAGGCGCTGGGTGACAGGTATGGGTTTAGTGCCAGAATTAGACTTGGAAATACACAGTAGCGGGTGTGTGTGAAGTTATTCTGAATGACCCAATGTGCACCTTGAATATTATATACCCTTTTAGGGATAGATTTCAAATAGCTCTGATATAGCAGAAACCACTAAATTATGAAATTGCTAAATTGGGAATTGTATTTCAACCCAGAACAAGAAATGTGCTTGAACGGACACTAAATAACTCGCCCAGCTACAGCACTAGGGACAGATTTAGCGGGATATAAATTTGAGGCCTAGTATTTAGGCGCTGGGTGACAGGTATGGGTTTAGTGCCAGAATTAGACTTGGAAATACACAGTAGCGGGTGTGTGTGAAGTTATTCTGAATGACCCAATGTGCACCTTGAATATTATATACCCTTTTAGGGATAGATTTCAAATAGCTCTGATATAGCAGAAACCACTAAATTATGAAATTGCTAAATTGGGAATTGTATTTCAACCCAGAACAAGAAATGTGCTTGAACGGACACTAAATAACTCGCCCAGCTACAGCACTAGGGACAGATTTAGCGGGATATAAATTTGAGGCCTAGTATTTAGGCGCTGGGTGACAGGTATGGGTTTAGTGCCAGAATTAGACTTGGAAATACACAGTAGCGGGTGTGTGTGAAGTTATTCTGAATGACCCAATGTGCACCTTGAATATTATATACCCTTTTAGGGATAGATTTCAAATAGCTCTGATATAGCAGAAACCACTAAATTATGAAATTGCTAAATTGGGAATTGTATTTCAACCCAGAACAAGAAATGTGCTTGAACGGACACTAAATAACTCGCCCAGCTACAGCACTAGGGACAGATTTAGCGGGATATAAATTTGAGGCCTAGTATTTAGGCGCTGGGTGACAGGTATGGGTTTAGTGCCAGAATTAGACTTGGAAATACACAGTAGCGGGTGTGTGTGAAGTTATTCTGAATGACCCAATGTGCACCTTGAATATTATATACCCTTTTAGGGATAGATTTCAAATAGCTCTGATATAGCAGAAACCACTAAATTATGAAATTGCTAAATTGGGAATTGTATTTCAACCCAGAACAAGAAATGTGCTTGAACGGACACTAAATAACTCGCCCAGCTACAGCACTAGGGACAGATTTAGCGGGATATAAATTTGAGGCCTAGTATTTAGGCGCTGGGTGACAGGTATGGGTTTAGTGCCAGAATTAGACTTGGAAATACACAGTAGCGGGTGTGTGTGAAGTTATTCTGAATGACCCAATGTGCACCTTGAATATTATATACCCTTTTAGGGATAGATTTCAAATAGCTCTGATATAGCAGAAACCACTAAATTATGAAATTGCTAAATTGGGAATTGTATTTCAACCCAGAACAAGAAATGTGCTTGAACGGACACTAAATAACTCGCCCAGCTACAGCACTAGGGACAGATTTAGCGGGATATAAATTTGAGGCCTAGTATTTAGGCGCTGGGTGACAGGTATGGGTTTAGTGCCAGAATTAGACTTGGAAATACACAGTAGCGGGTGTGTGTGAAGTTATTCTGAATGACCCAATGTGCACCTTGAATATTATATACCCTTTTAGGGATAGATTTCAAATAGCTCTGATATAGCAGAAACCACTAAATTATGAAATTGCTAAATTGGGAATTGTATTTCAACCCAGAACAAGAAATGTGCTTGAACGGACACTAAATAACTCGCCCAGCTACAGCACTAGGGACAGATTTAGCGGGATATAAATTTGAGGCCTAGTATTTAGGCGCTGGGTGACAGGTATGGGTTTAGTGCCAGAATTAGACTTGGAAATACACAGTAGCGGGTGTGTGTGAAGTTATTCTGAATGACCCAATGTGCACCTTGAATATTATATACCCTTTTAGGGATAGATTTCAAATAGCTCTGATATAGCAGAAACCACTAAATTATGAAATTGCTAAATTGGGAATTGTATTTCAACCCAGAACAAGAAATGTGCTTGAACGGACACTAAATAACTCGCCCAGCTACAGCACTAGGGACAGATTTAGCGGGATATAAATTTGAGGCCTAGTATTTAGGCGCTGGGTGACAGGTATGGGTTTAGTGCCAGAATTAGACTTGGAAATACACAGTAGCGGGTGTGTGTGAAGTTATTCTGAATGACCCAATGTGCACCTTGAATATTATATACCCTTTTAGGGATAGATTTCAAATAGCTCTGATATAGCAGAAACCACTAAATTATGAAATTGCTAAATTGGGAATTGTATTTCAACCCAGAACAAGAAATGTGCTTGAACGGACACTAAATAACTCGCCCAGCTACAGCACTAGGGACAGATTTAGCGGGATATAAATTTGAGGCCTAGTATTTAGGCGCTGGGTGACAGGTATGGGTTTAGTGCCAGAATTAGACTTGGAAATACACAGTAGCGGGTGTGTGTGAAGTTATTCTGAATGACCCAATGTGCACCTTGAATATTATATACCCTTTTAGGGATAGATTTCAAATAGCTCTGATATAGCAGAAACCACTAAATTATGAAATTGCTAAATTGGGAATTGTATTTCAACCCAGAACAAGAAATGTGCTTGAACGGACACTAAATAACTCGCCCAGCTACAGCACTAGGGACAGATTTAGCGGGATATAAATTTGAGGCCTAGTATTTAGGCGCTGGGTGACAGGTATGGGTTTAGTGCCAGAATTAGACTTGGAAATACACAGTAGCGGGTGTGTGTGAAGTTATTCTGAATGACCCAATGTGCACCTTGAATATTATATACCCTTTTAGGGATAGATTTCAAATAGCTCTGATATAGCAGAAACCACTAAATTATGAAATTGCTAAATTGGGAATTGTATTTCAACCCAGAACAAGAAATGTGCTTGAACGGACACTAAATAACTCGCCCAGCTACAGCACTAGGGACAGATTTAGCGGGATATAAATTTGAGGCCTAGTATTTAGGCGCTGGGTGACAGGTATGGGTTTAGTGCCAGAATTAGACTTGGAAATACACAGTAGCGGGTGTGTGTGAAGTTATTCTGAATGACCCAATGTGCACCTTGAATATTATATACCCTTTTAGGGATAGATTTCAAATAGCTCTGATATAGCAGAAACCACTAAATTATGAAATTGCTAAATTGGGAATTGTATTTCAACCCAGAACAAGAAATGTGCTTGAACGGACACTAAATAACTCGCCCAGCTACAGCACTAAGGACAGATTTAGCGGGATATAAATTTGAGGCCTAGTATTTAGGCGCTGGGTGACCGGTATGGATTTAGTGACAGAATTAGACTGGGATATGGCCAAAAAATAAACAGACTATTGCTGGTTAAATGCACTTGGTGTGACAGCTTCACCCTGATGTAGGCTTTAGCCAAAAAACAACCACACCATTGAGGGTTAAATGCACTTGGTGACAGGCGCAGCTTGCCCCTGATTTAGTATATGGCCAAAAAATGAACAGACTATTGCTGGTTAAATGCACTTGGTGTGACAGCTTCACCCTGATGTAGGCTTTAGCCAAAAAACAACCACACCATTGAGGGTTAAATGCACTTGGTGACAGGCGCAGCTTGCCCCTGATTTTGTATATGGCCAAAAAATGAACAGACTATTGCTGGTTAAATGCACTTGGTGTGACAGCTTCACCCTGATGTAGGCTTTAGCCAAAAAACAACCACACCATTGAGGGTTAAATGCACTTGGTCGCAGCTTGTGCTGGCGCACCACAAGACACAAAATGGCCGCCGATCACCCCAGAAAAATGTGACTGACAAACGGTCTGGGCAGCCTAAAAACAGTGAGCAATTGAGGATCAGCAGCTCAATGATCCACAGCTGCAGATCGATCAGTTAATCAAGTCCTTTGGAGGAGTTAATCTGCCTAATCTCGCCCTACTGTCGCAGCCGCAACCTCTCCCTACGCTAATCAGAGCAGAGTGACGGGCGGCGCTATGTGACTCCAGCTTAAATAGAGGCTGGGTCACATGGTGCTCTGGCCAATCACAGCCATGCCAATAGTAGGCATGGCTGTGATGGCCTCTTGGGGCAAGTAGTATGACGCTTGTTGATTGGCTGCTTTGCAGCCTTTCAAAAAGCGCCAAGAAAGCGTCACAAAAGCGCGAAGAAAGCGACGAACACCGAACCCGAACCCGGACTTTTACGAAAATGTCCGGGTTCGGGTCCGTGTCACGGACACCCCAAAATTCGGTACGAACCCGAACTATACAGTTCGAGTTCGCTCATCCCTAGTCACCACTAAAAACAAGAAAACAGAAGGCGGTTAAGCCAAAAACTTGACAGGTATCAGCAAAAAGTATAAGCCTGGCAGCAGAGCCAGGTCTGTCACAAAGGCATAAAAATAAAGTACACACTTCTATATCATAGGTTCGTAGATGGGGGGGAAAGAGAAGGAAGGGGGAGGAAGCGGTGAATAGCGATAGAAATTTGTTATCTGATGGGATGTAGTAGAGAGAGACGTGAAAAACACAAATCCTCAAATAATGTACACCTAGGGGAAGTTCCTGTAACGCTTCCAGGGCGTCCAAGTTTTCAGGAAGAGAGGCCTAGAATGTGACTCCCAATGTGAAATCTCCTCCAATCTATATATCTGGTCAACCTTATTCGTCCAGTGTTCAATAGTGGGAATTTCAGAGGATAACCAGTGAGTGGGTAAAAGTAGTCTAGCCGCTGCTAAAAGGAGGGTAAAAAGGGATTTACTATGTCTGTCTAGGTTTTCCATCCCTAGCAATAGCAGTACCAATTCAGGGGAGCAAGGAAGAGACGTCTCACATATCTGGTTGCATAATTTGGTGATAGTGTGCCACCATGGATTGATCTTCTCGCATGTCCACCAAACATGTAAGAAAGTCCCTTTAATATTGTGGCATCTCCAACACAGATCAGAGGCTGAAGTACTATACCTACAAGTCTTATCAGGAGTTTTATACCATTGCATAAGAATCTTGTAGCCGTTTTCCTGGACACGTATGCATCTAGATAATTTGTGTGGTAGGATTAAAATTTTTGAAGTTTCCTGAGGAGTCAGTGATCTTTGTAGATCTTTTTCCCACTTGCCTACCATTGCCGGTTTAACAAAGGAGGTAGGGGATTTCAGGTGCTTATAGATTGTAGAGATAGATTTAGGAGGATATCGCTTATTGCTTAGCATGTCCACCAACCATTTTGTTTCTTCCAACACATGGGAGTTTTTTGCCCTGCTAAGTAATTCAGTCTTAAGGAAGTGTAATAGGGTGGGGTTATGAATCTGCGTCCCCAAAAGTTTGCAAATCTCCAAGTCAGGAACAATACATCCTTCTACATCCAAGAATTGAGTAATGGGGATCAATGAAGACCTAATGAGCAACGGGCAGCTTTCCCTCAATTCTTTGGGGGCCAAATTAACTATGTCCTTTATGAGCATAAGTGAGGTGAGAGGTATTGGGGCTCCGCTGATGGACGAGAGACCACCCCAGACCCTTAAAGTGCTGCGAACAATAGGGTTAGGTATCGAGGCCTGGGACGAGGGTAGTCTGTCAGCCAGCAACAGGGCCCTGGGAGAGGAGGGGAGAAGAGCAGTCTCTAACTGGAGCCAGGATTTATGTGCGGGTTCCCTAATCCAGTCAATTGCTCTGGAAAGCTGTATAGCTTGCATATAAGATTTAGGATCTGGGAGGCCAATACCTCCTCTAGTTCTAGGTTTAGTTAGGGTATCGAAGGATATACGAGGGCTTTTGCCTTGCCAGATAAATTTACGGATATGCTTGTTTAAAGAAGTGAAATACGAATTAGGGATAGCGATAGGGAGGACTTGCATCATATATGTAAGCTTTGGCATAATCAATGACATAGAAATATTCTTCCTCCCAAACCATGAGAGATAGGGAGAGTCCAAGGATTCCATTTGAGCTATCATTGAAGCTAGGAGGGGTTTATAGTTCAATTGAAAGAGGTCAGGCAAATGAGAGGACAGTTTAATCCCTAGGTAAGTTAGTTGTTGGGTTTGCCAATTGAAAGGGGAGTTAATTTGGAGGGAGGCAATACTGGTGGGGGATAGGCCTATATGTAAGATCTGGGATTTAGAAGGGTTGACCTTAAAGTTGGAGAGAGAGCCAAAGAGGTCAAGTATCGAGAGAATCCTGGGCATGGATCTCTGCGGGTTAGTGGTGATGATCAACAGGTCGTCGGCGAAAGCCGCCAATTTAAACTCTTGCTTCTCTACTCTAAGGCCCTGAATTTCACTGTCTTGTCTAAGGGCTTGGAGGAGGGATTCCATTACAAGGACGAAGATGAGTGGAGAGAGGGGGCACCCCTGCCTCGTTCCGTTTCTAATGGGGAAAGGGGAGGAAAGCAGTCCATTTGCCGACACGGACGCCGAGGAGCAAGTGTACATAGAGAATATAGAGTCAATATATTGCACAGGAATTTGGAATTTAGCCAGGACCAATCTGATATAAGTCCAGTCCACTCTATCAAATGCTTTCTCGGCGTCCGTGCCCAGCAAGACCAGGGGGCAGGATTTATGTGAAGCGTAGAACAGGGCGTCTAAAATTTTAGTGGTGTTATCTTTGCCTTCCCTACCCTTAACAAATCCCACCTGATCAGGCCGAATAAGGTCCGGGAGTAAGCTTTGGAGCCTAGTGGCCAGCATTTTAGCTAAGAGTTTAAGGTCCACGTTAAGTAAGGAGATAGGGCGGTAATTGGAGCAGCTCGAGGGGTCCTTACCTTCTTTGGGGATTATCGTAATGACTGCTTTGGTCATATCAGGGGAGAGCGGTTTATTGGCCAAGGAGAGGTTACATATATGAAGCAAGTGGGGTAGTAGAATATTTTGGAAGGAGGAATAATAAGTTATGGGAAGTCCATCGGGACCAGGGCATTTGCCCCTAGGGGTAGCTTTAATTGCAGTGATGAGTTCTGGGATAGTGAATGGTTTAGTCAGTGAGTTTTGTTGTGCCGGAGTTAACGTTGGGAGGTCAAGGGTCTCCAGAAACAAGTTAACATTATTCTCTCTGCTCATGGAGGGGTTAGGGAGATTAGAGGGTGGGAGGTTATATAGAGATTTGTAGAAAAGTCTAAATTGTTCAGCTATTTCTTCAGCTTTAAACAATTGAGCACCCTGGGGAGATTTAATGGACTGAACGTAACGGGAGTCTCTCCTCTGCTTGATACGGCTCATAACATATTTTGAAGCCTTATTTCCATGAGCATAAATCTTCTGTTGAGCGGACAGAAAAAATTTGGCCGAACGCTCATTCAGAAGGTTTTTCAGCTGAGATCTAAGAGAAGAGAGTTCTACAAGTTTCAAACTTCGTTTGTGAGCCTTTTCTACCTGATGGATTTGTAAAAGCAGGGTATTAAGTTTCTTCTCAGACTCTTTCTTTAAGAAGGAGCAAAGGCCGATCAATCTACCCCGTATGTACGCTTTATGAGCGTCCCAGACAACTTGAGGGGCTACCTCAGGGGTGCTATTAATAAGAAAGTATTCTTCTAGGTAGGAGGAGATTTGGGCAGTATGCTTCGCGTTACTCAAGAGGGATTCATTGAACCTCCAATTAGGTTGTCTAGCACTTCTTATATCCGGGGATATAGTACAGAAAATTGGGGAGTGGTCCGATAGCGTGATGTCTCCTATCTTGGGCATAGTACAATATTGCAGTTTCTCCTGTGGGACTAGGATGTAATCAATCCTGCTATAGGAGTTATTTGGGGAGGAGTAGAAGGAGTAATCTATTGAGTCTGGGTTATGGCAACGCCATACATCTATAATTCCCAGTTTATGCAGCGTAGTATGTAGCTGCCTGAGAGTTTTTGCGGAGATAGGGGATTTCTTAGAAGATGTGTCTAATAAAGGGTTAAAAGCAATGTTAAAATCGCCGGCGACCAGCAGGAATCCCTCTCTATGCTGCTCTACTAAGGAAAAAGTGTTTTTAAGCCAATCAAATTGGTCAGTATTGGGGGCGTAAATATTTACAAATGTGAACATTGACTGTCCTACCAGACCTTTAAGGATTAAATATCGACCTTCTGGGTCCTGGATGTGGGACTTGTATTGAAATGGAAGGCCTCTGCGGAAACCTATGCTGACTCCCCTCGAAGCTGCACCCCCAGCCCCACAATGATACCAGCTGGGGAATCTAGAAAAAGAAAGGTTAGAATAGTTATTATGCTTAAAATGTGTCTCTTGGAGAAATATCACTGAGCATTTTTCCTTGTGTAGGAGGGATAGGATCTGGCACCTCTTTGAGGGGGATCTCAGCCCCTTTACATTATAGGAGGCTAGTTTAAAGTCCGCCATACTTGTACATTGGGGTGTGTCGACTGTAAGCTACAGGTGGCATACACTTGAGTAAATGACCAATCAGATATATCGTGAGGCGGGGAGTACAGCCACGAGAGGACCCGCAAAGCATCCACCTCCAAAGACCTTCCTCTCCACAATCCCTCCCTCCCGATGGGTGTCTCTGTTCCCATACTAAAAAGGATGTAGAAATGTGTCTTAGGCACCTGTCAGGGTGAGAACAAATAGAACTAAAACCAAAAAACTTAAATAAAAACAGTGGGAGGATGAGTATCCTCCAGACAGGAAAAGGTGTGTCCATACTCTGTTTGTTCAGAGGTAACAGAACGAGTACAGGGGGGGAAGGGCAATAAACCCAGAAGCACTATCCCTCTAAAATAATCGAAAGACCAAAACTGAATAAGCTTATGCAGTATTAGGTATCAATAACGGGGGGAGGCTGGAGAACCTTTTTTGAAGTTGCTACAACTCTCAGATTGTAACTACAGGCAAGCGTCCAAGAGGAAGGCAGTCTAGAGTATTTAAAGAGGGGAGAAGAAATGGAAAATATGCGGGTAAGACAGCACATTCAATCTTCTCCATGCAGGTGAACTCGTGTAGACTGAAAATCATTAGTGCAGAAAAAACAGATTAAAATAAATTATAGCATGACTAGCCTGGCATACAGACAGATGGGAGAACTCAAAGGAGAAATCCCCACTGTCTCTACGTCTACCACTCAGTGGAGAGCAGGGCCCAAAAATAGAGCAGGCCCAGCTCCACACCAAGCTTATTGCGTGTAGTCAAGAAATCAAAATTGAAATAAAATAAAATAATAAAATAAAATAAAAGACTCAGCTACTTAAAGTCCCAGTTGATGCTTGCCTTGGTCTCCTAGATTGCAAAAAAGGGAGAAAGAGAGGAGGAAAGAAAAAGGGGTTAATTAGCCATCCACCATAGAGAGACGTCTCGGGGTGGAGAGGGAACCTCTTCTTCTGCTGCTCCTTTGTGGTCTTGGGGTGCGTTGGGGCTCCCAGGGGATGGTCTTGGGTAGTTCCGGAAGAGAGTCCAGACTCTGTACCATGTCCCAGTTAACAATAGGCAATGGAGGTAGCTGGAGAAGATCGTAAGTCTTGTCCAGATCTGCAAATGAGGATACATGGATGCGACGACCGTCATGGAGGAAGGATAAGCCAAAAGGAAATGTCCATCTATAGATAATTCTTTTCTGTCTCAGCCAATCTGTAAGGGGTTTCAGAGCTTTGCGCTTTCTGAGGGTTGATTGCGACAAGTCCTGGTAAATGGAGATGTTGTTGTTCTCCCATTCTATGGAGTTAGAGTTCCTCGCGCCGGCTAGAATGGCTTCCTTCACCGGAAAGTGTAAAAATCTGCATATAATATCTCTGGGCGGCTCGTTTTCCCTTGGCTTTGGTCTAAGGGCTCTGTGCGCCCGTTCAAGCAGGACCTCATGTGCCGAGTCAGGGCCCAGAATTTTGAGGCATATCTGGGTAATCATTTCAGGAATATCTATTGTCGTAACAGTCTCAGGTATCCCCCTGAAACGCAGGTTGTTACGCCTGCTTCGGTTTTCTTGGTCCTCCATGGCTGTATATAGGGCGTTCAAGTGGCTCTGTGCTAGCGACAAGCTAGATGACACTTCCCCATGGTGCTGGAGAATTGAGGCCTGCGTTTCTTCTAGGGCCTCCACTCTCCTACCTATGTGCCTGACGTCTTCCTTAATAGAAGAAATGTCCACACTTATGGGGCCCAGGGCTTCTGCTAGCGCCTCCTTCAGAAAGGCCCTAGAGATTGGAAGGCATTCCGCTTCACCAGAGTCGTCTCCTACCTGGTCACCACCGCAGGCGGCTGATTGTTTATGACCGGAGCGTGGGGTGCCGGGCGCCATCTTAGATTCACGGCTTCCAGCCGCAGCGGCTGCTTTCTTCATAAACCTCTCGATTTCTCCCGCTTGATTTTGCGAGCGATTGCCTCCTGGCTGGTCAGTGGGCTTTTGGCCCCCGATTTTGGCAGGCTTAAAATAAGGTGCTGTGAGGGATATGCAGGCAGGAGAGCCGCGCTCTACACGTCCATCCGGAACAAGCGCTGACTCCGCCCCCCAAGCCTTTTATTGTTTTAATATCGATAATTTTGGCATACAGCTCATGAAAACCCAAAATTCCTATCTAAAAAAATTAGCATATCATGAAAAGGTTCTCTAAACGAGCTATTAACCTAATGATCTGAATCAACTAATTAACTCTAAACACCTGCAAAAGATTCCTGAGGCTTTTAAAAACTCCCAGCCTGGTTCATTACTCAAAACCGCAATCATGGGTAAGACTGCCGACCTGACTGCTGTCCAGAAGGCAATCATTGACACCCTCAAGCAAGAGGGTAAGACACAGAAAGAAATTTCTGAACGAATAGGCGGTTCCCAGAGTGCTGTATCAAGGCACCTCAGTAGGAAGTCTGTGGGAAGGAAAAAGTGTGGCAGAAAACGCTGCACAATGAGAAGAGGTGACCGGACCCTGAGGAAGATTGTGGTGAAGGACCGATTCCAGACCTTGGGGGACCTGTGGAAGCAGTGGACTGAGTCTGGAGTAGAAACATCCAGAGCCACCGTGTACAGGCGTGTGCACGAAATGGGCTACAGGTGCCGCATTCCCCAGGTCAAGCCACTTTTGAACCAGAAACAGCGGCAGAAGCGCCTGACCTGGGCTACAGAGAAGTAGCACTGGACTGTTGCTCAGTGGTCCAAAGTACTTTTTTCGGATGAAAGCAAATTTTGCATGTCATTCGGAAATCAAGGTGCCAGAGTCTGGAGGAAGACTGGGGAGAGGGAAATGCCAAAATGCCTGAAGTCCAGTGTCAAGTACCCACAGTCAGTGATGGTCTGGGGGGCCATGTCAGCTGCTGGTGTTGGTCCACTGTGTTTTATCAAGGGCAGGGTCAATGCAGCTAGCTATCAGGAGATTTTGGAGCACTTAATGCTTCCATCTGCTGAAAAGCTTTATGGAGAGGAAGATTTCATTTTTCAGCACGACCTGGCACCTGCTCACAGTGCCAAAACCACTGGTAAATGGTTTACTGACCCTGGTATTACTGTGCTCAATTGGCCTGCCAACTCTCCTGACCTGAACCCCATAGAGAATCTGTGGGATATTGGGAAGAGAAAGTTGAGAGATGCAAGACCCAACACTCTGGATGAGCTTAAGGCCGTTATTGAAGCATCCTGGGCCTCCATAACACCTCAGCAGTGCCACAGGCTGATTGCCTCCATGCCACGCCGCATTGAAGCAGTCATTTCTGCAAAAGGATTCCTGACCAAGTATTGAGTTCATAACTGAACGAAATTATTTGAAGGTTGACTTTTTTGTATTAAAAACACTTTTCTTTTATTGGTCAGATGAAATATGCTAATTTTTTTAGATAGGAATTTGGGGTTTTCATGAGCTGTATGCCAAAATCATCAATATTAAAACAATAAAAGGCTTGAACTACTTCAGTTGTGTGTAAAGAATCTAAAATATATGAAAGTCTAATGTTTATCAGTACATTACAGAAAATAATGAACTTTATCTCAATATGCTAATTTTTTTAGAAGGACCTGTACAAACACTTGCAATCTTTATTATCACTATTATTAGTAATGAGTAGCAGGGTCAATATTCAGATTTACGATATTTGCAAATATTTGGTCAAATAGTCATAATAAATTCACAAATTTGAGAATTTGCGATTATTTTCTTCATTGCAAAAATCGGCAATATAATATTTGTGTAATGTGCGCGCAATACAGGCGTCGGTCACTGTCTCTACATTTTTCAAGCTGCTAGAAGTTTCCTGAGACTGAAGAAAATGGTTGGCATGGCAGAACATTACAATAGCTTTATATGCAGATAGAGTGCTCCAATATATTTGTGATTGCGCAAATCGGCAATTAATAATGCACATATTTTTGTGCAATACGTGAAACTTCACATTTTAGCAGGTCTGACTACATATTACTGAGCTACACCATATCACGATTTAACCTACACTGACTATGTCCCACTAACTACCTGTATTATATATAAGCTAACTAACTAATTAATGTAGTGAGTTTGACACACCAAAGCACAGAGCACAGCAATGACATTGCTGTCTCTCTCAGAACTCCATAAAACTACAGAAAATGGCTGCTGGGGAGTTTCTTATATAGTGAGGGGTAGGCAGCTTTCCTATTGTATTGGTTGCTAGGGATGTTGCTAAGCTCTGAGAAAGATATTGAAGCCTTCTTATTGGCCCACAAGCAAGAAGCAGGGAGGGATCATGGGTTCAAGTAAAAAAAAAAAAAAACAATATTCGCGAGCAAGTAGCAATATTTGTGATTAAAATTAGTGATTTGAATATTCACACCCAACAGTAACTATTATCAGTGATTTCAGATTCAGAGAACGTTATCCCTTGAAATTGAGGTCCAGAGAACCTCCAACTGTGGAGAAATGGAGGGACAAAGTTAACCAAATATCCAGATTCAGAGACCTTGCCAGCTGGGAAGCTGGGACACGCACACATCATCTCACTATATGTCAACCCTGGTTTGCATTATTTGAGTCTAACTAATTGATCAAGCCCCCCTCCCCCTTCGTATAGTCCATTGCACTGCACATTCCTTTCTTCTCTTCATTATTTCACTTTCAGCACTTATGATTGTCTCTCATGTCTCCATTTGTTTTATGTCACCATTCATCATGTTTGTTCTTGTTGTTTGAGAGGATTTAACACATAGTTTTTCTGTACCATTTATGCATTGCATTATTAGGTTTGTGTGCCTACTAGAATGTGATTTTTATGTATTTGCACTGTTTTCATCGAAAAATTCAATAAAATCAGTTTTCCTACAAATAGCTGTGTATGGGCAGCAACAATAATGGCAGCATTAATCCCTTACTATATTTCTAAATACACTTGCAATCTTTCCAAATTGCCACAGGCATGCAATTGTGTACATGTTAACCCTTTTTACAATTCTTGTGCTGAGGGGTTCAGATTCAAGATCTGGATTGCCCATCCATATCAAAGTTAATACCTCTCTGTTGGAATCCTGCATGGCCTGGATGGTTCTGGACATTCTATAGAATCCTTTTTGTTTCAGGGATACTCTGGTATTAGAGGTACTACTTTGGCAGCTGTATTCTCAGAGTCAGAGGTTCTCTGGTCTTGGGCCTGGTCTGAAGGAATTCTCATACACACATCATTTCTATAGCTCTGCTTAGACTAGACTAACCAACAAACCAGGGGGCAGACCTGGTAACCCAAAGAGTTTGCCAGTGTTAACCCTTTATTTTGCCAATACATTGCTATAAGGTATACATAGTGCATGGAAAGATAAGTGCTTTAGCAACAAATCAAAACATCAAACTTGGTAACATGAAATTAACCCTTTAGTAGTAATTAAACCTATGCAGTTGGCCTCTGGAATATACATTACAAATACTGATACAAAATACTGACCAAATACAGAACATGTGAAAGTGGCCTGTAGGTTGAAAAACGTATTATTTGAGCAAAATATTTGTTCTCTAAAGTAAATTAGATATTACCCAGATAAATTACTGATTTACCGTTCTACAATGAATTATTTGATATCAGTTTCCAGTCTACTACCTTGGGAGGGGGGGGGGGGGGTACTACATTTCCTTAAGGAGAATGACTTAATCGGCATGAGGATTCTTATTATTCTAGGAAGAAAGAATGCAAATGAGGTCTTAGCAAGCTCTTTTTCTGCTACCAGATGTTAAGTAGCTATCCTGTAAGTCAATGTTTGACCTGTTAAATAGGCCAGCACCTCATCTACTTTGAAATTGAACATTCCTGGCTATTTTTTTTTTTTATATTCCTGTACTGAAGATCAGAAGAAAATAAACTAGTTGTGAGAGGATACTGTTGTTAATGTTATTAAAGGGTTTGTCTCAACAAGACATCCTCATACTAAATAGCAATTGACACACTGGAAATCCTGGCAATCCGCCTCTGTAGATACATGAACTTGCAGCTGGCCATATGATGATGGTCAACTGTGTAATACCTGGCTGCTATGTGTCTGCTAGTGTAAGAGTCTATTTTTGTAATAAAGATTACTCCTTGTATAGTCCATATTTTCAAATAGAGCATTACCATCATCCATATGGTAATATCTTTCTAAAGTCTTGTAGGATAAGGAAGTTGCAGTAAGTGCACTCATAGCAGGGTTCTCTTCAAGCGTTGGTAGTTGAAAACAGTCTTCATTGGACTGTTCAAAGTAATAAAATGAAATATATGCATGCTTTGAGCAGGCGGAAATATCTGTACCAATATTTGTAAGGTTTGCTACCTTTAAATGTGTTTAAACAGGACCTTTCATATGGCAAAAAATTGTGAACTAAGAGTCGTGATCTGTACAGTGGCGCCCAGGGATCTCACTGCACTTACTATTATCCCAGGGCGTCGCTCCGTTCTCCCGCTATGTCCTCCAGTATGTTTGGTCACTGGGATATTGTAGGCGTAGACTTAGGGGACTTAGTTATAGTAGGAGGAGACTGCCCTTGTTCTCCTGGGCATCTCCTTCTCCCAGGCTGTAGCGCTGGCCAGACGCCCAGGAAAAATAGGTCAGTCTCCTCCGACTATAACCAAGTGACCAAAGATACCGGAGGACATAGCGGTAGAACGGAGCGGAGCCCAGGGATAATAGCAAGTGCAGTGAGATCCCTGGGCGCCGCTGTACAGATCACAACACTTAGTTCACAATTTTTTTGCCAGCTGAAAGGTCCTCTTTAAAGGTTTTAGGTAATACCCTCATGTTAAGCCACACTAACTTTTTCAACTTTTCCATAGAGTTAGACTTCACAATTTGGAGATGATATGACACTTATTCGTCAGAATAAGGGTAGGTCAAACATGCATTTTAACAGTGTTGGCCATAGACAGATAACTGCCAATCACATGAAAATTGGGCTGAAACATATTTTTTACTGAAAGCATATGTTGCTCACAGCTAAATAATTCCAACATAAGTTTATAACTTCTTGACATTTATTTTGAACCAGTCTTTTTCAAATAAGATATTTCAAATTCCAAATCTAAAGCTCAGAAAAAAATAATATATTGCGAAGAATAGACACTACCATAAAGTGACAGGTAAAAAATGTTGTGATTTTTTTTTTGTATGTTTTTTCAGATACATGCTTGGTAAATAAATGATAGAAATATAAATCAAATCCAACTTGGATAAGCAAAAAGGTCAATGAAAAAGAAAAAAAGAAAAGCTAAAACATTGATTCTAAGGCTCAGAAAAGACAGTATCATCATTCAAGTAGCAGAGGGAATGCAAAAGATGAAACAGATGTTAAAGAATAATCACACAGTAAAAATAAAAATGAAAAAGATATTGCAAAAAAGATAAGTAAGCAAAATGTAAAAAGTTATTGAAGACATTAGACATTAGTGACTTTCTCTAAATTTGTGTCGGACATGATTCTTATAATTGTTCCAAAAATTAAACTAGGACTCCTATTTTTCTCTATTGTCTTTCTCAGACAATAGAGCCCCTTCTATCATCCCCCATACCCCAGCTAAAAGGATGGTTGACAGTTTTAACAAAACATACTGCCTTATCACATTTATTATGCTTTTTTAATTAAAAGAAGTTCCATAAATTGTCCCTTATTAGGGGCAGATGGTGTAGCAGCAGCACAGCATGGAACAGACAAGTCAGTAGTTTGGCACAAGGCTGGCGTGCACATACAGTAGCCTTTCTGCTTCCTGAGGCAAAAATTAAAAAGGCAACCCCCATGCCAAATTCTCAACCTAACCCCTTCCCTCCAGCGCTACTGTTATAGACATACCTGTAAAACATTACATACTGCGCTACAAAACAAACAGGGTAATAAAGAGCAATATATTATACCTTTTACGTCCAGTCATTTCTCCTCTGATGTAGATGTTCTCTTTCCTCATGTTCTCCTTTCAGACCAGACTATTATAATTTTTTTTCAGACATCTCTTGGCTATGCAGTTTGACAAACAGACATATTAGTTTTCTACTTTTCCATTATCCTCCCCATTTACTCAACACTTCATAAATACCATGCACACTGTGCTCCCCAATTCTATACCACAGAAACAGTCCCCCTAAAAATACTAGTACAGAGTTGACCAGATCTACAGAATGGAGGAGATCTCCCATTGGGAATCTCGCACCAGACACACCTTTCTCCAGATCTGGTCCCCTTGGAGAGCCTATAGGAACTTCTCTTAGCTCTCTTTCCCTACCATACTGTTCCGGGGCCAATACCTCAACACCTCAATACCTCAATGCCTTGATTTCACCCTAATGATTCTCGTACTTGCACCATGTCAGTATTATCTTATTACCATGTCAGTATTATCTTATTACCATGTCAGTATTATCTTATTACCCTGTCACAAAGTTAAATTAACTTAATGTTATTGTTCACTTTTATTTGACAAATGCCATTATGCGGCCTCTCAGGCCTCTCTCTGTGTGTACAAATGCGCATTGTATTTTTTGATTGTTAATCGTAACATGTGCACAACTCTCTATATTGTATACCAGTCAATGTTCTCTGTTATTTTATAACTTTGAAAATATAAAAACAATAAAAATTGTCAATATAAAAAAAAAAAAAAAATACTAGTACAATGCAGTTAGAACACTCTTCAATAATTAGCTCTATAATAACTGAACTCTACAAATAGTGATCCTGACGCCCAGTGTGTGATCATGTGGTGACATCATCACGCTCGCCGCAGGTCCTTTGCTGGGTTTTCTTCAATCAAGATGAGAGTTGACGGCCTCTCCACGAACAAGTGGATGAGGTGAGTATTATTTATTTTTAACCCCTAATTTAACCTCTGAAAGGCTGAATGTGAGTTACAGATGCCACAAGCAGTGTTAAATGCGACATCTGAGGGGTTAAATGACTGGGAGGGGGGACCGTCATTATCACCGGTCCCCGTCATTATGCCTACTGCATACAATGGAAAGCGATTCATAAAAAAGTAATTCATAACAAATCAAATTTCTTTTTGAAGCTCAGCGAAGCAGCTGAATCAAATTTTTCAAAGCTTCTCTTTTCTCTTGTTATAGCCATAATGCCCTCCAAAAATAATTGTGCAAAGCTGATACTATGCCAGGGTGGTCCCCACATTTCCTCAAAGTTCAAACAATAGTAATAATTATCTGCCAGAGTTTCCTTAGTGATAATGGCACCCTCAATAGTAATAATGCCCTCATTGTGCCCATAATAGTAATCATGGTTCCCATAGTTCCACTATAGTAATACTTCTCCGTATAATGTCTACTACTAGAAAAATGCCTCTTAATGTATGCCACTACAAAAAAAAACTGATAATTTGTGGCAGTAAAAAAATATCCCCTAATAATAATGGCAATTGCCAATACAAAAAAATCCCTGTTTTAATGTGTGCTAGTAGTAAAAAATAAAAATAAAAAATACGCCCTCATAATGTGCATCAGTACAAAAATGTGCGCTATTACAAAAAATACCCCCTTCTAATGTATGTCAGCACAAAAAATACCCCTTTATTATGTGTGACAAAAAATGCCCCATTAAAACTTGCGCCAGGACAAAAAAATTGTTGTTTAGTACCCCCAGTAGAGCCAATGTCCCCATAGTTCCCCCCATAATGTGTGCCAGTACAAGAACATGACCCCTTATGCGTGTCAGTACAATATGCCTCTATTTAGTGTCCCCAGTAGATGCCCCATAATGTCCCCCATGTATGCCCAACAGTATGGTGCCAAATTAAAAATAATAAACTCAAAAACGTACTTTAATCAGCACCAGATAATGAGCTGACCACTAGAGATGAGCAAATTTTGGGGGAAAAATCTTGTTCGATCCGAATAAATTTGCGGCAACGTTAAACAGCTGTTTCCTGGCTATAGAGAGCCTTCATAGTGGTGTAGAACATTGTGACTTGCATAGGGAGTCTTTGGTAGTGAAATAATACTGTGAGTCCGTATGACATGCAGATGACAGGTAATAGAAGACGTGGGCTACAGCAGCATCTCCAATAAAGTTACCTTCACTTAGACTGCCCTGGATCTGGGGTCTTTGGCTCAGCTGTTGCATTCCATCAACTAAACCTCTGGTAAGCCTATTGTGTGCTGATCCTGCCTTCCGTTTTCTATGCAGATGACAGGTGTCACACTTAGAAACACTACACACAGTCACAGGGCCAAAACTGACCAAATAACTCAAGTGTGAACTCAGCCTTACAGGTCAATGTTAGCACCAAGAAGAAGCACACTCCTTTTACACCTTCATCAGCTGATTCCACATAGATGTCTACAGAACCTGTTCTATTAAATGATTATACAAGTAGACCCTCCCCTGTAGAGTGGAGAGGGTTTCATCAGTAAGTTTGTGTTGACATCACTGATTATTTTGCCCTTTCTCTGATCCGTCAGAACAATAACCCACAAAAAACGGATCCTGTCTGTGGAGCATCCACCTTCACTCGGTGAGCATTTGGTCAGTAATCCATCAGTATTGCTAATGTAAAAAAATCAGGAGTGAATCCAAAACAGAGATGACACGTGAACGGAATAGTTGCATGTCTTCTGTGTTTTGTACCCACTCCTGCTTTTGGCTACCAAATCATAAGCCAATTCTGATGGGACCACACAAGTCTTACAGCTGCTACGCAGACAGGATCCGTTGTGTGTCTCATTTTACCTTCCTTCTAACAGATCAGAAGAAGGGTCAAATAAATGATGATGTCAGCCAAGCCAAAAAGGCTAAATAGTGGCCCAGTCAAGAAGTGGGGAGGGTGGGAACAGTATGAGGAGACCATAGAGTGGCCCAATGACAGAGTCTGTTAGCCAGAGGAAACCGTTCTCTTTTGTCAAAGTGTTGGTGTGGAACCATGGATGATCTAGTCTTATGCATCAGGCATTAGTGGATGGAAACCTGGCTGATCCACGACTGATTCATCTTGACAAAGGTCAGTCACTCCACATTTTGGGTGGACAGGCGAGTTCTTCTTGGGGTAACTATGGCACCCGCCGCACTAAACACCCGCTCTGATGCCACAATATTGGCCGGGCAGGACAGATTTTCCAGGACAAACTCTGCTAGTTGCAGCCACAAATGCAGTTTGGCTTACCAGTAGTCCAGCGGATCTTTAATGTGGATTGGCAGGGTGCTGTCCAAGTATGCCACCGCCTGCTGGTTCAGGTCCTACTCTATGTCTAACTGCTGGTGAGTAGTTTCTTCACTGTGCAGGTGAAGGAAGCTGCTCATCAGAGACTCTAGACTCAGGCTGCTACTGATGGAGCTGGTACTTCCTCTGCCACCCCACCCCTCCCAAGCATCCATGGCAGTGGAACGTGAGCACAGAGCCCCCCTCCCCTTTAGACCATTTTGGACAGGTAGCAAGGGGCTAACAAGGTGGAAAGCCAGAAGTCATTCCTTTGCCATATGGTGACAATTCGGTTGTCACTACCCAAGCAAGTGAGCATGCAGCAGGCCATTTGCACAAGTGACTCGGAGGGACTCCCTGCCTCTATCTCCACTGCATACTGCCACAGTGTGCCTGGGTCATCTGTCTCGTCATCCTCCTCTCCCTCTTGCTCCTCCGGCTGCTCCTACTATCCTGTCACCTGTCTAGAAAAAACACCCATTTTACTACAAATTGCTTGTGCTCCAATGTCATCCTCATCCTTCTCCTCCACTTCAGCCCTCAATGGGCTAATGTGGCCGTGAGATCTAGGCGCCACGTCTCCATTCCCCTGACAAGCCAAATTTAGCAAAATCTGTTCCAGGACATGAAGCAGGTGAATGACGTAGTACATCCTGTAGTCCTGGCGACTGACAAATAACGTGGCATCCTCAAAGGGCCTGAGCAAATGGCAGGTGTCATGCATGAGCTGCCACTGGATGACATCGAAGTTACACAGAGGAATACTCCTGTCCGCTTGGATCATCAAGAAATCATTGATGGCCTTTCTCTGTTCGTACATTCAGCCCAACATATGGAGGGTGGAATTCTAACGGGTGGAAACGTTGCATATCAGCCTATGTTGGGGGATGCCTTTCTTTTGCTGCAGCTCAAGGAGGGTGTGATTTGCGGTATACGACTAGCTAAAATGCATGCAAAGTTTCCTTGCCATTTTTATGATGTCTTGTAGAGGGGTGGAAGACTTCAGGAAATGCTTGACAACCAGATTAAACACGTGTGCCATGCAGGGCGAATGGCTCAGCCCTCCTTGATGCAGCACCGACACAATGTTCTTACTGTTGTCGGTTAGCATGATTCAGATTTTGAGTTGTTGCGGAGAAAGCCAGGATTCGATTTCTTGCTGAACGACACAGAGCAGTTACTCCCCTGTGTGATTCCGTTCACCAAGAGGTGCATAACAGCGTGACACCGCCGTGCCCTGCACATGTGGTATGCTGGAAGGGCACTGTGAATTATCCCTGCAGTGGAGGCTGAGAACATGGTAGAGGATGAGGAGGCAGAGGCGTACATTGTCGTTGGACCAACAGCGTGGCAACGTAGAGGCAGAAGCGGCTACACCTGACTAGGTTGCTGGTCTGGCTGTGCAGGAAACACATTCACCCAGTGGGCCATAAAGGACATGTACTGTCCCTGACCGTTGTTACAGTTCCACACATCGGTGCTGCCGTGCACTTTGTCAGACAATGACAGGCTCAAGGACTGGCCCACCTTCTGTTCTACATGTGTGTGCAGGACTGATACTGCCTTTTTGGCAAATAAATGACGGCTTGGGACTCTCCACCTCGTCTTGGCGCAAGCCTTCAGTTCTCTGAAAGGTGCAGAGTCCACCACTTGGAAAGGGAGGGACTGCAGCACCAGCAACTTGGACAGGAGCACATTCAACTTCTGCGTCGTTGGATGAGTGCACGCATTCTGTTTTCTCTTGACAACCGCTTTAGTGATCGATTGCTGATGGAATGAGTGACGAGGAGGAGGAGGAGGAGCAGGAGCATCAGGACCAGTAGATGATGGGAATGAGAGACAGCTCACTTTGGCTGAGGTGGTGGAGCATTGACTGCCTGAAACCGGCAGCATGCCAATGGGTGATGCAATGATTGCTGCAGCAGGCTGGACCACCACATCGGAGCCACGGTTCTCCTAGGCCACTATATGGCAATGATGCATATGTTGACGCAGGGCCATAGTGACAAGATTGGCACCCTGGCAATGCTTCACCTTCTGCACACAGATTCTTCATATAGCCACGTTCACCTCCTCCGGCGGCTTACAAAATATGCAGAGTAGGTGATTTTACCACCAACACTATGCACTGACTAAATGCTACCGCCGCTGCCTCCTCGAACCCCTGCACTGCTACTTCCCGGGCAGGTAGGCTCCCTCGATGCGGGTGGTCTACCCCTGGCACATTCCGCTCCCATCCTCCCACTGCTGCCACCCTGCTGACTCCCGGACACTCTAGCGACTTGCTGGCTCCGCCGCTGGCTCACGGGCAAGCTGCCACCCTCTTCTCCCAATAATGATGAAGCCCCTTTGTCACCCGGCTCCCAAGTGCGATCAGCTACATCATCATCATTGAGTATTGTCTGCACGTCAATGATATCCTTCTCAATGGTCTCTGGGTCAGGAGCCTGACCACTCGCAACACCAACTCCCACGCCACTCTCCTCATCACTAATTGCCTGCATTGTGGAGGAAGCAGCAGATGTCTCCTCCAGATCTTGGCTGGGCATTAGCTGCTGTCTGTTCTCTAGTACCTCGTCCTTGCTGTATAGTGGAGCTGAGCCCACAGCATACAATACTTCTGTATCTCTGGAAACCAAAATGGACAGGTGAGGGTGCAGGGCCTGCTCCAGGGCCATGTCAACTAAGTGTTGTGCCTGACAAACCCACTGATCTTGGCTGTCTGATGTCACTTGAGACGAAGTCGAAGATCGGTTCAACCACTCAAGAACCGCTGGGTTGCTGGTCACGACACGACGGCTAGCTGAGACTGGGAGCTCAGGAATCTCAAAGTGGCTGCAAGGGCTAGAGGGCTGCAAATGGCATCAAAATGTGGTTAAGAGCATGGCAAGTGTTCTGCAAACAAATGTGGATAGGGGAATTACTTTAAATAACATAAAATACATACAAAATAAAAAAATAATAATCTTGATCTTGGTCCATATGGAGTAGGAGGTTGAGGAGGCAGGGGATGTGACGGTGTAGGTGGAAGCGGTGGTAGAGGAGGAGGAGGTAGCCTACATTGTTTTTTTGGTTTAAATTTTTTTTTTTTATTGGGGTACACCCCAAAACATTGGGACATATAACCTGTGATAACCCCCTCCAGTTGTGCTAAACACACGTTCAGATAATACACTGGCTGCAGGGCAGGCCAGCACCTTCAAGGCGTAAAGGGCAAGCTCAGACCATGTGCCCAATTTGGAGACCCAGAAGTTGGAGGGGGCAAACCCATCAGTCAGTTCGTGTAGGCGTGTGCAAATATACTGACCACCATGTTGCACGTCCCCGTGATGTTCACGATTCAATTTGATATCTGCTCTAACAACTTTTGATGTTCTTTTCTGCGCCTACCATGTTGATCATGGTTATCAGCGAATCAGGGTTCCACGCCGGAGAGGGAGTGTGAGAAAGAGAAACAACATCCAAGGGAGATCAATGGATGTCATTTTATTGTGATCGAGCGGAAATGTGGGACAAATTATTAAAGCAGAAGAATTGAAGGAAAGGAGGGGGCACGCAGCAATTACCCACTCCCAACACGGGGAGGTAGTGACGATAAATAACAATACAGGACTCTTAAGATGCCCTGACATTTGAATGATTAATTAAACATTACAGAGAATGTCACAGCTGTATTTTGGATTAGGAAACATTAGACAGGAGAGGCCCTGCTGCCGGTTTGTTGACTCTAGATAACTTCTGCCTGATCGCACGTCCCTGTGACGTCCACCATCCATTTGGATATCTTCTCTATCAGATTTTGATGTTCTTTGCTTACGGTTATCGGCGAATCCGGGTTCCACGCCGAAGAGGGAGCGTGAGAAAGAGAGACCACATTGAAGGGAGATAAATGGATGAAACTTAATTTTGATCAAGCGGAAATATGGGAAAAGTTATTAAAGCAGAAGGATCCAAGAAAAGGGCCAATTAAAGACGAATTTTAGAAATTTAAGTCCCTGTCACCTATGCAGAGTAGGGGTTTATTCACATCAAAAATTGTAAAATGTCAACCCAAGAATGTAACCGAAAAATTTGTGAAATTTTATTAACCTGTCCACTAGGTAGAGCAGGGGTCGATCACAGCCAAAAGTTGTTGAATGTCACCCGAAAATTTAAAAGAACAATTTGAGAAATTTATTAAGCTGTCAACTAGGTATAGCAGTGGTATGTGATATACCACTGCTATACCTAGTTGACAGCTTAATACATTTTTCTAATTTTTCTTTTGTGATACCCAAAAATTGGTGAATTTCACCCGAAAATGTAACAGACAAATTAGTGATTATTTTATTTATTTTTTTACCTGTCTACTAGGTATAGCAGTGGTATATCACACCCAAGAATTGGTGAATTTCACCCGAAAATGTAACAGACCAATTAGTGTAATGACATAAAATAAAATACGTAGAAAAAAAAACACAAAATAACTTGATTTATGAGGTGGAGGTCCATATAGAGTAGGAGTTTAAGGAGGCGGTGGACGTAGCGGTGTAGGTGGAAACGGCGGTGGATGAGGACGAGATAGCCAACGCTGGTTTTTGTTTTCATTTTTTTTCATTTTTTTTTATTAGGGTACACCCCAAAAGAGTATAGCAATGGCTGGGTAGGGTTGGTATACATGTCTATTCTGCACATGGTACGGACAAGTCCTGTGGGATACATGCCTGGTTCATTTTAATGAACGCGAGCTTGTCCACATTGGCTGTGGATAGGCAGCTGCGCTTCTTTGTGATAATGCCCCCTGCCATGCTAAACACACATTCATATAATTCACTGGCTGCAGGGCAGGCCAGCACCTCCAAGGCATAAAGGGCAAACTCAGGCCATGTGCCGAATTTGGAGACCCAGAAGTGGAAGGGGGCAGACTTATCATTCAGTACGTGTAGGCGTGTGCACACATACTGCTCCACCATGTTGGTGAAATGCTGCCTCCTGCTAAGACGTTCCATATCAGCTGGTGGTGCTGGTTGTTGTGGCATGCTGACAAAGCTTTTCCACATTTTGGCCATGCTAACCCTGCCTTTAGAGGTGTTGGCGCTGCCCCAGCTGCGTTGGTGACCTCATCCTCCTCCTCTGCCTTCGGCTTGTGCTTCCACTGTGCCCCCGCTGTCAGGTGGAAAAGCCACCAGCAGCGTGTCTACCAGCATGTGCTTGTACTCGCTCATCTTACGATCACGCTCCAGTAAGGGAATTAAGGATGGTACGTTATCCTTGTAACGGGGATCCTTCAGCGTGGCCACCCAGTAATGAGCAAAAGTTAGAATGTGGACAACTCGGCGGTTGTTGCGGAGACACTGCAGCATGTAATCTCTCATGTGTGCTAGGCTGCCCAGAGGCAACAAAAAGCTGTCCTCTGTGGGAGGTGTATCGTCTGTGTCATCTGTATCCTCCCAGCCATGCACCAGTGATGGCCATGAGCTGGTCTGGGTGCCAACCTGCTGTGAACAAGGTTCCTCCTCCTCATCCTCCACTTCGTCATCCTCCAGAACTGTGCCCTGGCTGGACAATTGAGTACCTGGCATTTGTGGGTGCAGGAACCCACCCTCGGAGCCACTTGTGAATGACTGGCCGGAAACCCTACAAAATGATCCCTCTTCTTCCTCATAGAAGTGGGATAGTAACGTTGAGAACTGTGTTATTGGCACTGGCCATGTTGGTGGAGTACTCTAAACAGCGCAACAAGGAACACAGGTCTAGCATGGAGGCCCAGTCATTGGTGGTGAAGTGGTGCTGTTTCGCAGAGAGACTCACCCGTGCGTGCTGCAAATAAGACTCCACAATCACCTGCTGATGCTCGCACAGTCTGGCCAGCATGTGCAAGGTGAAGTTCCACCTTGTGGGCATGTCGCATATGAGGCGGTGATCGGTAAGGCCGAAGTTACGCTGCAGCCTTGACAGACGAGCAGCAGCAGGGTGAGAACGCCAAAAGTGTGCACAGATGGCCCGCACTTTATGCAGCAGCTCTGACATATCGAGGTAATTTTTAAGCACCAGCAAATTCAGCACATGCACCAGGCAAGGGATGTGCGTCAAACCAGCTAGTCCGAGAGCTGCTACAAGATTTTGCCCATTATCGCACACCACCAGGCCGGGTTTGAGGCTGACTGGCACAAACCACCATAATCAGTCTGTTGTTCAATGCCCGTCCACAGCTTCTGCGCGGTGTGGGGTTTGTCCCCCAAACATATACGTTTGGCACAAACCACCATAATCAGTCTGTTGTTCAATGCCCGTCCACAGCTTCTGCGCGGTGTGGGGTTTGTCCCCCAAACATATACGTTTTAAAACTGCCTGCTGTTGTTTACCCCTGGCTGTGCTGAAGTTGGTGGTGAAGGTGTTATGCTGACCGGATAAGGAGCTGGTAGAGGATGAGGAAGCGGAATCAACAAAAGGCAAAGTGAAGCGCCCTTCAATCCTCTGTAGTGGAAGGACATGCGGCAAACTGCTCTTTGCTTCAGGCCCAGCCGCCACTGCATTTACCCTGTGCTGTTATGGAGATATAATGTCCCTGACCGTGCTTACTGGTCCATGTATCCGTAGTGAGGTAAACCTTGCCACAGATGGCGTTGCGCAGTGCACACCTGATTTTGTCCCCTACTTGGTTGTGCAGGGAAAGGATGGCACGCCTGGAAAAGTAGTGGCGGCTGGGCACGACGTACTGTGGGACAGCCACCGCCATAAGGCTATAAAAACTCTCCGTCTCCACTAGACAGAATGACAGCATTTCAAAGGCCAGTCATTTTGAGATGCTGGCATTCAGGGCCAGGGATCGCGGGTGGGTAGGGGGGTACTTTCTCTTCCGCCCTAGTGTTTGAGAGATGGAGAGCTGAACGCTTCCGAGGGACATTGTGGAGATGTTTGGTGACCCAGATGGTGGTGTTGCTAGGAGATCCTCTGTTTACGGGGTGGCAGGTGGCACTGTCACTCCAGAGGTGGATGAAGAGGCCGAGACTGCAGCAGAAGAGGAAGCAGGAGGAGCCAGAGACCTTTCTTTGTTTTTGAGGTGTCTACTCCACTGCAGCTTGTGATTTGCACTTAGATGCCTGGACATGCAGGTTGTGCTCAGGTTATGAATGTTTATGCCTTGCTTCAGGCTCTGATTGCACATTGTCTTGTCGTCAGCACATTGTTTGAAGAACTACAGTGGAGCTGGCTTTGGTGTGCTCGGTCCCTTGCTGCGGTGGGCAGTAGCAGGCGTACTGTCTAGCTGTCTAGGGGACGGCCGCTCAACTTTTGCACCCTGCTCCCTCTTCTGCTGTGCTGGTGGCTCTGTGCGACCACCGCCTCTTCCTCCGAACTACACAGGTCACTCACATGACCTTGTGTCACGGCTGAGGATGGGGAAAACCCTCAGCCGTGCAATGCCAGAAGATGTTACGCGCTGCTTGACCAGCAGACTGGATCCCGTGCAAGACAGCAAGTGTCCACACCCAAACACAGATGGACACAGCACACACACAAACACACAGGAAGCCAGATCCATAGGTGCATAACATAACAAAGGAAAACATCAAATGGACATCAACATAAACTTAAGAGTCACAGTTAGTTTTACATTTATGACCACAAGGGTGGCCCTCACTGGCAGATCGTATTCACAGGAGGCTGCTCCAGCTAAGCATGGCTGAAGCAACCCACTGAGCCATGCCAAACACAGAGGCTTTATAGGCCACACCCACACAGACACACCCAGTGTCTCACACACACAGAAAGGGAGTTAACCCTTCCATCACCAGGGAAAGGAAAACACCACTTAAAGGGGAAGTGCACACAATAACATACAACACAGTGCACACCATACACACACACCTAACATAGAGGTAGTCAGGTGTAACCGCATGCCACTGCAGCAAGCTGCCTAGCACCGCTCAGGCTGCTCTGCTGACACATACCCAACACAACTAGTTGCCCGCGGCAACCACAAGTGAGGCCACACACCAGCGGCCCTCACCTGTGGTTGAACACCCAAACTAAACCGCAGGCAACCGCATGCGGTTAAGGAGTCACGGTCATAGCCATGGCCGTGACACCTTGATTCCATGTGGGGTCGAGGATCTCATCGTCCTCCACATCATCTTCCACCCAGTCTTCACCCGTGCCCTCCTTGTCGCTCTGCACACTTTCGAAAGCCCCAGCAGTTGGCACCTGTGTTTTGTCATCATCTGAGATGTGCTGCGATGGTCCTCCCATGTACTCATCTTGAAACATAAGTGGTTCGGCATCGGTGCACTCAATCTCTTCCACTTCTGGAACAGGGATAGGTGGATGGCCCTGGGAAACCCTTGTAACAGAGTCATCAAAAAGCAGAAGAGACTGCTGCATGACTTGGGGCTCAGACTGCTTGGCTGATTTGCAAGGGGTTGAGCTGAAAGACTGATGTACATCGGTGGGAGACAATGTGAAGGAACTGGAGGCACTGTCAGCAACCCAATCTACTATCGCCTGTACTTTTCCTGGCCTCACAATTCGTAGAGCCGCATTAGGCCCGACCAAATACCACTGCAGGTTCTGTCGCCTACTCGCACCTGAGGAAGGGGTTTCACTTGTGCGGGTAGCTGGCACAGATCTACCATGTCCTCTCCCTGCAACAAGAGCTCCACCAGCAGGACCACGACCTGGACCATGTCCCTTATTTGACACTCTCCTCGTATTTCTCAAATTTAGGATCTTACCCTAAATGGGTGTTTTATTAATAGCAGAATAGAACTACAGTATCTCACTCCTCCTGAGGAAGTCACAGGCGACGAAACGCGCGTCGAGGAGCGGCACCCCCATCTATAACACCCACCCTAACACAGGTAAGGACGAACTTAAGATGAGGTTCTTCTATATGCATTAGCCACTTTATAATCCATAGTCATATTGATAGACATCAGTGCGGTTGAACTTAGTTGGGATTCTTACCCCACCCCTCCATACAGTCAGGCACCTAGCATGTCTCCATTATATTAACTCATGGTAGTTACAGTTTTCATTGCATAGCCATTGGGTGTCATAGATGTGGATAACTTTGGATATTCTCATCATATTAACAGTCTGAATTTGTGTCTTGTACACCTTTTTTAATGAATTTCATTAAATATATATTTTTATTCAAGGAATTATATACTCTTTTCTTGTTGTTGTTGAATAGTATTGCAGAGTATTCCGGTAACGTTAGAATTGTCTAACCATAGACCTTGTAGTATAATAAAGTATCTAAAGGATGTATCTCACACGTACAGCTCAAGACTAGGCCGCAATTAAAGATTTGTTCTCAAAATGGCTGTTTTTCAAATAACTGAATAGAACCACAGTATCTAAACGGTGTATCTCACAATGACATTTGCAGCAAAGGCTGCAAAATTTAGTTTTTTGCCACAAATTTGTGTTTTTTTTAATAACAGAATATGACCGCAGTATATAACACTTGAATTTTACACTTGCAGATGCTGCAAGGGCTGTAAAATTGTGTATTTTGCCAAAAAAGGGTGTTTTATGAATAGCCGAATAGAACCACAGTATCTAACGTGTGTATCACACACGTACAGATGCCGCAATTAAAGATTTTTGCCAAAATGGGTGTTTTATTAATAGCAGAATAGAACCACAGTATCTAAAGGGTGTATCTCACAATGATATATGCAGCAAAGGCTGCAAAATTATTTATATAACAGAATATGACAGCAATATATAACACTTGAATTTCAGATGTTCAGATGCAGCAAAGACTGTAAAATTGTGTATTTTGACCAAAAAGGGTGTTTTTTAAAACCCAGAAAATTCTAGCTGTATTTCTAGCTTAAATTGCACACTGACTAATGCGGCAGAGGCCCAAAATGAAGGTTATTGCCAAAAATTTTCACAAAGCCAGAAAATTGTTGAAGTATTTCTAACTTGTTTTTAACAATACCAGATGCAGCAAGGGCTGCAATATTAAGTATTTTGCCCAAAAATTGTGTTTTTTTTTACTAACAGAATATAACAGCTGTATATAACGCTTAAATTTCACATGTGCAGATGCAGCAAGGGCTGTAAAGATGTGTATTTTGCCCGAAAAGGTTGTTTTTGAAAACCCTGAAAATTATAGCTGTATTTCTAGCTTAAATTGCACACTGACTAATGCTGCAAAGGCACCAGATGTAGGATAATGCCAAAAATTGGTGTGTTTTTTTTTAAACCAGATTATTATTGCAGTATTTCAAGCTTGGATTTTATTGTCACAAAAGCACAGATGCAATGCTACTGCACTGAGCTTGCATAATATGGCCGCCACCGCCCACCTAACTAACAGACGGATAAAAGTTATTTTTTTCTGTCACTGGGCTCAGGGCAGGCTAAAAAGATTGTGCACTGCACCAACACAACTAAATTTATGTAGATCGCTGAGTTCAATTGGAGTTCTGATTATAGATTCTGTCCTATTCTCTCCCTCACAGCAGCAGCAAGCTCTCCCTACACTAAGCACAGCAGAGTGAAGTGCAGCACCACGTGACTCCAGCTAATATAGAGGCTGGGTCACATGCTGCACTGGCCAATCACAGCCATGCCATTAGTAGGCATGGCTGTGATCGCTTCTAATTTCACACAGTTAAACGCTTGTTGATTGGCTGCTCTGCAGCCTTTCAAAAAGAGCTAAGAAATCGGCGAATACAGAACCCGAACTTCTACTGAAATGTTCAGGTCCGAGATCCAAAAATGCTAAAGTTTGGTACGAACCCGAACTTTACAGTTTGGGTTCGCTCAACCCTATTTACTTCAGATTACTGCACTGCAGAGCGTCAATTTTTTTGCGCTAATACACGTCTCAAAAAGCTTAACAAGAAATAACTGCACAGCAGAGTGGAAAATATATATTTTTTCTTTTTGCACTAATACACGTCACAAAAGGCTTTACAAGAAATAACGACACTGCTGAGCGGAAAATATATTTTTTCTTTTTGCGCTAATACACATAACAAAAAGCTTAACAAGAAGTAACTGCACCGCTGAGTGGCAAATGTATTTTTTCTTTTTACGCTAATACACGTCACAAAAGGCTTACCAAGAAATTACTGCACCGCTGAGCGGCAAATGTATTTTTTCGCTAATACACGTCACAAACAGCTTAACAAGAAGTAACTGCACCGCTGAGTGGCAAATGTATTTTTTTCTTTTTACGCTAATGCACGTCACAAAAGGCTTAACAAGAAATAACTGCACCGCAGGGCGGAAAATGTATTTTTTCGCTAATACACATCACAAACAGCTTAACAAGAAGTAACTGCACCGCTGATTGGCAAATGTATTTTTTTCTTTTCACGCTAATGCACATCACAAAACGCTTAACAAGAAATAACTGCACCGCAGAGCGGAATTTTTTTTTTCCGCTAAAAGACCCAACAAAAGTCTTTACTACAGATTACTGTACTGCAGAGCCGCATTTTTTTTTCTTTTTGCGCTAGTACACGTCACAAAAGGCTTTACAAGAAATAACTACACTGCTGAGCGGCAAATATATTTTATCTTTTTCCGCTAAAACACCACACAAAAGCCTTTACTACAGATTACCGCACTGCAGAGCGGCAAATTAATTTTTTCTTTTTACTCTAATACATGTCACAAAAGGCTTTACAAGAAATAACTACACAGATGAGCAGCAAATATATATTTTTTTCTTTTTCCGCTGTGAGAAGGTTCAAGGAATCATTGTGGATGATAGGTACATGTTACCGAGGTTCCTGGCCTCGATGGAGTAAGAGCCGTTTTTTATGTGTCAGCAGCAGTTGCTGTTTGAAACCTCAATACTTAGCATCCGGGACGGATCTTACTGGGAGTAGTCAAAGTGCTGAGTGGGTGACTACTCCTCACGTTCCAGGCCGGGTTTTACGAGACATAAAAACCAGCCAGCACTGCCAGGTGGAGAGGATTACCTCCGTCTGACAGTGGAGCTCAGGAGGGCTGTGATCTGAAGCCTTTACTACAGATTACTGCACCGCAGAGCGGTAAATGTATTTTTTTTTTACGCTGATACACGTAAAAAAAGGCTTTACAGTAAATAACTGCACCGCTGAGCGTCAAATATATGTTTTCTTTTAGCACTAAAGCACCCCACAATGGCCTTTACAACAGATTACTGCACCACAGACCGGCAAATGTATTTTTTCTTTTTCTGTTAAAACACCCCACAAAAACCTTTACTACAGATAAGTGCACTGCACAAGGGCAAATAAGATGTAGAGATATTTCCTTGTTATAACCCCTGTTAAAATGGCACTTGCACCCTAATAAGAACGATTTGCTGGAATTACAGAGCTATATAATGGCAATTTGGGTGCCCAGTCCGTGCTTCCCGAATGAACCCTGTTCAACATAAATGCTGTGGAATGATTCCTCCCTATCCTTACCCTACACCTTGAATAATCTTTCCCTGCACTTGTAAATCTTTTCTTTTCTTTTTTTTTAGCACAATGGCAATTTTTCTATCACTGTCCCTAGCACCTGCAGACACGTCTCTCCCTGCGCTAAGTACCCTGGTGAATGGCAGAATCTAAGATGGCTGCATATTTATAAGACTGTGACATCACAGGGCTGGCTGCTGATTGGCTGCATGCATGTCAGTATGAGTGATCCGACTTCCCAGACTTCTTTTCTCCATGTCCTCACACATGCAGCAGCCATTTTAGGAAAAATGTGATTTGTTACTATGAAGCGTGAGGAAATTTGCATTCGGTGCGAACTGAATTTTTCTTGAAATTCATAACAAATTCCACTTTGTCAGCTTCGATTCACTCATCTCTACTGAACACATTAGAAGCTGATCTGGCTATGGAAGTTTTTGGGAGATTTTGACTCTTTAGGTTACCACAGTTACTACCCTATTCCTCTGATGTCTCCTCCTCAGAACCGCGATTCAGCTCACAGATCCTGTCCAACACACAATTATCGTCAAAGTCCTGACCCTCTCCAACACTTTTATCAAACTGTAACATTTCCTTGTGGGCTCCTTTGCCCCCCTCACAATTCCCTCCTCTGTGTTTAAGCCAAGTGCCACTGTCACCACAGCAATCACTTCCCCTACTGCCACCGCAGTGACTACAAGTGCGACTACGACTACTACCACCTCCACAATGCAGCTATGTATCTGGTCCTCCACTCCCCACCTCCACCTCATGGCAGTCAAAATGCTAACACTTCTCACACAAGATTATCTGGAGTATGTTCCACATGGGAAACATGTATTTTTTTTCCTGTTTTTAAGAAAAAAGAAGACACCAAACTAGAAGGTGGCAGTCAAGACAGAGACAATGCAAGTGAAAAGCTTCTTTGGTTCTGCAAGAAGGAGGATCAAGAGGAATTCTGGGACATCTGGCTCTAGGGCATGGTATCAGACCCAGTGCCATCATCAACATCCTGCTGAGTAAGCTATCCAGTCCACAATGTCATTCTCTGTGTACTCTATAATAATCTGGTGCCTACCAGAAGCACGGGAGAACTGTGGCCTGCTGCTGCTACTACTACTACTACTGGACGGACATGTGGTGCCTACTGTACTGTTCTGCTACTGCTGTTTGCACTACTACACCCACATTCTGACTTGCAGATGATGAGGCATGGGTATTTCATTTTACAATCTGTTGTTTACCAGATATTCTATTATGTGGTCTATAAATGAAAAGTCACAGGTTTGGTACACTGATTATTAAATAGTAGCAACATTTTAAGTGCCCCCCCCCCCCCCCCCCCCCAGTAATTTTCTGATAGAGGTATAAATTTCCCTCCCCTTCTACAAACACACTGGCATTGACAATAAACAATGGTATATTGACTCAATACAATAAGTTGAATGAAACTGTATATTAATGCAGTACAATAAATTAACTAAAACTGCATGGTGTATTGACACAATGCAATGCTTTGAATGAAACTGGCATTTTGATACAATAAAATGCACTAAAATGCACTGAAATGGCCAATCACAAAAGGTAGCTAAATTGGAACTAGTTTTTTGGTAACTACCAGAGGTGCAATTGAATGTGTCCTGCTACGAACACACTTTTTAAAATTAACTACTTAATTATACACTGTAGCAACATTTTTCTGTCATTAAAAAGAGGCACAATTATGCATCCTCTTCTATAAGCACATTGGTATTGACACACTAAAATGCGCTGAAGTACTTAATTATTAATGGTAGCAAAATTGAAAATTGGAGTTTAGAGCAAAAGGGCAATATCACATTTTTTGCAGCAAACTGTATGCTGCTGGTGTTAGAGATGCCAGAAAGATGCCTATGAAACACTTTAGAACTGTAAAAACTTGAGATTTAAACAAAAATAGGAAGACAGGCAATTATGTTAGAAGAAGAGTGTCTTGCTCACAATCACATTCCAATTAATCCCGAAGGCATTTGCAGAGTTTGAGGCCTTCCACAAACTGTTGTCACAGAATTGGAAGTAAACAATTGTCTAAATAGTTGTTTTTATTCTGCAGCCTTAACATTACCCTGCAGTGGAAATAATGGGCTACCCAAACTCTGAAGCACTTTGTATCTGAGATATTGATTGTCCTAGATGCTTACATTTCATAATATCACTTCTAGGAGAACGGGGCTGATCTAGCAATCGGAAACTATTTTTTGGCAAAGGCAGCATCCTTTTACAGTACAACTTTTAACCCCTTCCCAACATGTGCTATATATGCAGCGTAGTGCAAAGTGACCTCTCGCAATCTTCCATACATGTATAGTGCATGGATCGGGTGGGCACAGGAGCTTGGCTGTTATTGACAGCCAGGTCCTGGTTGTATCCACTGCCATAGCTGAAAACGCTGATGCTGGTCGATTAACACCTTAGATGCTGCTTTCAATGCTGACCATATAATCTAAGAAGTTTACAGAGGAAGGGTGTTCCCTTCAATGTGATAGTGGGAGAGAGAAAGAGAGAGAGCACCTAGTACACAAATGTGTGTTTCTCAAAAATATATATGCACTAGCAGAAGGACCAGGCTTTGCATGGGTATATTTAATCTATTTAATTTAATGTTTGTGTGCGTCGTTAAGAGATATCAGCAGTATCCACTATAACAGTGACATCTACAGTACCCCGCTCCTTTAACAGTGACCTCCACAGCAACCTGCCCCCTTAACAGTAACATCTGTAGCGCTCTCTTCTTTATTAGTGACCTCTACAGCAGCAGTCCCTTTATTAGTGACCTCCACAGTACCCAGTCTCGTTAACAGTGATTTCCACAATAAACTCCCCCTTAACAGTGACCTCCACAGAGCTCCGTTCCCTTGAAATGTGACCTTCACAACACCTTGCCCTCTTAACACTGACTTCTACAGCACCCCGCCCCATAACACTGAGCTCCATAGCAGACCGTCACCTTTTCTGTGACCTCCACAGCAGCCTTCCCCTAGGGTGGCCAGAGGTCCGGTTTTAGGCCGGACAGTCTGGCTTTCAAACTCCCTGTCCTCCGTCCGGTGCAAGGCCTTGTTATGGAAACCTGGTGTAAAACTGTGTGTATGTGGATACTAAAGTCCTGCGAGCTTCTATTGGCTGATAAGGGTCATGTGAAAGAGGTAGTTGTAGATGCAAACTTCAAACAAACTGAACCTTGCCATGTTTGCTCATCTCTAGTTTCCACTGTAGGGGTACTTCAGAGTTTCTTCAAACAAAACATGGTGCCTGAGAACTATTTAAACAAAACCTACCCTCAAAAGTCATATGACACTCTTCTTCGAGCCCTGCAGTGTGCTAATACAGAAGTGTATGACTACATATGGGGTTTTGCTATATTCTGAAGTACTTTTAGCCCACCATCTGATAAGCAGACTAAAGACTGCGGTCTGTAATATAGCAGCAGTCCATAGAAGGCTTTTAAGGGGCCTGTTTCACTTACAGGCAGGTCTCAGCCCTCCAGCAGGCACAAGCCTCAGATCCCAGCACACACACCTGAGCTCCACTGTCAGACTGAGGTAATCCTCCTCACCTGGCAGTGCTGACTGTTTTTTAGGCCTGGCAAAACCCACCTGGAACATGGGGAGTAGTCACCCACCCAGCACTTTGACTAGTCCCAGTAAGAGCCATCCTGGATCAGCTATACAGCCATACTAAGTATTAAGGTGTCAAACAGCAACTGCTGCTGACAAATAAAAACCAGCTCTTACTCCACCGAGGCCAGGAACCTTGGTGACATGTACCTATCATCCATGATGACTACTTGTACCTTCTTACAATATATATATATATATATATATATATATATATATATATCACCACTTCAGCTAATAACGATAATGGATACAAGAGAGTGATGCATAACTTTATTTTCTAAATATGCCAAAAGTGGATTTGCAGTTTATGTTGTTGCCCAAGATAAAATAATTTGTACCGAGGTCAAGATTAAGACTGTTTGCAAATATGGTTGTGATTGACCTTAAACTGGGAGGACTGACATTCGATTCTCTATAAATGAATTCTGCACTTTACTAATAAACATTATAACTCTTGCATCTCCCATCAAATTAGAGTTAAAACGTGAAAGATGAAGTTTTAGGTTTTAAAGTACTTTAATCTGAGCAGGAATAAATAATTCAAAGAGGGCACTGCTTTACTTAATGTATCCTTTAATTTAATATGTTTTTCAAAACAATATTATATAGTATACTTTTCCTTTCACTTATTCGATTTTAAACTGGACTGAACTGATTTTGCAAATTGTTTTGGCAGTTATGCAGAAAAATGAGTTATTGATCTAAAAATTCTTGAATACCAAATGGAAGGGGGGGGGGGAGAAGGAAATTTAGGGGGGGTATACTGGTCGATCCTAGCTGTATGCAAAACATTTTCATGGTGAAGGAACATCAAATGTGATCTATAAAAAGGCTACGTGGTTCCATGTACATGTTTTTTTTTTGTGTTTATTTGTTCTTACCTGTTTTGGGTACTCCTTATTGAGCTATGAAACTCTCTGCCAATCATTCAGTAGCGTTAGACTACAATTGTAATAGCTATTTCTTTAAGACGCGCCATACGTGAACTGTGTACAGCTATGTACACTACGTGCAGAATTATTAGGCAAATGAGTATTTTGACCACATCATCCTCTTTATGCATGTTGTCTTACTCCAAGCTGTATAGGCTCGAAAGCCTACTACCAATTAAGCATATTAGGTGATGTGCATCTCTGTAATGAGAAGGGGTGTGGTCTAATGACAGCAACACCCTATATCAGGTGTGCATAATTTTTAGGCAACTTACTTTCCTTTGGCAAAATGGGTCAAAAGAAGGACTTGACAGGCTCAGAAAAGTCAAAAATAGTGAGATATCTTGCAGAGGGATGCAGCACTCTTAAAATTGCAAAGCTTCTGAAGCGTGATCATCGAACAATCAATCGTTTCATTCAAAATAGTCAACAGGGTCGCAAGAAGCGTGTGGAAAAACCAAGGCGCAAAATAACTGCCCATGAACTGAGAAAAGTCAAGCGTGCAGCTGCCAAGATGCCACTTGCCACCAGTTTGGCCATATTTCAGAGCTGCAACATCACTGGAGTACCCAAAAGCACAAGGTGTGCAATACTCAGAGACATGGCCAAGGTAAGAAAGGCTGAAAGACGACCACCACTGAACAAGACACACAAGCTGAAACGTCAAGACTGGGCCAAGAAATATCTCAAAACTGATTTTTCTAAGGTTTTATGGACTGATGAAATGAGAGTGAGTCTTGATGGGCCAGATGGCTGGATTGGTAAAGGGCAGAGAGCTCCAGTCCGACTCAGACGCCAGCAAGGTGGAGGTGGAGTACTGGTTTGGGCTGGTATCATCAAAGATGAGCTTGTGGGGCCTTTCTGGGTTGAGGATGGAGTCAAGCTCAACTCCCAGTCCTACTGCCAGTTTCTGGAAGACACCTTCTTCAAGCAGTGGTACAGGAAGAAGTCTGCAAGGTAAGAAAAACATGATTTTCATGCAGGACAATGCTCCATCACACGCGTCCAAGTACTCCACAACGTGGCTGGCAAGAAAGGGTATAAAAGAAGAAAATCTAATGACATGGCCTCCTTGTTCACCTGATCTGAACCCCATTGAGAACCTGTGGTCCATCATCAAATGTGAGATTTACAAGGAGGGAAAACAGTACACCTCTCTGAACAGTGTCTGGGAGGCTGTGGTTGCTGCTGCACGCAATGTTGATGGTGAACAGATCAAAACACTGACAGAATCCATGGATGGCAGGCTTTTGAGTGTCCTTGCAAAGAAAGGTGGCTATATTGGTCACTGATTTGTTTTAGTTTTGTTTTTGAATGTCAGAAATGTATATTTGTGAATGTTGAGATGTTATATTGGTTTCACTGGTAAAAATAAATAATTGAAATGGGTATATATTTGTTTTTTGTTAAGTTGCCTAATAATTATGTACAGTAATAGTCACCTGCACACACAGATATCCCCATAAAATAGCTAAAACTAAAAACAAACTAAAAACTACTTCCAAAAATATTCAGCTTTGATATTAATGAGTTTTTTGGGTTCATTGAGAACATGGTTGTTGTTCAATAATAAAATTAATCCTCAAAAATATAACTTGCCTAATAATTCTGCACTCCCTGTATAAGCCTTTATTTGAGTAAACTTGTATTCATTCTTGATATATCTGTGACAGCTCTGTATCATATGTCATCTGTATCATATGTCATCTATGTATACTTTCCTTGTGAATGGAAAACCCAATAAAAACAAATTTTAAAACAAATAAAAATTCTTGAATACCAATCCAAGTATATAAATATTGAATACGGTCTTGCATCAATTGTATTTATTATATCCATATCCTCTCTCATGTAAAAAATTTACTGGTAGCCTAACTGACATTGGCAACCTGAACCTAGAGCTCTTGTTACTGTTACTGTAGAAGAGGGGTAAATTCAATTTATCATGCAAATTGTCCGTTTTCTGGTGTAAAGAAATAGTAAATTTTGACTATATTTTTTGTGACTTTATACATTTTACATTTCTCTCCCTACTTTTCAAAAAAAGAGGGCAAAAATAAGTGGAAAGCTAGCATACAGTATAAAGAAAATCAACACCAGCTCACAGCCTGAATATATTTTCTTTTCCTATGCATGGACTGTCACTGTGTTTGGTAATCTGGGAGAGGGCCATTGTGCTCACTGGAGCACCACAACCTCCTCAAACAGCTGTTTGGTGGGTTCCCAGGTGTCGGATCCCCACCGATCAAATACTGGTGACCTAGACTGAGGACATGTCATCAGTATAAAACAGTCAGAGAACATGTTTAAGACAAATATGAGACCAATAGTGAATTCATATGGGACACCAGAATTCATAACTCTCCAACAATGAATTTAGTACAATACAAAGCATATCAACTCATCAACGGGATAGCCAGACAAAGGACAAGTGTTTTAACGGCATATTATTATGTATGAAGTTTATGCTCATCTCTTTCCAGCTAACTCTTGTGGGTGTGGACACCACACCACTCACCATACCTATCTCCATGTTGCAGCATTCATCATATTGCCTACTGTGCCCTTAAGGCTTTTAAAGGGACAGTATGTGCAGAAACTAAATCTTCCCCACCCATTGGCTGACAGTCCCTGGGTATTTAAGGTACCCTCTCAAGGCAGAGGATGACGGAGTTTAAAGGTTCCCTGTAGCAAGAGTGTTTGGAAGAAAGTGCTTTACCAATTTCCCTGTGATTCCTCTGCATTATCTAGCCCATGTACTCATTGTGCCTGTGTACTCCTGATCTTACAGTTCAGTTTCAGTTCAAGTTTGTGCTTAAGTTCTCCTAATCCGTCCAACTGTCTGCGCTACAGTCTTGTTCCTGCATCCACCACTCCCCCGACTAAGGTCTCTCATACAGTTTCCTGTTCAGTGTTTCCAAATATCTGTAGTTCCAGTAGTAGAGACTGTTCAGACTTATTCTATGATTCTGGTGTGATTTGTCTGCACCCCATCCATCCAGCAAAGTGTTCTATGGTCAAGTTCTGCCAAAACCCCATTTTCAGTATAATTGACTGTTCAGACTGTATTTGCAGTTTTGTGAGTTGGGTATAATGCAGTCATCAAATGAAATCTTATCCTGTAAGTAATGCCAATAGACTAAACTATTGATACATATAGTTAGCAATGCTTGGCAGTGTTTGGCAAGAGGAATGAGACTTACCATCCTATTCCTTCCCTCTTGGGAGGTATGGGGCTGTTCTTACTTCCAGACAAGGGAGGAAAAAATCTAGTTATAGGAGTAAGAAAGTAGAAAGCAAGGAGTGAGGGAGACTTCAATCAAGCATCCACTCCTCCAGGGCATGAAGACCCCAGAGGCAGCTTATCCAGGATAAACACTACACCAGAAAGCCTACAGAGTCCCAGGACACAAAAAATCTGTATTTTGTCAGCAGAGAGATCAAGCTATGCAGACTCTGCTGCAAGGTGAGGGGAAACATGTCAATACACCACCACTGCAATTCAGGACCGGTATAGCTAAAAGCCTGCATCCCACTGTGGACACCTACAGCCACATGCACCATAATACAGCGGCAGGGAATAGAATCAGGAGAGAGACTTTGTCAGCTAGCAAACTTCTGATTGTCATCTTCTGCTACATTGTCAGCCACTTTACCTATTACCTGAGAGGAGAGAATTGCACTTTGTATGAACTGCTGCTGAACGTGCTGCTATTTTTATTTTTTGCACTCAGAAGTAAGTTGTTCTTTTTTTCTATAATCTCTGTCAGGTTTCTTCACATCACTTCAATTCACCAAATCCCAGGGAGCAACAGCCTGAGGGAGCACACTGTGAGACAACATCTCATCAGGACCTTTACCACTCCCATCCTTTGCACTGGCTCCTCAAGGGCTCGTTACCTATACTTTACACTCTCTATGATAAGTCTATTGCAGGTTTTGACACTGAACAGAGTATTAAAGTAAAATATGGTATGGTATTACACTAGGAAATGTAATATGGTCTTGTGTGAAATCCCTGAATGTTTGCTGTTTGAGATTACATGCCTGTAGGGTAGCTTAAAATTAATGGTATTTAATTACTATGCTTGTCACATTTTTGAAATACAATAGCAAACCTTTTGGAATATTTAGGAATGTATAATGTAAAATTAGATGGTTTATTGTAATCAGGAAACAGTAAGTAATACCTATGGCTACAGAAATAAATATTTCCTTGCTTATGAGTGGGGCTGCAGGCTGAATTTATAATTATTTCCTTTTATTTTAGATATTCTGAGCAGTGCAGTTGCACATAATTCACTATGTTCTTTAGGTAAGGGCCATTTATTCTATCTGGCATATGCATTAAGAAGGGAGGCCAATAATAGAAACATAGAAACATAGAATGTGTCGGCAGATAAGAACCATTTGGCCCATCTAGTCTGCCCAATATACTGAATACTATGAATTGCCCCTGGCCCTATCTTATATGAAGGATGGCCTTATGCCTATCCCATGCATGCTTAAACTCCTTCACTGTATTTGCAGCTACCACTTCTGCAGGAAGGCTATTCCATGCATCCACTACTCTCTCAGTAAAGAAATACTTCCTGATATTACTTTTAAACCTTTGCCCCGCTAATTTAAAACTATGTCCTCTTGCAGCAGTTTTTCTTCTTTTAAATATTCTCTCCTCTTCTACCTTGTTGATTCCCTTTATGTATTTAAAAGTTTCTATCATATCCCCTCTGTCTCGTCTTTCTCCCAAGCTATACATGTTAAGGTCCTTTTAACCTTTCCTGGTAAGTTTTATCCTGCAATCCATGTACTAGTTTAGTAGCTCTTCTCTGAACTCTCTCCAAAGTATCAACACCCTTCTGGAGATATGGTCTCCAGTACTGAGCACAATACTCCAAATGAGGTCTCACTAGTGCTCTGTAGAGCGGCATGAGCACCTCCCTCTTTCTACTGGTAATGCCCCTCCCTATACACCCAAGCATTCTGCTAGCATTTCCTGCTGCTCTATGACATAGTCTGCCTACCTTTAAGTCTTCTGAAATAATGACCCCTAAATCCCTTTCCTCAGATACTGAGGTTAGGACTGTATCACTGATTTTATATTCTGCTCTTGGATTTTTACGCCCCAGGTGCATTATTTTGCACTTATCAACAATATCAACTTATGAATATGAAAATAATGTTAGGGTTCTACTCCTTATATTGACCATTGGTTACAATTAGAGATGAATGAATCAAAGCTGACGAAGTAGAATTCGTTCCGAATTTCAGGAAAAATTTGATTCTGAACGAATGAGAGTTTCCTCGCGCTTCGTGGTAAAAAATCACAATTTTTCCTAACATGCCAGCTAGCCAGGTACAATGGCAGCTAAAATAGAGGCTACACGTGTGTAGACATGGGGAAAGGAACTCTGGGAAGGCGGGATGACCCATAATGCCATGCATGCAGCCAATCAGCAGCCAGCCTGGTGATGTCACAGCCCTATAACTACAGTGGCCATCTTAGAGTCTGCCATTCACTATCGTACCTTGTTCAGGGACAGACATGTATGCAGGCGCTTGGGAGAGTGAAAGAAAAACTAATAAAAAAATTAAAAAAAATGGAAAGAAGCGATTTACTAGTGCAGAGAAAGGATAGTGGGGAGGAATCATTTCACGGGCAGGGAGAGACGTGTGCAGATGCTAGGGAGAGTCATAGTAAAATCCTCATTGTGAAAAAAAGTGATTTACAAGTGCAGGAAAACATTACAGCTCTGTCATTCCAGCAATTAGTTATTGGGGTGGAAGTGCTATGTTGAAAAGCCTTTAGTGGCTTTTATATGTGGAAAAAGATAAATATATACGCAGGTCACTTTTGCTGTTAACTGCGCTGATATCATTTAGTGGCCTATTTCAATGCAATACGAGAAATATTTATGCAGGTCACTTTTGTTGTTATTTGCGCTAAAACCGTTTATTGCCATCTTTCTAGAGGAAAAGAGAAGAATAGACTAAGTTCATATTTGCTATTATTTGCGCTAAAAGCGTTTCTTGTCATATTTCACTACAATATGAGAAATACAGACACAGTTCACATTTAGTGTTACTTTCGCTAAAAAGCATTTATTGTCATACTTCACTACAATACGAGAAAAATAGACGCAGTTCACATTTGGTGTTATTTTAGCTAAAAGCGTTTATTTTCATATTTCACCACAATACGAGAAAAATAGATGCAGTTCACATAAGGTGTTATTTGCGGAAAAAGCGTTTATTGCCATATTTCTAGAGAAAAATAGACTAAGTTCATATTTGCTGTTTTTTGCCCTAAAAGCATTTATTGTCACATTTCAATACAATACGAGAAAAATAGACGCAGTTTACATTTGGTGTTATTTGCGCTGAAAGCGTTTCTTGTCATATTTAACTACAATATGAAAAAAAAGACACAGTTCACATTTTGTGTTATTTGCGCTGAAAGCGTTTCTTGTCATATTTCACTACAATAAGAGAAAAATAGACATACCATATTTTTTGGAGACGCACTTTCCCCACCCAAAAGTGGGGGAAAAGTGCCCCTGTGTCTTATGGGGCGAATGCTGGCAATTTACATCTCAGTCAGTGATGCTGCAGCATCGCAGACTGAGATGTATTAGTGAGGATGGTCTGTAGTAGGCGGGGAGAGTGGTGGGGCCGTGCAGGCACTGTACTCTGGCCAGCCGCTCAGTATGTACTGTATACATAGTGTTAATAATCATATATAAACTGCGCTCCCCCTGCTCCCCATGTGTACTGTACTTGCCGTTACATGTCACACTCCTGTAGTAAGCACTTACAGCTAGCAGGCAGGCCGGGCGGCCGTAACTCACGGAGGTCACGTGCCTGCTCTGCCTACTTTATGAATGAAGTAGGCCGAGCAGGCACGTGACCTCAGTGAGTTACGGCCACCCGGCCTGCCTGCTAGCTGCTAGTACTTACTACAGGAGCGTGACATGTACCGTTAAGTACGGTACACATGGGGAGCAGGGGGAGCGCAGTTTAGATATGATTATTAACACTACATATACAGTACATACTGAGCGGCGGGCCAGAGTACAGTGCCTGCATGGCCCCGCCGCTCTCCCCGCTTACTACAGACCCTCCTTAGGGATCTGTGGATCGGATAATGATGGGGGGTCTGAGGATGGCATTATGATGGGGGTATTTGTGTATGGAACTGTTATGGGGATCTGTGGATGACACATATAGCAGTGCCATCCACAGATCCCCCCCCCATCATAATGCCACCCACAGATCCCCCCACCATCATAATGCCATCCACAGATCTCCCCACCATCATAATACCATCCACAGACCCCCCCCCCCACCATCATAATGCCATCCACAGCTCCCCCATAACAGTGCCATCCACAGATCCCCACATAACAGTGCCATCCACAAACCCCCTCCCCATAACAGTGCATCATCCACAGATCCCCCATAATAGTGTCATGCACAGACTGCCATTAGTTCAAACCCACCAAAAACACACCTTTTGGTTAAAAATTTGTTTTTCTCATTTTCCACCTCAAAAACTTAGGTGCGTCTTATAGGGTGAAAAATACGGTAGTTCATATTAATGTTATTTGTGCTAAAAACTTTTATTGTCATATTTCACCATAATACGAGAAAAATAGACGTAGTTTACATGTGGTGTTATTTGCGGTAAAAGCGTTTATTGCCATATTTCTATAGAAAAAGAGAAAAATAGACTAAGTTCATATTTGCTTTTTTTTGCCCTAAAAGTGTTTATTGTCATATTTCAATATAATACAAGAAAAATAGACGCAGTTCACATTTGGTGTTATTTGCTCTAAATGCTTTTATTGTCATATTTCACTACAATACGAGAAAAATAGACACAGTTCACATTTGGTATTATTTGCGCTGAAACAGTTTCTTGCCATATTTCACTACAATACGAGAAAAATATACGCAGTTCACATTTGGTGTTATTTGCGCTGAAAGAGTTTCTTGCCATATTTCACTACAATACGAGAAAAATAGACGCAGTTCACATGTGGTGTTATTTGCGCTAAAAGCGTTTATTGTCATATTTTGTAGAGAAAAAGAAAAAATATTTGAAGTTCACTTTTTCTGTTATTTACTTAGAAATCATTTTGTGGCCTATTTTAGTCCAATACGAGAAATACATACCCAGTTCGCTTTTGCTGTTGTTTGCACTGAAATAATTTTTTTGCCAATTTCAAAAGCTTTAGTTGCCTATTTCAGTAAAAAAAGAAAATATATTTTGCGCTTTTAGGGGTGTTTTAATTTGTTTTAAATTTATTTAGTTCAGCTAAAAGTATGTCAGACCGAAAAGTGCCAGGCCCTGCACAGGGGAGTGTCAGAGACGTAAATTATTCTGGCACAGGTCGCAGCAAAGTAATGGGCGTGGCAGCAGTTTATTTTTCCCGAGGCCTCAGGTCCGTATGTCAGCTAGCGGTCATGTCTTAACCAGCAACCCAGCCATTCTTGATTGGTTGACTGGATCTTCGACTTTGTCGCAAGTGACAGCAGCACCAGCAGCCTGAGTCTAGACTCGCTGATGAGCAGCTGTCTTCACCCGCATAGTTTAGAAACTACTCACCAGCAGCAGCAAGTAGACCTGGAGCAGGACCTGAACCAGCAGGTGGTGGTATACTTTGACAGCACCCTGCCAGCTGTCATAGAATATCCGTTGGACTACTGGGCAGCCAAACTGGGCGAGTTTGCCCTGGAAAAGCTGTCCTGTCCGGCCAATAGTGTGGCATCAAAGCAGGTGTTTAGTGTGAATATTCAAATCGTGAATATTAATCGCTAATATCAACACTTCGAGAATTCCCGAATATTTAGAATATAGTGATATATGTTCGTAATTTTGAATATTCTAGATTTTTGTTTTGTCATCAGTAACCATTGAGTAGCCAATGAGAAGGCTGCAATGTCTTTGTCGGAGCTTAGCAGGGATGTTGCTAAGGAACAGGGGTAGGAAAGTTGCCTACACCTTACTATATAATAACCTCCCCAGCAGCCATTTTCTACAGTTTTTTTAAAGTTCTGAGACAGCAGTCTCATTGCTGTGCTCTGTGCTTTCCACACTACATTAGAAAGATAGTTAGATAGCTTATATATATGGTATAATACAGATAGTGGGAGATAGTCAGTGTAGGTTATATCCTGATATAGTGTAGCTGTTGCAGTGCAGTGTTTTAAGTAGTGTGATAGGTTCTGCTGTCCATACATACATGCAGACCTGATAAAATGTGAAATTTCATGTATTGCGCCAAAATATTTGCATCATTAGTGCAGATTAGTGCAATCGCGAATATATTGCAGCACTCTAACTGCTTATAAAGCCATTTTTTATGTTCTGACGTGCCAACCATTTTATCCAGTCTCAGGAAACTTCTAGCAGCTTGGAAAATGCAGCAAAAGTGACCCATGCCTGTATTTTGCGCTCATTACGTGAATATTACTTTGCTGATTTTTCACAATAAAGAAAATAATCTCGAATTTGCGAATATATGACGAATATTCGCCCAAATAGTCGTGAATTATTGCAAATTCTAATATAACTTCTGCCGCTCATCACTAGAAGAGACTTACTTTTGTAGAAAATTAGATGAATCAGGCGTGGATCAGCTAGGATTTCCACCCACCAGTGCCAGATGCAGCAGATTAGATCATCCATCTCCACACCATGTCACCGTGCCACTTTGTGACCTACTGATGTTGCAATGTCCACACTATGTCACCATGCCACTCTGTGGTATCATGCTGCTGCTGCTGTTGCTGTCATCTCCATACTATATTACCTTGCCACTTTGTGGCCTCCTGATGCTGCCATGTCCACACTATGTAACCTTACCAGTCTGTGGTATCATGCTGCTGCTGCTGCTGTTGCTGCTATCTCCACACTATGTCACCTTGCCACTCTGTGGTATCATACTGCTGTTGCTGCCATCTCCACACTACATTATGCCACCTTGCCACTCTGTGGCCTCCTGATGCAGCCATGTCCACACTAGGTCACCATACCACTCTGTGGTATCATGCTGCTGTTGCTGCCATCTCCAAACTATGTCACCTTGCCACTCTGTGACCTCCTAATGCTGCCAACTCCACACTATGTCACCGTGCCACCCTGTTGCCTAATCATACTGCTGCTGTCATCTCCACACTTTGTCATTGTGACACTCTGTGGCCTTCTGATGCTGTCACCACCTCCAGACCCTGTCATTGTGCCAGTTGGTGGTCTCCTCATGCTACTTCCACCTCACCACTATGTCATTGGGCCACTCTGTGGAGTTTTCATGCTGTTACCACCCTCCCCACTCTATGACGGGGTCGCTATTGTCCTTGTTTGGCCTTCTTGAAATCACCATTTATCTGACCTTTCTTCTGATCGGTCAGAAGGAAGGAAAAATGATACGCACAACGGATCATGTCTGTGTAACAGCTGAAAGGCCTGTATAGTCGCATCAGAATTGGCTCATGATTTGGTAGCCAAAAGCAGGAGTGGGTACAAAACACAGAAGGCATGCAAATGCTGTTTTAGATACACTCCTGTTTTTTGGGGGGGCATTACCAATACTCAAGGATTACTGAGCAAATGCTGACCGAGTGAAGGCGCATGCTCCCCAGACAGGATCGTTTTTTGTAGGTTATTGTTTTGACGGATTAGAGGAAGGACAAAATAATCAGTGACTTCAACACAAACTTACTGCTGACACCCTCTCCACTCTGTTGGGGGGGGGGGGGAGTCTCTACTTGTATAAGCATTTAATGAAACAGGTTCTGTAAACATCTATGTGGAATCAGCTGACTAGGGTGTAAAAGGAGTGCGCTTTTTTTTACGCTAACAATGCCCTGTATGGCTGAGTTCATACTTGAGTTATTTGGTCAGTTTTGGCCCTGTGACTGCCCAAATAAGTGAAGTGTGCAGTGATTCTAATAGCGACATCTGCATGTCATACTGACTGACAGTATTATTTCACTACCCCAGCACACTCCCTATGCGTGTTACTGCTAATTTTTTCAGAAAATTCGGCAAAACGCCAAATCGATTTTATTTTAATTTTCACATCTCTAATTACACTTATACAGTATTTTTCAGCACCACCTCTTCCTATCTGTAGTACCACAACTAAAAAAAAATATACATTTTGGTAGATATGTAAGGGGTCTGGTGGATCTGAACCCCACTAATCAGTTCTTATCCCTATCTAACCATTTCTGGCACAAAACTGGAGAGAATAAGAATAGAGTTTTCCTTCACAGGATATGAGCCCTTTGCTAGGCTGCAGTTTTTTTCTAAGTTTGGCACTGTGTCATCATCATTTCTATTGAACCATGGAAAACAGATCAGGGCATGGCATATCTGTATTAATATATTAAGCTTAGAAATGGTGTGTAAAAATTATTGTATAATGTACAGTAACTTCCATTTGTTTTGCAGTCAAACGTTTAAAGATAAATCCTGTTCAACACATATTCCTACATATTTCTATGCAAATATATATTTAGCAACTGGATGAGGGCCAAGTTCATAGACCAAAGTTGATTACATATTATGACATGACACTTTGACATTTTAGAATGTGGAGCTTAGGGTGTTTTTCCCTTTAAATATAATCTGTTTAAAATGGTCTTTGTATTCCATAAAGTAATATAACATTGTTAGGATATTACAACTGTAGAGAAAAAGACATGGATCACACATCCACATATCACTGATCATTGATCAATTGCTACTAAGCATAATTTATAAACATGAACACAAGACACTTCATGATTTGATCAATATGCATAGGCCCACTCGCCACATCACGGTGGCCTCTTTCAAGTAGTCCCCTCCACTAATTTGGAACAACTCCACAGGTGTTCTGTCTTTGCCACAACACAGCATCTGCAGAAGGCAAGACCCAACAGTCCAACAGCGACTCTGTTGCTAGGCTTAGCTCTTTAGCAGTGGGCCACACCAATCTACAGGCACAGCACCACAGCAACAGCAGCCACCACACACCACTTTTACATCTGATCTCCAAAATCATGTTTTGCTAGACATCAATGATGTTGCTAGACAGATATGTTCTGATTATTTTCCCAAGTAGGGCCAGTATCAGAGTGTAGATTTTGACTATACCTCTCACCAATTATGACCCTATCTTATCCCAACCAGGAGTCATGCATTTGTATGCATATCTAGTAACAGTGCTTCAAAAAGGAGACATGGTGTCTATGTGGAAGAAGAGGAGCATGAGGAGGAGGACATTATCGCCCATTAATTCTATACAGAAATAGGTATTTTATCTCCCCAAGTGACATCCGAGTAACAGGAGGAGCATGAGGAGCTGGAGGGCGATGAGGGAGACCAGGCAGATTACACTTACAGACTGTGGCAGTATGCAGTAGAGATGCAGGGAGTTCCTCTGATACTCTTATGCAAATGGACAGATGCATGCTGAGTTTCATACATAGTGACAGCCACATTATCACTGTTCAGCAGAGGGATGACTACTGGCTCTCCAAAATGTTAGACCCTCGCTACTGGGCCAAAATGGGGGCCTTTTTTTACACCAGCTGAGAGGGATGATAAACTCAACTACTATCAAGGCCTAATGGAATTGCTGATCTATTAAACAAGGTGGACACTGCAATAAATAAGAATGGTTATTTACCCCAATTTGAAAATCAAGGCATAATAGAATTATCAATTTATTAAACAAGGTGGACACCCCAATAACAGTAAAATTAGACAGGCTATTCACCTCAATTTGAGAATCAAGGCCTAATGGAATTGATTATCTATTAAGCAAGGTGGTCAACCTAATAACAGTTGTATTAGACAGCTTATTTACCCCAATTTGGGAATCAATGTGTAATATAATTGATTATCTATTAAACAAGGTGGACACCCCGATAACAGTAGTGTTAGACAGCTTATTCGCACCAATTTGAGAATTAAGGTGTAATAGAATTACTTAACTATTTAAGAAGGTGGACACCCCAATAATAGTTGAATTAGACAGGTTATTTACCCCTATTTGGGAATCAAGGGCTAATAAAATTACTTATCTATTAAACAAGGTGAATACCCTAATAACACTTAAATGAGAAATGTTATTCACCCCAATTTGAGAATCAAGGAGTAATAGAATTGCTTATCTATTAAACAAGGTGGGTGCTGCAATAACAGTTACATTGGACATATTATTTACTCCTATTTGGGAATCAAGGCCTAATAGAATTACTTAACTATTAAAAAGGTGGATACCACAATAACAGTAGTAGACAGCTTATTCACCCCAATTTGGGAATCATAGTCTAAAGGAATTGCTTATCTATTAAACATGGTGGACACTGCTCAGTTAGATATCTGTGTCTTACACAGGGATTGATGCAAAGTGGGCTGTCTCCTATGGATCCCATCTGCTCCAGATTGCAGAGCCTGCACTGTCCCTGCACTGTCCCTACACTTGTCGCTCAACACTAACTCTTATGCAGCCTCCTGCTAATTAAAAGCATTTCAGCTCTATTTACAGTACATTCATGTTTCTTTAACTTGGTGAAAATATTACTGTTATGTTGATAAAAGGCTTGATCACTATGTTGAATCTTTGTTGAGTCCCCCATAACAGGCTGAGCGCACTGTGTTTTGTTGCTAGAGTCCTAAGAAATTCTACAGTGCCACCAGAGGAGAAGCATTATGCAATTTACTTACAAATCATATAATACACAAACCAGCCTGGTCCTCTTGAGTGAGAGAAGCTCTTTGCAGTGACTACTCATTCTTATTAGTAATGTTGATCGCAAAAATTCTAATCATGAATTGTTATCGCGAATATCGACACTACGAGAATTCACAAAGATGTATAATATAGTGCTATATATTTGTAACCATGAATATTCTAGATTTTTTTTTTCATCAGTAACCCCCCTTCTTGCTTGTGTGCCAATGTGAAGGTTGTATTATCTTTGTCAGAGCTTAGCAACATCCCTAGCAACCAATAGGAAAGTTGCTTACCCCTTTACTATATAAGAAAATCCCCAGCAGCCATTTTTGCAGTTCTGAGAGAAAGAGTAGTGACATAGCTGTGCTCTGTGCTTTCATCTGGATCCTAATCCTTATCCAATTACATTAGATAGTTAGTTAGCTCATATATTACAGATCGTTAGTGGGAGATAGTCAGTGTAGGTTAGATCAGTGGTTCTCAACTCCAGTCCTCAGGGCCCACCTACCAGTCATGTTTTCAGGATTTCCTTAGTATTTGGCAGCTGATATAATTAGTGCCTATCCATCAGGATTTACCACAGGTGTTCATTCTGTGGGATACTCCTAAATCCTACCGGCAAGTGGGCACTGAGTGCTGGAGTTGGGGAACTCTGGGTTAGATAGTGATATAGTGTAGCTGATAGGTTCCAGTGCAGGGTGTTAGGTAGTGTGATAGGTATTACTGTTTCTCTGTTGTCCATACATACATGCTACAGACATAGTGCTGTGATGTCACAACAATACTTAGTGCATCAATTAGCAATAGCTACTCAGACCTGATAAATTGTGATGTTGCATGTATTGCGCATCATTGGTGCCAATTTGCGCAATTGCAAAAATAATGACTGGAGATCACGAATTCCAGAATTCGCTAATTTATTGCGAATATTATGGAAAAAAATTGTGAAATAACTGATAAAGCTCCATAGAACCTTACATACTCTTTACAATTAGTTTTGAGCGTGAATATTGGAATAGTGAATTTTAGCCGTGAATATCGGCACTATGACGTCATTGGCCCACATGCAAGAAGCAGGGAAGAATCATGTTTTCACTTCAAATGGAAATAAAATTACAAATATTCAAAAAAATTGAATATAGTGCTATATATTTGTTTTTTAAAATATTTGTCATTTTTTTCCATCTGAAGTCATAATTCTTACCTGATTAAGTTGCTTGTGGGCCAATGACTCATAGGCCCACAAGCAAGAAGCAGGGAGGAATCATGTGTTCAGATGGAAAAAATGATGAATATTCTAAAAACGAATATATAGAACTATATTCTATAGTGCTATATATTTGTTTTTGACCCACGCCTGTATTGAGCACGCAATATTTGTATATTATGCCATCATTACCTTGCCGATGTAGAATATAACGAATATTCGAATTTGCGAATATATGACGAATATTCTAATATCATAAATTTGAATATGACCCCTGCCACTCATCACTATTTGCAATGGCTAATCAATCCTTCATCTAAACACATTAGATTCCAACAAAATTTTGAGACAAGAGAGCCATGATTCTTTTTCATAATAGTGTTGGGCCACTGCCTACAGGGTGCATGTACTGCCATGCATACAGCTGCTATCATGTGTTTGCCCCTCTCTGACATCTATTTATTCTGAATACCCTAATAGGGTGAATGAAAGGGATACAAAATTCTGAAATTGGGATGACATATTTCTCATAAATAACCAGAAGTTTTCTTTTTCTTTTTTCCTTATGTTAAAAATAAATAAATAAAATGGATCTGTTTCTATGAAAGTCACTGTGACACGCAAAGCCCCCTTAGCCCATGCAATGGGCATTAAATGGTGCATACGTTTTTCCTGGAGTGTTTCCTTGAAGCTGTTGAATGGTTTTAACTATTGAATTTAGGTTTTCCAATTATACATTTATTCTTGAATTTAGTAAAGTATCCAATAATTCTGTAATTGGTGAGAACAGTTCTCATCAATGGATGTCTCTGTGTATAGAAGATTAGTCTTCAGTAAGTATTGCTCCTTCAAGGGAGCCATCAATTAAAAAGTGTGATGAAATACAATAACTAACTGCAATTTGAAACTTGCAAACTGAAAATTTTTACACTGTTTGCAACTTAAATATTAGGCTATATGCACACGACCGTATGTGTTTTGCGGTCCGCAAATTGCGGATCCGCAAAAAAAAAAAAAAATGACATCTGAATGTCATCCATTTTTTTGGGCAGATCCATTGTAACAAGGCCTAAAATGGACAAGAATAGGACATGTTCTATTTTTTATGCGGGTCTATGGAACGGATACTGATACTGATACGGACAGCACAAATGGAACGGACACGGAAACAAACAACGCTAGTGTGTATGTAGAATTCAGACTGCTGCAGTCATTATTTTAATTACCTTTACGGGACCGAAAGCTGTGCTTAAACTGACTACATTTAACCATTATTCTTTTTGAACTAGTAAAAGTTGGTGGGTAAGTTCAGGCTTTTAATGGAAACCTGTCAGCACAGTTTTCCTTATTCAAGTACTGTACTTATATGGCACTGCAGACAGGGCCGCCATCAGGGGGGTAAAGCCAATACCCCAGTAAGGGGCCCGGACCCAGGGGGGGCCCGGCCGGTCCCGAGCCTTTTTTTTTGTGTCATTTAACTTTAAATCAGCGCTCATATCTTTACTATCTTACACTGACTAAGCTCCGGGCAGTGTGGGCGGCGCTCACTCACTGACGTCACGCGCCTACTCCTACCACTAGGCGTGCGCAGGCGCGTGACGTCAGTGAGTGAGCGCTGCCGCCTGCACTGCCTGTTACTGGAGGGAGCTGAATGTAAGGTAGTAAAGAGATGAGCGCTGATTTAAAGTTACTGTCTACAGGATACGGATTACAGTTTAAAAATGTATACTACTGTGAGTGGCGGGGAGGAGGATCTATGGGTGGCGGCAATGTTATAGGGAGGGGGATCCGTGGATGACACTGTTATGGGGGATCTAGACTGTGGATGGCACTATTATGGGGGGGATCTGTGGATGACAGTTATGGGGGGGATATGTGGATGCCACTGTTATGGAGGGGGATCTGTGGATGACACTGTTATGGAGGGGGATCTGTGGATGACACATATAGCATAAGATGCTATATACGGTATGTGTCATCCACAGATCCCCCTCCATAACAGTGTCATCCACAGATTCCCCTCCATAACAGTGTCATCCACAGATCCCCCTCCATAACAGTGTCATCCACAGATACCCCCATAAGTGTCATCCACAGATACCCCCCATGACAGTGCCATCCACAGTCTAGATCCCCCATAACAGTGTCATCCACAGATACCCCCCTAACAGTGCCATCCACAGATCCCCCATAACAGTGTGTCATCCACAGATCCCCCCATAACAGTGTGTCATCCACAGATCCCCCATAACAGTGCCATCCACAAAAAGGGGCGGGTTAAAGGGTGTGGTCAATGGGCTGAGTCAAGGGGGGAGGCAAAATTAGCTTTCACCGAGGGGGTGGGGGGGGGGGCAGGACTTTAACTGTGTTAGGGGGCCCAAAATTTCTGAGGCAGCCCTGACTGCTTCTGCTTCTTGTCACTGGCCGAGTCACAGAGTCACCATCGCAAGCCTCCCCATCTTAATTTGATTGAGCTCCCCCTGCCTTCTCCACATCATGGTGTATACCTCAGCTTCATGACCTCACTGCACATGTCAGTAGAGTAGAAGGAAAACAGGATATACAGTGCATGTGAGGTTTCAGACAGGTCTGGGATCACATGGGGCAGGCAGGGAGATGACAATCTAAATTACATGGGACACGTGACACTCTGATGGCTCCAGACCCCTTATTTAAATGCGGAAAGGTTTTATTTCAAACCGTAATTATATCAAAATGGCAAAGCAGAGAGTTTTGAAAAGCATTCAATGACTGTTATGTGATCTCTAGTGCCATATAATTATTTGAATATGGCAAACAGTATCCACAGGTTCTCTTTAAAGGGCATCTGTCAGCAGATTTGTACCTATGAAACTAGCTGACCTGTTGCATGTGCACTTGACAGCTGAAGACATCTGTGTTGGTCCCATGTTCATATGTGCCCACATTGCTGAGAAAAATGAGCCTCTAGGAGCAACTGGGACATTGCTGTTACACCTAGAGGCTCTACTCTCTGCAACTGCCATGCCCCCTGCACAGGGGTGGGCAATGAAAACAATATAACAGTTGTATCAGTTGCAGAGAGAGCAGAGCCTCTAGGTGTAACTATGGTGCCTCTATTGCTCCTAGAGGCTCATTTGCATATATTAAAATTTAATATTTCTCAGTAATGCAGGCACATATGAACATGGGACCAACACAGATGCATTCAGCTGCCAAGTGCATATGTAACAGATCAGCCAGTTTCATAGGTACAAATGTGACAACAGATGCCCTTTAACCTCTTCAGGACACATGACGTACCAGTACGGCATGTTGTCCTGGTACTTAAGGACACATGACGTACCAGTACGTCATGTGTATTTCCGATCACCGCCGCCCGGTGATCGGAAATCATTGAGCAGGCACCATTGACCCCTCTGTCGGCGATCGCCGCAAACCGCAGAGCTATTCAGACCTGCGGCTTTGCCTGCGGTTTGCGGCTGCTGGCGGCGGTGCCATCGGGTCCCCATGCGGCTGTAGGGGGGACCAAATGGCATGGAAGGCAGCGCGACGCCTAAGGAAGGTCTTCTGGTGACGAGCCTATGAGATCCAGCCCCTGGATCTCACAGGCCGGAAGCTGGATGAGTAATACACACAGTATTACTCATACAGCCAATGCATTCAAATACAGATGTATTGGAATGCATTGTAAAGGATTAGACCCCCAAAAGTTCAAGTCCCAAAGTGGGACAAAAAATAAAGTGAAAAAAAGTTGAAAAAATAAAGTTTTCCCCCCCAAAAATTTAAAGTTTAAAGTAAAAATAAACAAAAACTTTTTCCCCCCCCAAAAAAAAAAGGTAAAAAATAGGGGGAAAAAGTATACATATTAGGTATCAATCTAACTGTCATTTCATCCCGCAAAAAATGAGCCCCTACCTAAGATAATCGCCCAAAAACTGAAAAAAACTATGGCTCTCAGAATATGGAGACATAAAACATCATATTTTTAGTTTCAAAAATGATATTATTGTGTAAAACTTACATAAAAAAGTATACATATTATGTATTACAGCATCCGTAATAACTTGCTCTATAAAAATATCACATGACCTAACCCCTCAGGCGAATACCGTAAAAAAAAAAAACGGTGTGAAAAAAGCCATTATTTGTCACCTTACATCACAAAAAGTGTAATAGCAAACAATCAAAAAGTCACATGTACCCCAAAATAGTGCCAATAAAACCATCATCTCATCTCGCAAAAATCACAACCTACCCAAGGTAATTTCTCAAAAACTGAAAAAATTATGGCTCTCAGACTGTGGAAACACTAAAACATGATTTTTTTTGTTTAAAAAAAGAAATCATTGTGTAAAACTTACATAAATAAAAAAGTATACATATTAGGTATTTCTTTTTACCTTGTCTCACAAAAAGTGTAATATAGAGCAACCAAAAATCATATGTACCCTAAACTAGTACCAACAATACTGCCACCCTATCCCGTAGTTTCTAAAATGGGGTCACTTTTATGGAGTTTCTACTCTAGGGTTGCATCAGGGGGGCTTCAAATGGGACATGGTGTCAAAAACAGTCCAGCAAAATCTGCCTTCTAAAAACCACATGGCATTCCTTTCCTTCTGCGCCCTGCCGTGTGCCCGTACAGTAGTTTACGACCACATATTGGGTGTTTCTGTAAACTACAGAATCAGTGCCATAAATATTGAGTTTTGTTTGGCTGTTAACCCTTGCTTTGTAAAAGTTAAAAAAATGGAAAATCTGCCAAAAAAGTGAAATTTTGAAATTGTATCTCTATTTTCCATGAATTCTTGTGGAACACCTAAAGGGTTAAAGACATTTTTAAAGTCAGTTTTGAATACCTTGAGGTACCTTAGACCTTGTAGTTTCTTAGAATGGGGTCATTTTTGGGTGGTTTCTATTATGTAAGCCTTGCAAAGTGACTTCAGTAATTTCAAGATTTGCTTCTAAACTTCTAAGCCTTGTAACATCCCCAAAAAATAAAATATAATTCCCAAAATGATCCAAACATGAAGTAGACATATGGGGAATGTAAAGTAATAACTATTTTTGGAGGTATTACTATGTATTATAGAAGTAGATAAATTGAAACTTGGAAATTTAGTATTTTTTACATATTTTTGGTAACATTTTTTTTTTTTTTATAAATAAAAATTAACTTCTTTGACTTCATTTTGCCAGTGTCATGAAGTACAATATGTGACAAAAAAAACTGTCTCAGAATAGCCTGGATAAGTTAAAGTATTTTAAAGTTATCACCATTTAAAGTGACACTGCTCAGATTTGCAAAAAATGGCCTGGTCCTAAGGTGAAATAAGGCCGCGTCCTTAAGGGGTTAAGCATGGCAATATATTTAGTAAAGACAAACAAAAACATAAAATAAATATTGGTAAACTGAACATTAAAGTTCTAATTTTAGTTATCTGGTGTTTTAAAATCAGAAGCTTAGGTTGTCCTGATCTGTACTCAATAAAAAGTTTTAATTGTACCTTTTACATTGATTTCAGCCTCGATAAAGTGAAATGTACTATTGACCATAGGCTAGTTTCACACTAGCATTAAAAGTATCCATCAGTCAGTTCCGGCAGAGGAACAGCCTGCCACAGTTCATTGTATCGGGCATAGTCAGATGCTGCCTTTGCTCGCCATAGACTATTGACTATACTGTTACCCGGCGTGGATTTGGCATAAGTGCCTGGATTAGGCCAGTTTACGACCACATATTGGGTGTTTCTGTAAACTACAGAATCAGTGCCATAAATATTGAGTTTTGTTTGGCTGTTAACCCTTGCTTTGTAAAAGTTAAAAAAATGGAAAATCTGCCAAAAAAGTGAAATTTTGAAATTGTATCTCTATTTTCCATGAATTCTTGTGGAACACCTAAAGGGTTAAAGACATTTTTAAAGTCAGTTTTGAATACCTTGAGGTACCTTAGACCTTGTAGTTTCTTAGAATGGGGTCATTTTTGGGTGGTTTCTATTATGTAAGCCTTGCAAAGTGACTTCAGTAATTTCAAGATTTGCTTCTAAACTTCTAAGCCTTGTAACATCCCCAAAAAATAAAATATAATTCCCAAAATGATCCAAACATGAAGTAGACATATGGGGAATGTAAAGTAATAACTATTTTTGGAGGTATTACTATGTATTATAGAAGTAGATAAATTGAAACTTGGAAATTTAGTATTTTTTACATATTTTTGGTAACATTTTTTTTTTTTTATAAATAAAAATTAACTTCTTTGACTTCATTTTGCCAGTGTCATGAAGTACAATATGTGACAAAAAAAACTGTCTCAGAATGGCCTGGATAAGTTAAAGTATTTTAAAGTTATCACCATTTAAAGTGACACTGCTCAGATTTGCAAAAAATGGCCTGGTCCTAAGGTGAAATAAGGCCGCGTCCTTAAGGGGTTAAGCATGGCAATATATTTAGTAAAGACAAACAAAAACATAAAATAAATATTGGTAAACTGAACATTAAAGTTCTAATTTTAGTTATCTGGTGTTTTAAAATCAGAAGCTTAGGTTGTCCTGATCTGTACTCAATAAAAAGTTTTAATTGTACCTTTTACATTGATTTCAGCCTCGATAAAGTGAAATGTACTATTGACCATAGGCTAGTTTCACACTAGCATTAAAAGTATCCATCAGTCAGTTCCGGCAGAGGAACAGCCTGCCACAGTTCATTGTATCGGGCATAGTCAGATGCTGCCTTTGCTCGCCATAGACTATTGACTATACTGTTACCCGGCGTGGATTTGGCATAAGTGCCTGGATTAGGCCAGTCAAAAACTCAACACAGAAACTGTCCAGATACCCTACGGCTATGCCAGATATGATGAAGTCCCGCAGACTATTCTTCTGCCGGAACAGCATGCTGAATGGATATAACGCCAGTGTGAAACTAACCATAGATAAATAATTGTGCTTAAAAAGATCATTAACTTAATAAGAAAAATAGTCTATGCTCACATTTGCATATATCTCTCCTATTACCTATTTTAAGTATACATTACAATTGGAACATATTTTTTCAGACCTCAGGAGATTTTTCTATGTCCACAATGGTCAAAATTGTCTGTGGCTGTGGTTAACTTGAATACAAATAGATTCTACCACTTCTACCACCAGGCGGGTTCGTAATTCCGTACTTAAATACTGTAATGAATTTTAGGACTGAATGCAAAACGGAACCCTTTAAGAGGCAATCCATTTTGCTCCATCCTAATACATTTCTATGGGCACAAATAATCGTTCTGTTTTGTTCCTTTACATAAGACGAAAAAAAATGTCCTGTCGGCAGGACTTTTGCAAACACTGATGCAAACCCGTCCTAATAGATGTTACTGATTGCGCCTAAAAGATAGCCCTTTCTCATAACAGTGTCCTGGGATTCCTTTGAAACATGTTTGCACACGAAAATCTCTAAATGCATGAAATGTAAGCTTCAAATTCCCTTCCCCCTTTAGAGGCTATGATATACTAGCTTTTCTAGGGTGTCACTGCTAATTCCAAAGTGAAGGCATACTATAGCATGCACTGTCATGTGTTCTCCCTGTAATATAATTGTGAAAATACGTTCTGCAATTCCTTTTATGAAATTGTATGTTCTTACTTCCTTGTTTATAAGCTTTATTATACAATAATACTATATTTGCTGGGAAAAAAAATCATTTCTATAAATAGCTCATAAATGACTACCAGACCTAATAGACTTTATCTCATATAACCCTCAATAAAATGTCTACAGTTATGCCAATATAGCAAAAAAAAAAACTATTTGGGATTTAGTGAGAGGTGTATGTAGGGTACAGCACAGTATGGTGGGGGAAATACATCCATTAGGCTAGTTTGACATTAGCATTAAAGAGATTCGCAGGTTGATCAGAGCTCATGGGATCCAATATTGCTGGATGCTACCTGATGTCTAGAGATGGCCTTGCAGTTAGCCCGGCGGTCATTTTGCAGTGAACTTTGCTTGTTTGCGGTTTGCTGAACATGCAAACATATGGCGATGTCCGCCGGCACCATATTCTTTTGCATTGTGCCGAACTTTGACCCATGACAATCCATCAGGTGGGACAGGACAGCCAATTGAGAAGTTTCAGCACATGGACATACCCTTTTAGATTCAATTTTTTGCCAGTGTAGGGAAAGATTTGTGTGTGGAGCAGGGACAGACTGTTAGGGACACCAAATGCTAGCTAATAGGGCTACACAAGTCATTTTAAGTACTGGTATAGGTGTGCTATTGATAGATTTGACATACTGATGGGTGTGATATACTTATAATATACTTTCTAACATAGAAAGTATATTATAGTGCATTTGTATTGTGCAGCAGTTGTGTACGAACCGGTTCTGCTGTGATACTGCAGCTAGATAGAGAGAAAAGCGCTATTGGAATAATTAATTGCAACTGGTGTGATATACCTTTTGCCTCCCCCCAAACAAATGATTGAGGGGTGTGATATACCTATAATATACCTTCTAAGATAGAAAGTATATTATAGTGCATTTGTATTGTGCAGCAGTTGTGTGCGGTTCTACTGAGATACAGCAACTAGATAGAGGGACAAACGATATTTGAAGTAACTAATTGCAACAGGTGTGATATACCTGTTGCCCCCCTAAAGAAAACTGATTAAGGAGTCTGATATGCCTATAATATACCTTCTAGCATAGAAAGTATATTATAGTGCAATTGTATTGTGCAGCAGTTGTGTGCAGTTCTGATGAGATACCGCAGCTAGATAGAGGGAGAAATGGTATTGGAAAAACTAATTGCAACTGGTGTTATATACCTGTTGCTCCCCCCAAAAAAAACTGATTGAGGGATGTGATATACCTATAATATACCTTCTCACATAGAAAGTATATTATAGGGCATTTGTATTGTGCAGCAGTTGTGTGCGGTTCTGCTGAGATACCGCAGCTAGATAAAGGGACAAATGCTATTGGAATAACTAATTGCAACTGGTGTGATAGACCTGTTGCTCCCCCCCCCCCCAAAAAAAAAAAAATAATATTGAAGGGTGTCATATACCTATAAAATACCTTCTAACATAGAAAGTATATTATAGTGCATTTGTATTGTGCAGCAGTTGTGTGCGGTTCTGCTGAGATAATGCAGCTATATAGAGGGACAAACGCTATTGGAATAACTAATTACTACTGGTGTGATATACCTGTTGCTCCTGCATAAAAAAAAAATGATTGAGGAGTGTAATATATCTTCTGACATAGAAAGTATATTATAGTACATTTGTATTGTGCAGTATTGATGAGAGGCAGGGGCAATATTCAAATTTGCAATATTTTGCGAATAATTCACAAAATATTTGTCATATATTTGAGAATTCGAGAATTCAAGATTATATTCTTGATTGCGAAAATCAGAAATGTATTATTCGCTTAATGCGCACAAAATACCGGCATGGGTCACTTATGCTACATTGTTCTTTTCCTGAGACTGGAGAAAATGGTTGGCAAGGCAGAGCATTAGAATAGCTATATATGCAGCGAGTGCTCCAATATATTTGCGCTTGCGAATTTTCGGCAATTAATAATGCGCATATTTTTTCACAATACATGCAACTTGTGACATCACAGCACTATGTCTGTAGCATGTATGTATGGACAGCAGAGCCTATTAAACTGCCTAACACCCTGCACTGTAACCTATCAGCTGCACTATAGATCAATCTAACCTACACTATCTCCCCCTAACTATCTGAATTATATATATATATATATATATATATATATATATATATATATATATGTTAACTGTCTAATGTAATACAACAAAGCACAGAGCACAGCAATGACTGCTGTCTCTTAAATAACTGCAATAAACTTTAGAAAAGACCTGCTGGGGAGGTTCATATATAGTAAGGGGTCGGCAACTTTTCTATTGGTTGCTAGGGATGTTACTAAGCTGTGACAAAGCCTGCTCATTGGCCCACAAGCTAGAAGAAGGGAGAAATGATCACCTGATGTATTCTGTGCTAAAAAAAATGGGGAAAAAACCCTGAATATATAGCACTATATTCTAAATATTCAGAAATTTTCAAATTGCTGATATTTGCGATAAAAATTAGCTTTTCGAATATTTGCGCTCAACACTATTGTGCAGCAGGTGTGTGCGCTGATATACCACAGCTAGATAGAATAACTAATTGCAACTGGTGTGATATACCTGTTGCCCCAAAAAACTGATTAAGGGGTGCAATATAACTGCTTCCACAAAATACTGATTGAGGGGTGTGTTACACCGGCTTCCACAAAATATTGATTGAGGCCTGCGATACACGGGCTTCCACCAAATATTGATTGAGGGGTTTGATATACCTGCTTCCAGCAAATACTCATTATGAGGCTCTATGTACCTGTTTCCACAAAATACTGATAGAAGGGATAATGGCTTCCACCGAATATTGATTGAGGCCTGCGATATACCAGCTTCCACCAAATATGGCTTCCAGCAAATACTCATTAAGGGGATCTATATACCTGTTTCCACAAAATACTGATAGAGGGGATAGATATAATGGCTTCCACCAAATATTGATTGAGGCCTGAGATGCACAAGCTCCCACCAAATATTAATTAAGAGGATTGATATACCAGCTTCCAACAAATACTCAATAAGGGGTTTTATATACCTGTTTCCACAAAATACTATTAGAGGGGATTGATATACCGGCTTCCACCAAATATTAATTGAGGGCTGCGATACACTGGCTTCCACCAAATATTGATTAAGGGGTTTGATATACCTGCTTCCAACAAATACTCATTAAGGGGTTCTATATACCTGTTTCCACAAAATACTGATAGAGAGGATTGATATACCGGTTTCCACCAAATATTGATTGAGGCCTGCAATATACCTGCTGCCACCAAATATTGATTAAGGGTTTTGATATACCAGCTTCCAGCAAAAACTCATTAAGGGGTTCTATATACCTGTTTCCACAAAATACTGATAGAGGGGATTGATATACCGGCTTCCACCAAATATTTATTGAGGGCTGCGATACACCGGCTTCCACCATATATTAATTAAGGGGTTTGATATGCCAGCTTCCAGCAAAAACTCATTAAGGGGTTCTATATAACTGTTTCCACAAAATACTGATAGAGGGGATTGATATACCGGCTTCCACCAAATATTGATTGAGGCCTGCAATATACAGTACCTTCTTCCACAAATACTGCTCTTCAATAGGGACTTTGTCACAAGGTCATTTAAAAAATTACAGGCAGAGGAAGAGGCAGGCCATTCCGCATTGGGGGTAGGGGTCGGGCAGGTGCACCAGACCGGAGTCTGAGTGGGAAGTTGGAGAAGGTGCAGCCGTTTACGTCAAAGGATGCAAAGGATGCACCAGACTTGGTTGAGTGGCTCACTCAGTCTTCTGCTTCAGCACCCTCTTCATCCTCTCTGTCTGCACCCTCTTCACTCTCTGCTGTGTGCACCCCCAAATACACCACCACCACCATATCCCCTCAGCTTAGAGAAATTATTTTACCATCCATTACAAGACCTTACCGATATGCAGCCATTCTTGGCCTCGGAAGAGGAGGTAGCAACGGCCCAGTGGTCTTACGACAGTACCCAGATCAGCCCAAGGAGGGGGGTCCCCGCTGTTGCTGCCTACTCCGAGATCTCTTATGTCAGTGTTATTGAAGGTGACGATGATGACGTGTCGATGGACGTCATGTGGGTGCCCACAAGAGAGGAAGAGGAGGGAAGTATAGAGGGAGAGACGGAGCAGCATAAGGAGGAGAAGCAGGCAGTATCTGGAGCGAGCCATTCACCATCACATCTGATGCTCCGAGGATGCCGGCACATGGGTCCGCAGTGTGGGCTTTTTTTAACGTGTCAGCTGCTGACAATAGTGTTGCCATCGGTTGTCTGTGCTGTCAACGCATAAGTAACAGTAAACCCAACACTCACTTAGGGATGACCGCCTTAAGAAGGCTCCTGGCCTCACATCACCGAGCCCAGTGGGAGCAACACCGTCAGAACCCACAAAACCACGTCCTGCCTCTTCTCCTTCTCCTCTCTCCTCCAATTTGTACTCCACTCCACCTTCCACCATGCCGTCGTCACGTTCATCTGGCAAAAGGCAGGCTTCCATGGCCCAAATGTTCAAACTTAAAATGTTGATTACGCTGGATAACCATCTTGCTCAATGGCTGACCGCCGGCTTGTTGGAACTGCTAGCCCGCCAAACTACTTCCATATAAACTGGTGGACTTGGAGGCCTTTAGAAAATTTGTGGCCATTGGCACACCGCAATGTAAGGTCCCCGGAAGGAAATATTTCTCCCATAATCGCATCCCAGAGCTATATGGCCATGTTCAGCGGCAAGTGAATGTATCTCTTGCGCACAGTGTCTGTGCCAAGATACATCTGACCACAGACACGTGGTCTAGCAAACACGGGCAGGGAAGGTACATAACTTTCTCTTTTTTTCTCTTCAACACCACTGTATAAAATATTTAAACTGCTCCAATAGTGAAGCACCACTTTAAAACCAGTATAAAATTATGTTTATTATACTCACAAACATAAAACGGTAACAGGCAATATAATGAAACAATCCAACGATCCTGCCCAACTCAATAGAAAAAATTGGGCAGTACTTAAAAATGACCCGATTATAGGGAAGGAGATTCCTAATCAACCTGACTTTTTAAAAGAGCACTGAACCTCAAAAATCATTTAGTGCATAGTGTGATCCCAACTAGTGACAAGAAAAAAGAAAAAAAACTTTTCTCCTGGTGCGGTTTCTGCCCTCCATGTAGGAATAAGAGTAGAGAGAAAAAAAAGATGTGAAAGTCGATGATACATTCAGCCAAAAGGCATAAGGATTTTAAAATCAAAGGACAAATTACATGTGATAGTTCAGGGGTTGTCTACATGCCCGTGCGGCCTCCAGTATGTAGGGCGCACAATGAGAAAATTGAAAGTCTGCATACAGGAGCACATAAAGAATATCATGAAGGGTCTGTAGACCCATGGAGTCTCCATGCATTTTAAGAAGGTCCACCAAAAGGATCCCATAGGACTTATTTTTGCTGGAGTAGAGCCAGTGAGAGGTGATTGGTGGGGAGGAGTTAAAATGATAGATCAGTGGGAGGTCAAGTGGATAAATGAGCTTGATACAATCCAACTACACAGACTTAATGTGGAATTAGACTTGAAGCCGTGCCTGATGGAACAGTGGTGATCTGTATGAGGAGAGGGGTGTGTTGCCACTGACCAATTAGGGAAGGTAGGTGTGTATGACATGAGCTGTTACGGGCTGGAGGAGGAATTGAAGGAGATTTATAAATTAAGGGTTCATGAGTAGGGATGAGCGAACCCGGACTGTAAAGTCCGGGTTCGGTGTTCGTCGCTTTCTTGACGCTTTTTGAAAGGCTGCAAAGCAGCCAATCAAAAAGCATCATACTACTTGACCCAAGAGGCCATCACAGCCATGCCTACTATTGGCATGGCTGTGATTGGCCAGAGCACCATGTGACCCAGCCTCTATTTAAGCTGGAGTCACATAGCGCCGCCCGTCACTCTGCTCTGATTAGCATAGGGAGAGGTTGCGGCTGCGACAGTAGGGCGAGATTAGGCAGATTAACTCCTCCAAAGGACTTGATTAATCGATCGATCTGCAGCTGTGCATCATTGAGCTGCTGAAATTCAATTGCTCACTGTTTTTAGGCTGCCCAGACCGTTTGTCAGTCACTTTTTACTGGGGTGATCGGCGGCCATTTTGTGTCTTGTGGTGTGCTAGCACAAGCTGCGACCAAGTGCATTTAACCCTCAATGGTGTGGTTGTTTCTTGGCTAATTCCTACATCAGGGTGAAGCTGTCACACCAAGTGCATTTAACCAGCAATAGTCTGGTTATTTTTTGGCCATATACTACATCAGGGGCAAGCTGCGCCTGTCACCAAGTGCATTTAACCCTCAGTAGTGTGGTTTGTCAAGCTGTCACACCAAGTGCATTTAACCATCAATAGTGTGGTTATTTTTTGGCCATATCCCAGTCTAATTCTGTCAGTAAACCTATACCTGTCACCCAGCGCCTAAATACTAGGCCTCAAATTCATATCCAGCTAAATCTGTCGTTACTGCTGTAGCTGGGCGAGTTAGTTAGTGTCCGTTCAAGCACATTTCTTGTTCTGGGTTGAAATACAATTCCCAATTTAGCAATTTAAAAATTTAGTGGTTTCTGCTGTATCAGAGCTATTTGAAATCTATCCCTAAAAGGGTAGATCATATTGAAGGTGCACATAGGGACATTCAGAATAACTTCACACACCCGCTACTGTGCATTTCCAAGTCTAATTCTGTCAGTAAACCCATACCTGTCACCCAGCGCCTAAATACTCGGCCTCAAATTTATATCCAGCTAAATATGTCGTTAGTGCTTTAGCTGGGCGAGTTATTTAGTGTCCGTTCAAGCACATTTCTTGTTCTGGGTTGAAATACAATCCCCAATTTAGCAATTTAAAAATTTAGTGGTTTCTGCTGTATCAGAGCTATTTGAAATCTATCCCTAAAAGGGTAGATCATATTGAAGGTGCACATAGGGACATTCAGAATAAATTCACACACCCGCTACTGTGCATTTCCAAGTCTAATTCTGTCAGTAAACCCATACCTGTCACCCAGCGCCTAAATACTAGGCCTCAAATTTATATCCAGCTAAATCTGCTGTTATTGCTGTAGCTGGGCGAGTTATTTAGTGTCCGTTCAAGCACATTTCTTGTTCTGGGTTGAAATACAATTCCCAATTTAGCAATTTAAAAATTTAGTGGTTTCTGCTGTATCAGAGCTATTTAAAATCTATCCCTAAAAGGGTAGATCATATTGAAGGTGCACATAGGGACATTCAGAATAACTTCACACACCCGCTACTGTGCATTTCCAAGTCTAATTCTGTCAGTAAACCCATACCTGTCACCCAGCGCCTAAATACTAGGCCTCAAATTTATATCCAGCTAAACCTGTCGTCAGTGCTGTAGCTGGGCGAGTTATTTAGTGTCCGTTCAAGCACATTTCTTGTTCTGGGTTGAAATACAATTCCCAATTTAGCAATTTAAAAATTTTGTGGTTTCTGCTGTATCAACGCTATTTGAAATCTATCCCTAAAAGGGTAGATCATATTGAAGGTGCACATAGGGACATTCAGAATAACTTCACACACCCGCTACTGTGCATTTCCAAGTCTAATTCTGTCAGTAAACCCATACCTGTCACCCAGCGCCTAAATACTAGGCCTCAAATTTATATCCAGCTAAATCTGTCGTCAGTGCTGTAGCTGGGCGAGTTATTTAGTGTCCGTTCAAGCACATTTCTTGTTCTGGGTTGAAATACAATTCCCAATTTAGCAATTTAAAAATTTAGTGGTTTCTGCTGTATCAGAGCTATTTGAAATCTATCCCTAAAAGGGTAGATCATATTGAAGGTGCACATAGGGTCATTCAGAATAACTTCACACACCCGCTACTGTACATTTCCAAGTCTAATTCTGTCAGTAAACCCGTACCTGTCACCCAGCGCCTAAATACTAGGCCTCAAATTTATATCCAGCTAAATCTGTCGTCAGTGCTGTAGCTGGGCGAATTATTTAGTGTCCGTTCAAGCCCATTTCTTGTTCTGGGTTGAAATACAATTCCCAATTTAGCAATTTAAAAATTTAGTGGTTTCTGCTGTAGCAGAGCTATTTGAAATCTATCCCTAAAAGGGTAGATCATATTGAAGGTGCACATAGGGACATTCAGAATAACTTCACACACCCGCTACTGTGCATTTCCAAGTCTAATTCTGTCAGTAAACCCATACCTGTCACCCAGCGCCTAAATACTAGGCCTCAAATTTATATCCAGCTAAATCTGTCGTTAGTGCTGTAGCTGGGCGAGTTATTTAGTGTCCGTTCAAGCACATTTCTTGTTCTGGGTTGAAATACAATTCCCAATTTAGCAATTTAAAAATTTAGTGGTTTCTGCTGTATCAGAGCTATTTGAAATCTATCCCTAAAAGGGTAGATCATATTGAAGGTGCACATAGGGTCATTCAGAATAACTTCACACACCCGCTACTGTGCATTTCCAAGTCTAATTCTGTCAGTAAACCCATACCTGTCACCCAGCGCCTAAATACTAGGCCTCAAATTTATATCCAGCTAAATCTGTCGTTAGTGCTGTAGCTGGGTGAGTTATTTAGTGTCCGTTCAAGCACATTTCTTGTTCTGGGTTGAAATACAATTCCCAATTTAGCAATTTAAAAATTTAGTGGTTTCTGCTGTATCAGAGCTATTTGAAATCTATCCCTAAAAGGGTAGATCATATTGAAGGTGCACATAGGGTCATTCAGAATAACTTCACACACCCGCTACTGTGCATTTCCAAGTCTAATTCTGTCAGTAAACCCATACCTGTCACCCAGCGCCTAAATACTAGGCCTCAAATTTATATCCAGCTGAATTTGAATACAGTACATTGGGCCAAATAACATTTTTGTTGTTGTGGTGAACGATAACAATGAGGAAAACATCTAGTAAGGGACGCGGACGTGGACATGGTCGTGGTGGTGTTAGTAGACCCTCTGGTGCTGGGAGAGGACGTGGCCGTTCTGCCACATCCACACGTCCTAGTGTACCAACTACCTCAGGTCCCAGTAGCCGCCAGAAATTACAGCGATATATGGTGGGGCCCAATGCCGTTCTAAGGATGGTAAGGCCTGAGCAGGTACAGGCATTAGTCAATTGGTTGGCCGACAGGGGATCCAGCACGTTCACATTATCTCCCACCCAGTCTTCTGCAGAAAGCGCACAGATGGCGCCTGAAAACCAACCCCATCAGTCTGTCACATCACCCCCATGCATACCAGGGAAACTGTCTCAGCCTCAAGTTATGCAGCAGTCTCTTATGCTGTTTGAAGACTCTGCTGGCAGGGTTTCCCAAGGGCATCCACCTAGCCCTTCCCCAGCGGTGAAAGACATAGAATGCACTGACGCACAACCACTTATGTTTCCTGATGATGAGGACATGGGAATACCACCTCAGCACGTCTCTGATGATGACGAAACACAGGTGCCAACTGCTGCGTCTTTCTGCAGTGTGCAGACTGAACAGGAGGTCAGGGATCAAGACTGGGTGGAAGACGATGCAGGGGACGATGAGGTCCTAGACCCCACATGGAATGAAGGTCGTGCCACTGACTTTCACAGTTCGGAGGAAGAGGCAGTGGTGAGACCGAGCCAACAGCGTAGCAAAAGAGGGAGCAGTGGGCAAAAGCAGAACACCCGCCGCCAAGAGACTCCGCCTGTAACTGACCGCCGCCATCTTGGACCGACCACCCCAAAGGCAGCTTCAAGAAGATCCCTGGCATTGCAATACTTCAAACAATGTGCTGACGACAAGACCCGAGTGGTTTGCACGCTGTGCCATCAGAGCCTGAAGCGAGGCATTAACGTTCTGAACCTTAGCACAACCTGCATGACCAGGCACCTGCATGCAAAGCATGAACTGCAGTTGAGTAAACACCTTAAAAACAAGGAAGTCACTCAGGCTCCCCCTGCTACCTCTTCTGCTGCTGCCGCCTCGGTCTTTTCTGCTGCTGCCGCCGCCTCGGCCTCTTCTGCTGCTGCCGCCTCTGCCTCGTCCTCCGCCTCTGGAGGAACGTTGGCACCTGCCGCCCAGCAAACAGGGGATATACCACCAACACCACCACCTCCGTCACCAAGCGTCTCAAGCATGTCACACGGCAGCGTTCAGCTCTCCCTCTCACAAACATTTGAGAGAAAGCGTAAATTCCCACCTAGCCACCCTCGATCCCTGGCCCTGAATGACTGGGCCTCCATGCGAGACCTGTGTGCCCTGCTGCGCTGTTTCGAGTACTCCATCAACATGGCCAGTGGCGATGACGCCGTTATCAGCGTTACAATACCACTTCTATGTCTCCTTGAGAAAACACTTAGGGCGATGATGGAAGAGGGGTCATTTTTAGCACTTTCAGGCCAGTCTCTTCGAAGTGACTCAGAGGGAGGTTTATTTCAACAGCAGAGGCCAGGTACAAATGTGGCCAGCCAGGGCCCACTACTGGAGGACGAGGAGGACGAGGATGAGGAGGAGATGGAGGAGGATGAGGATGAAGCATGGTCACAGCGGGGTGGCACCCAACGCAGCTCGGGCCCATCATTGGTGCGTGGCTTGGGGGAAAGGCAGGACGATGACGATACGCCTCCCACAGAGGACAGCTTGTCCTTACCCCTGGGCAGCCTGCCACACATGAGCGACTACATGCTGCAGTGCCTGCGCAATGACAGCAGAGTTGCCCACATTTTAACGTGTGCGGACTACTGGGTTGCCACCCTGCTGGATCCACGGTACAAAGACAATGTGCCCACCTTACTTCCTGCACTGGAGCGTGATAGGAAGATGCGCAAGTACAAGCGCACGTTGGTAGATGAGCTACTGAGAGCATTCCCAAATGTGACAGGGGTACAAGTGGAAGCCCAAGGCCAAGGCAGAGGAGGAGCAAGAGGTCGCCAAGGCAGCTGTGTCACGGCCAGCTCCTCTGAGGGCAGGGTTAGCATGGCAGAGATGTGGAAAAGTTTTGTCAACACGCCACAGCTAACTGCACCACCACCTGATACGCAACGTGTTAGCAGGAGGCAACATTTCACTAACATGGTGGAACAGTACGTGTGCACACCCCTCCACGTACTGACTGATGGTTCGGCCCCATTCAACTTCTGGGTCTCTAAATTGTCTACGTGGCCAGAGCTAGCCTTTTATGCCTTGGAGGTGCTGGCCTGCCCGGCGGCCAGCGTTTTGTCTGAACGTGTATTCAGCACGGCAGGGGGCGTCATTACAGACAAACGCAGCCGCCTGTCTACAGCCAATGTGGACAAGCTGACGTTCATAAAAATGAACCAGGCATGGATCCCACAGGACCTGTCCATCCCTTGTGCAGATTAGACATTAACTACCTCCCCTTAACCATATATTATTGGACTCCAGGGCACTTCCTCATTCAATCCTATTTTTATTTTCATTTTGCCATTATATTGCGAGGCTACCCAAAGTTAAATGAACCTCTCCTCTGTCTGGGTGCCGGGGCCCAAATATATGCCAATGGACTGTTCCAATGTTGGGTGACGTGAAGCCTGATTCTCTGCTATGACATGCAGACTGATTCTCTGCCGACATGAAGCCAGATTGTCTGTTATGGGACCTCTCTCCTCTGCCTGGGTGCTGGGCCTAAATTTATGAAAATGGACTGTTACAGTGGTGGGTGACGTGAAGCCTGATTCTCTGCTATGACATGAAGACTGATTCTCTGGTGACATGAAGCCAGATTCTGTGTTACGGAACCTCTCTCCTCTGCCTGGGTGCTGGGCCTAAATTTATGAAAATGGACTGTTGCAGTGGTGGCTGACGTGAAGCCTGATTCTCTGCTATGACATGAAGACTGATTCTCTGGTGACATGAAGCCAGATTCTGTGTTACGGAACCTCTCTCCTCTGCCTGGGTGCTGGGCCTAAATTTATGAAAATGGACTGTTACAGTGGTGGGTGACGTGAAGCCTGATTCTCTGCTATGACATGCAGACTGATTTTCTGCTGACATGAAGCCAGATTGTCTGTTACGGGACCTCTCTCCTCTGCCTGGATGCTGGGCCTAAATTTATGAAAATGGACTGTTACAGTGGTGGGTGGCGTGAAGCCTGATTCTCTGCTATGACATGAAGACTGATTCTCTGGTGACATGAAGCCAGATTCTGTGTTACGGAACCTCTCTCCTCTGCCTGGGTGCTGGGCCTAAATTTATGAAAATGGACTGTTGCAGTGGCGGCTGACGTGAAGCCTGATTCTCTGCTATGACATGAAGACTGATTCTCTGGTGACATGAAGCCAGATTCTGTGTTACGGAGCCTCTCTCCTCTGCCTGGGTACTGGGCCTAAATTTATGAAAATGGACTGTTGCAGTGGTGGCTGACGTGAAGCCTGATTCTCTGCTATGACATGAAGACTGATTCTCTGGTGACATGAAGCCAGATTCTGTGTTATGGGACCTCTCTCCTCTGCCTGGGTGCTGGGCCTAAATATATGACAATGGACTGTTGCAGTGGTGGCTGACGTGAAGCCTGATTCTCTGCTATGATATGAAGACTGATTCTCTGCTGACATGAAGCCAGATTGTCTGTTACGGGACCTCTCTCCTCTGCCTGGGTGCCAGGGCCTAAATTTATGACAATGGACTGTTACAGTGGTGGGTGACGTGAAGCCTGATTCTCTGCTATGACATGCAGACTTATTCTCTGCTGACATGAAGCCAGATTCTCTGTTAAGGGACCTCTCTCCTCTGCCTGGGTGCTGGGCCTAAATATATGACAATGGACTGTTGCAGTGTTGGCTGACGTGAAGCCTGATTCTCTGCTATGATAGGAAGACTGATTCTCTGCTGACATGAAGCCAGATTGTCTGTTACGGGACCTCTCTCCTCTGCCTGGGTGCTGGGCCTAAATTTATGAAAATGGACTGTTACAGTGGTGGGTGACGTGAAGCCTGATTCTCTGCTATGACATGAAGACTGATTCTCTGGTGACATGAAGCCAGATTCTGTGTTACGGAACCTCTCTCCTCTGCCTGTGTGCTGGGCCTAAATTTATGAAAATGGACTGTTCCAGTGGTGGGTGACGTGAAGCCTGATTCTCTGCTATGACATGCAGACTGATTCTCTGCTGACATGAAGCCAGATTCTCTGTTAAGGGCCCTCTCTCCTCTGCCTGGGTGCTGGGCCTAAATATATGACAATGGACTGTTGCAGTGGTGGCTGACGTGAAGCCTGATTCTCTGCTATGATATGAAGACTGATTCTCTGCTGACATGAAGCCAGATTGTCTGTTACGGGACCTCTCTCCTCTGCCTGGGTGCTGGGCCTAAATTTATGAAAATGGACTGTTACAGTGGTGGGTGACGTGAAGCCTGATTCTCTGCTATGACATGAAGACTGATTCTCTGGTGACATGAAGCCAGATTCTGTGTTACGGAACCTCTCTCCTCTGCCTGGGTGCTGGGCCTAAATTTATGAAAATGGACTGTTCCAGTGGTGGGTGACGTGAAGCCTGATTCTCTGCTATGGGACCTCTCTCCAATTGATTTTGGTTAATTTTTATTTATTTAATTTTTATTCATTTCCCTATCCACATTTGTTTGCAGGGGATTTACCTACATGTTGCTGCCTTTTGCAGCCCTCCAGCCCTTTCCTGGGATGTTTTACAGCCTTTTTAGTGCCGAAAAGTTCGGGTCCCCATTGACTTCAATGGGGTTCGGGATGAAGTTCGGATCGGGTTCGGATCCCGAACCCGAACATTTTCGGGAAGTTCGGCCGAACTTCTCGAACCCGAACATCCAGGTGTCCGCTCAACTCTATTCATGAGGGAAGTAAAAGAGATGAGGGAATGTACTATAACAAGAAATAGTGACAAAATTGGTAAGGCTATGTATGTTATCTGTGGAGGCAATGGGGGAGGGTAATGAGGGTATTAAGAGACTTGTGGGAAAAAGTGTAAAACACGCCCCTGATGAAGAGAAAGAAAAATAAAGAAAGTGAAGCCTCAGATTTTGTGTGATGTACCTGCATAAATAATTACGTTTGTGAATACAACCATATGAGTGGTATTAGTAGTGGAATACAATGCTTCACTATCAGCGTATTTTCTGATATCCGACAGGAACATCTGGAAGAAAATAATAGTAGTAAGACCTGATGTTTTGCTTATATACTGTATCTGAAATTGGATAAGTTGAACTTGAAGAGGTTTTCTTCTGATTTGGATAGGTCCTATATAACACATCGACTGAATTGTGAATTGTGCCCATTTCACTCTTGGGAATCGGTGCAGTAAATCCTGATAACAACTAACTGGAATCTTAAAGTTTTGCTTTACAGGCCAATCAGTGCCTAACCCAGCTCAATTTGACAGTTGGTAAAGTGGTGTGCGACAATGGTGCCAATCTGCTGTGTGCGCTGAAACAGGGCAAAATGACACATGTGCCGTGTATGGCACACTTCCTGAACTTAGTCGTGCAGCGATTTGTTGCTTAATACCCCGGGGTCCAGGAGATCTTGCAGCAGACCAGGAAAATCTCTGGCCATTTTAGATCTTACACAGCCATGGCTCGCCTTTCTGACGTTCAGCGCCCGAAGCGCTGGAACTCCACTTTGTATATGCTTGATAGGCTGCTCAAGCAGAAACGTGCATTTAACGACTACCTTTATGAACTCTGCGGCAGGACAGGTTCCGGAGAGCTTGTTTTGTTTTACCACCGTGCCCATGGCTGCTCATGTGCAACGCATGCAGACTTCTGCAGCCATTTAATAAGATCACCAAACTGATCAGTCTCAGCCAGGGCGCCATCAGTGATATCGTACCTTACACCTTCATTCTGGAGTGTGCATTGCGTTGTGACATTGATCAAGCCGTCGAGGAGCAGGAGCAGGAAGACAAGGAAGTCACAATGCTGAATTAATTTCCAGGGGGGCTAATCCATCTGATACAAGTCAGCAGGAGTCTGAACAAGAGTCAGATGAGGATGATGCCTGGAGGGAGGAGGAGAAGCAAGAAGAACAGTCTTTAAACTTTTCTGGGAACCCTGGTGATGTCCCTGGATGGGGAAGGGGAGACCGAGGATGACCTTCACCTGGGTGATGAGAAGGAGCCAGGGCGCTCCACCTCTTCCAATTTAGTGCAAATGGGGCATTCATGCTCTAGTGTTTGAAGAGGGACCCCCGTATAAAAATCATAAAAGGCAAGGACCAGTACTGGGTGGAAACGTACTTATCCCCCAGGTACAGACACAAAATGGCAGACATGTTACCAGCATCAGAGAGGGCTGTCAGAATGGAGCATTTCCAGGTTTTTCTTTGAGAGATGCTGCATTCTGCTGTTGCGGGCGCTGGCAGAGGAATTTACACCCACAGGGAAACAGTTGCCAGTACCAATCTTACAGCGCATGCAAGAAGAGGGAGGTTTGAAGATGTGTTGGTCACTTCGGATATCAGATCATTCTTGCAGCCAACCCATTAACAGCCGCCCTCCGGATCCAGCCTCAGAGAACGCCTACACCAACAGCACCAACAGGTGCTCCACTACATCAGGTTAACAGCCAATGTGGATTCTCTGAGAAGCAAGGAACCCCTAGACCACTGGGTGTGCAGGCTTGACCTGTGGCCAGAGCTGGCACAATTTGCCATGAAACTCTTGGCTTGCCCCTCGTTGAGTGTCCTGTCTGTAAGGACATTCAGCGCAGCAGGGGGATCGTGACAGATAAGTACACTCGCCTAGCTCATGACAGTGTGGACTACCTCACATTTATAGAAATGAATGATGCATGGATCTTGGAAGAATTCAACACTGTTACGACCACGTTTAATTGAATTTCCTCATGCCAGCCCACACATATCCGCCACCACCCAGAACAAATAATGGTCCCTGTCTTATGTAAATACAGCGGCATAAAAGGCCTTTTCTGTCCAGTGAATGCCTAATGTTTGGGACCTCGGAGGAATTCAACACCTATGACGACCACGTTTAATCAAATCCAACCTATTATCATTTGGGGTTTATTCAAGAGGGGGGATTTTGTTAGCCATGTTTTTAATAAAATTTTATATTTTTAGTTCTTTTAAACATATGTATTTGACATGTATTTGTACTGGCCTGAAGTAAAATTGATATCCAATGACTGTCTAATATACCTCCAGCCACATAATCACTTGTTCTTTTCTATACATTGGATGAATAATTTTTGGGGCCTGTACTCCACTGGCCTGAGGTAAAATTGATGTCCAATGACTGTCTAATATACCTCCAGCCATATGTCTAATATACTTCCAGCCACATATTCACTTGATGTTTTCTCTCCAGTGAATGCCTAATGTTTGGGGCTTTTACTCCCATGGCCTAAAATACAAATTTTCTAGGCTCCAGCATGACACATTTTCCCTTGAAGACGCATAAAAATGGCCCCTGATTAAAATACATATTTTTTGTGTGAATTTTTGCCATTGATCCTCCTCTGGTATGTCACTGCCCATGTTGTGGGATGATTTGTGGACTTCTTGTAAGTATTTGGATGGCTGCAAATATGACCTTTGCGGTTTGCGAAAATGTGATCGCGTTCGGGTGATCGCTTTTGCGAATCATCCCGGCCTATGCTCGTCCATCACTAACAGTAATGTCTCACGCTGCTCACAAGTCGCCTTATTGTCTGGTGAGGCATGGCATCCCACTGTTATTAAAGGGCAGCCCTCAAGTCATTGAGGTTCTGGGGTACAGAGTTACAAGCCTCTACATGGTGACTCAGTTGATCCCATAGGTTTTCAATGGGATTCGGGTCTGGATAAAGTGCAAGCCACTGCATTTAGGTCTGCAGCAGACTTTCCCTAATGTTGCAACCTCAAAGAGCTGGCACATTGTCATCCATAAGGATTAAATTAGGCCAGTGTTGTTCATGTAGATGCACAATGACTGAATTAATGACATTGTTCAAGTACTATAGGCTTGTCCATATACCATTCACAAAATGTAGGACAGTTCTGTATTGATTTGACACACTGCAACACCACCACCACCAAAGGCAAGCTCGCTGATGCATAGCGCTCTACAACATCGTTGGTGGCCATGATTTCTGCTCAGCATGAATCGACTTTCATCATGCTCCCTGGCCCATGCAAGACGATGATGCCTTGATGCCTGTGCCTGATGGTTTGGTCAGGTATACTTGCACGTTGTCTACCACGCAGACCATGCTGATGTAAACCATTTTTTATGGTTTAACGTGACACTTGGGTGCCTCTCACCTTCCTTGAATGTGCCTGTAGTTGTGTGGCACTCATCATCCGGTTCTGCAGGGCATTGTTCACAATTAAGCTGTTATCAGTGTGGCCAAAGGACGTCCACTTCTATGCCTTTCTGTGACTCTCCAGTCTCTCTGTATCTCTGTTGCCACCTGCAGATGACACTCTAAGCTCAGGGACACTTCCATCTGAGAACATCCTGCTTAAAGCCTTGCAATGGCGAGGTACTGTTAATAAATTGTTAGGTGTCATCTTGGTTTTTATGATGTCAAAATGTGAACAGCATGATTAGTAGGACTGTTTAAATACAAATTCTAATTGAACCAGGAAAATTATTAGGCAATTCATAGATTAAACGCCTGTTGTGAATTTTATCGTTAAGCTCCTTGTGCAGGCAAGTTGTGCAGAAAGTATTGAAACATTGAACAGATGGACATGTGCATTCAAAAGTTTAAAGAAGGTCACATTAAGTTCCCCTGAAATTTGACCCACCAGCCAAATATCCCTAACTTTTTGTGAGTAGTGTATATTGCCAGTTTTGGAACTCCCCGCCATAACAGTAAATGATTACAGCTATCCAAGTTTAACAATGTAATTTGTGGATGTAGGTTTATAAAAGTGTTCAAAATACACCAAGGATTTTTAAACAATTGCAATACACTTATCTTGTTTCAGTGACTCCACAAGTATCTCAAACATTTAACGCATTCCCAACCATAGCACAAAAATATCATCAATATAACCTAACCAAGTCAAAATATAAGGTCTCCAGGAGGCCAGAATTCACACAATTTTTGCATATTTTTGCAGATTTGCATATGAGGAGGCACAGGGGTTCCACACTGCAGTACAATTGAGGTGGTGGAAGAAGCAGGAGTCAAACATAGGAAATTCTGTGTAAGTATAAATTGGAAAAAAGAAATAGCAAATCTGTATGTTCAATCAAATGAGTACCTCACATATTTAAATAGTATTCAACTCCCCTGGATTGAACTTTCCAGGGCTTCAAAGTCAATGCTGGTAAGAGGTATACTATCATCAACTGGAACTCCTTCAATCTTCCTTAACCCCTTGATAACATGAACCGTACATGTATGGAAGATGTCATCTTTTTAAAAATGATGCCCGATCTGAAGCAGAGCAGGCAAAAGTGCCGGGTTTCAGATGCTTCATACAGCAGTTTCGGGAACTCAGTGGCTTTCCTGTGCTGATACTGGAGTTGGCAGTACTGGAATTGGAATATATTGGATTTTCCATACATGTATTGAATCACATTAGAATATGGGAGATCCAATTAAAATTTAAATCACCACCATAATAAAAATGAACAATAAAAAACAGATCATATGGACAGACGCATCTCCAAACACCTCAACTATTAAAATATACTTTATTTTCCGTCCTGCATAACAAAAACCAGACTGATTCGCTGTTGGAAGCAGTGATAGTTACAGTGAAAGAGCTGCAGCAGGACACATGCCCTGATAAAAGACACCCCCTCTTATTTGCAATTCTGACTGGAATCTAGCAAAGCAATTAAGAACAATAAATGGAGAGATATTTGTAGCCATGTAAGGAACAGGGCTGGTTCTAGATTTGTTAGAAATACATTGTCATGTACTATTTGATGTCTGATGTTCATATTTTACATCATTCATGGCATAACCGGTTCAAATAGAATATAATGCTGCCATTTGCACCATACATTCCTATTCCACATATTCCAAATATGTTGAGCAATGATAAAAGTGACACATTTGATGATTTATGTCCAAATCAAGGTTTGATTTGGGCATAAATTAGCTTAGAAGAGGTCAGAGAGGTGTCATAAAACAAGCTGGGTAGCTTTTTAAACTCTCCATAGTGTGAAATATATCAGATGTAGGAGCCAAACCAAGAATTTTTTTTTCTTTTTTTTTCATAAAACCCAATTACAAAAATGTATCAATAATGCACAAATAACACATTTGGCTAAGAAAGTATACATACTGTACAGTAACCCTTAATGCTTGACATAATCACTTGATGCTGACTATCAATGGGCTTAACTGAAAGCCAGACAAAGTTAATTTCTTCCTTTCTCTTACATCCTCTTGCAATCAGAGGCAACTTTAAACTTTATGATGCTTTCCTTTCTATACCCCTAAATTGTAAACATTTCTGACTGATCTCTCACAACCATGATTAATAGACACTACAGAATGAGTAAAAGAATAAGGGACAAAGTAGGTAATCCCCAGGAAGTCAACCATGAGTAGAAATTAGAAAAAAAAAATGTAGAAAAACAATACCATGTTAAGGATTGTATGATTCAGGGATAAGGAAAATGTAGGGATATGGCAGTTCTTTTCAATGCAGATGAACACCTGAATTCCAACAGAAGAAAGTTCTTGCCAAAGAACGACCCTTCTGTGGATATTACAGGTACATAGTGAAGGTCCACCAATTTTCCATATAACAACAGGTTTTATTATACTCACAAAAGTATGAGATCAACAGGCATTTTAACAAACATAAAATTGTCTGTGTTCGGAGAACCGCCTGACCCAGGTTTCGCTAGGATAGCTTCATCAGGGGCGGATGTTACACCCACACTTGGGCGTTCTTTGTATATGGGTCAAGGATGACAAAAGACATACTCCTCCCACCTCCTTCAATAAAAAAACACCTATATCATGATACATCATAAACATTTTAAAAGCGTTTAAGAAACAATTCTCATTCTAAAAACATTCTGTTGCATATAATTAATGTCCCCAATCAATAATAAAAAGACTTTTCCTGTATTATAACCATATTCTATCACATATAATAAATCACCTCAATCAAGTTATTTTACCTAGGGTATTTCTTCACAATAAGGCAAACATTCTAATAAGGAGGAGCATACACATCGCTTTGTAACCGCTATTTCTCTGCTGGTATCGCTCAACCAATCGGGCTGATCATACATCTACTCTAACCTAAAATCACTCCATTCATAGAAACATGGACAATTTTATGTTTGTTCAAATGCCTGTTGATCTCATACTTCTGTGAGTATAATCAAACTTGTTGATATGTGGAAAATTGGTGGACCTTAAATATGCGCGCCAACCTCTAATACCCACAGAAGGGTCGTTTTGGGTACAAGCACTTTCTTCTGTTACAACTCAGGTGTTTGGCTGCATTGAAAAGAACTACCATATCCCCACCAACACTCACAGAATAGTCACAGAATATGTGAGGCAGCACGACCCCTTTGTTGAAATAACCGTTGTTTGATGTGAATTGAGCCCACTTTACACGGAGGTCTGCGATGCCACTAGAAGATGTAAAGTGCAGTGGTGAACTATTTCTATATATATATATTTTTTTTTTCATTTTATTTCTTTTTTGTTTGCATTCCTATTTATATATATATATATTTTTTTTTTTTTTTCTTGTTTGCTTTTTTGTATAAGGAAAATGTAACCAGTATATAGTTGGCAGAATATTTTATATACATGGTAAACAATTCTGAGAATATTTATTTTGCATCCAGTCTTTGTATAACAACAATTTACTATTTCAAATTACTTTTTTATCCATTGTACCTTATTATTAGGCCATGACCCCAAGTTATTGTATTTGGAAAATCTTATTACAATAAAATAAGACTGAGATTGATTGAAGATTGAGCGATCCAGGAAGAAAAAATTAGATTATGAGAAATAATGGCAAACAATAGGCAGGCAGTCCTCAGCTGTACTTATTTCTAGATGATAGAAAGATATTGTTCTGTGAAGAAGCTTGTCTTCCTTTGGGACAAATTTAGACTGGCATTTCTTTCAAAACTAAAATAATACAATAAACTGAATTTGCTATTTTTATTCTTTAGACCTTATACCTTGCGTTGTAGATGATTCAGGTTAATTACAATGCTTACATTTGCATGCAACTGTTTTTATGATATTTGTCTAGTACCCGAATGTACTGAGACTACTGTTGATCAATCACCAAAATGCTTGGGTGTTCGGGTCGAAAACCACGGGATGCTCTGGTGCTCTACTGAGCACCCGAGCACAATGGAAGTCAGTAGGAGAACCCAAACATTAAACCAGGCACCCCCTGCTCTGAAGAGGGGAGGGTGTCTGGTTCATAGGAAAAGGTCATAAATTGATGGAAACACCACCAAAATGGTTCAGGAACAGCATGGGGAAGATGTCTGGATGCATCTTGGACCCCCAGGTGGCTGATGGGAACGATGTTGTCCGAGTAGTACGCCACTTTTACAGACTGACAATAATACGCACAAAACCGAATATGAAAATTGATTTTAGAGGAAAACTTGCAAGGAAACATTCTTTCCTGTATATTTACTTTTATATAAAGTGCAAGTGCTGCCACAAATTACAAGGAAGAGGCACTCTGATACAACCTGTATTTCACATAATGGAGGGCCTCATTCACATTGCGGTACAATTGTTCAGGTAGTGGGACTCCTACACTTATAAAGCCTATGCACTAAGTAGAAGGGCTTCCAAAAATTGCAAGGAACCAGCACTACAATACACCCTTTATTACACATTAAGGAGAGCATCATATACCCTTAAAAAATGATGATTGATGACGATGATTGAGGGGTGAGGGCCTGCTGCTGATCTGACCATCTAAAACAACATTAGGGGTGAGGGTCTGCTGCTGAGCTGACCCTCTAAAACATTAGGGGTGAGGGCCTGCTGCTGATCTGATCATCTGAAACATTAGGGGTGAGGGTCTGCTGCTAAGCTGTCCCTCTAAAACATAAGGGGCGAGTGCCTTCTGCTGATCTGACCCTCTAAAAGATTGTAGGTGAAGGCCTGCTAGTGAGCTGACCCTGTAAAACATTATGGTTGAGGTCCTGCTGGTGAGCTGACCCTCTAAAACATTATATGCGAGGACCTGCAGGTGAGCTGACCCTCTAAAACATATCTTAGGGCCTTCAGGTGAGTTGACCCTCTAAATGATTGTAGGCGAGGGCCTGCAGGTGAGCTGACCCTCAAAAACATTATATGCGAGGACCTACAGGTGAGCTGACCCTCTAAGAGATTGTCGGTAAGGGCCTGCTGGTGAGCTGACCCTCTAAAACATTATATGCGAGGGCCTGCTAAAGAGCTGACCCTCAAAAACATTATATGCGAGGGCCTGCAGGTGAGCTGACCCTCTAAAAGATTGTAGGTAAGGGCCTGCTGGTGAGCTGACCCTCTAAAACATTATATGCAACGGCCTGCAGGTGAGCTGACCCTCTAAAACATATATGTTAGGACCTGCAGGTGAGCTGACCCTCTAAATGATTGTAGGTGAGGGCCTGCTGGTGAGCTGACCCTGTAAAATATTATGGTTGAGGGCCTGCTGTTGAGCTAACACTCAAAAGCATTATATGCGAGTGCCTGCCTGTGAGCTGACCCTCTAAAAGATTGTAGGTTAGGACCTGCTGGTGAGATGACCCTGTAAAACATTATGGGGGTAGGAGCCACTAACGTAAGTGGTGGTGGAAATCCTGATGGAATTAGGGCCTGCAATCCTTGGGGTCAATAGCACCTGTGTCATCCCAGGGTATGACTCGCTCCTGACCTCCACAATGTTCACTCAGTGTGCATCCCTGGCCGAAAGCACTTGTTCATGTGTCAGTGGTTAAGTGGACCTTCCTAGTAACTGCGTTGGTCAGGGCACGGGTGATGTTACGGGAAACATGTTGGTGTAAGGCAGCCACGGCACACCTGGAAAAATAGTGGCGGCTGGGGACTACGCAACGAGGGACGGCCGCCGACATCAGGCTGTGAAAGGCCTTAGTTTCCACAAGCCTAAATGGCAACATTTCCTGGGCTAGTAATTTGGAAAGTTGCACATTTAATGTTATGGCCTGTGGGTGGGTGGCTGGGTATTTTGTGCTTGCATTCAAATGCCTGGGGTAAGGACATTTGTAAGCTGTGCAGGGATACGGAAGTGGATGTGTTCGCTGATGGTGAAGGTCTAGGTGCAGGGCGGGAGGCATCCAGGCCTGATCCTTCGACAGGGGATTGGCCAGCAGGTAACACAGGGGAAGAGGAGGCAGTGGTATGACCCGCAGACACAGATTGTGGACCCAGGCTTTTGGCCCACCTATTAGGGTGCTTTGATGCCATGTGGATCATGCTGGTGGTGGTGAGGTTGCTAGTGTTCACGCCATGCTCATTTTTGCATGGCACAGTTTGCAAATTGCAATTATTTTGTCATCTGCACTTTCCTCAAAAGAGAGCCAGACTGTGGAACACCTACCCCTTGGCAATAGAGATTTCCGCAAGGGTGTGCTTCGGGAACAGTTGCGGGCCTGCTTAGTGTGGCCCGCTGTCACGACCATGGTCATGGTCATGACTCCTGTCAATCACAGGTGAGAGCTGAAGTATGTTGTCTCACCTGTGGTTGCCACTGACAACATTATTTATGTGACAGCCTAGCAGCCTGAGCTGATGCTAGGCAGCTTGCTGTAAGTGCATGCGGTTGCACCTGGCAACCTGTCTATGTAGGTGTGCCCTGTGTATGTTTTTGTGCACAAGATTTATTTATGGGTGCACATCCCCTTTAAGTGGCTGTCTTCCCTTCCCTGGTGTGAGAAGGGTTAATTCCCTTCCTAGTGTGTGAGCACTGGGTGTGTCTGCGTGGGTGTGGCTACATGGGCTATTTAGCCTCAGTTGAGACCTGATATCTGAGGGGTACTTCAGGCATGTTGCTAGAGTCATCCTCCTGGTCTTTTACCATCTGCCAGTGAGGGCCACCCTTGTGGTCATAAATGTTATACATGATGTTTAGTTGATATTGTTTTCTCTTTCATGTTTTATGCACCTATGGATCTGGGTTCCTGTGTGTTGATGTGTGTGTGCTATGTCCATTTATGTTTGGGTGTGGACATCAGCTTGTTGAGCACGGGATCCAGTCAGTGTGTCTGTGGCAGGTAGGTGTGGAAGTGCTTTTCATCCTCCTGCCATATCCATAGGCTGTTCATGTTTCTATCCCCTTGCAGCTTGGCCAGTTGAGACTCCTGTTTCTCCGCGTCCAGGAGGAACAGGTTGTCTACCCAGCTCCTAGTCCAGGGCCACCCTGAGGGCTAGTAGGAATATTAGGTTCCGGAGTATGAGCCCTCCTACCATCAGGGTCGGCTCATACGGCTAGGAGACAGGGTTAGAATTAGGGATTGATAGGAGGTGACCTGCTCCCTGATTCCTGTCTTGCAGCGTCCAACATCTTCCGGCATTGCACGGCTGAGGGTTTTCCCCATCCTCAGCCGTGACACCCGCATTCTCCCTTTTGCCACACCAATGCCTCTTCCAGCCTGTTGCAGTGCTGCAGATCCCTCCTCCTCTGTATTGCTGTCCTCACTCAGCTTGCCACCTTCCCAGGTTGGGTTAATTACTTCATTGTCCACCACCTCCTCTTCCACTTCCTCACTCTGCTCATCCTCCTTACTTGTTGACCTAACAAAAACCTTAGTTATTGACAACTGCCTCTCATCCTCATCATCAACCTCTTAAAAACTCTAATTGCTGTTGACTTTTTGGCAACTGTGTCTCATCATCATCCACCTCGCGAAGCACTAATTGTCTGTCATGGTTACCCCTGTGAGAGAGTTGAGAAGATCGGATAGACTTGCTGCATGTGAGGCTATCTGACAGGTCTTTCTGTTTTCCTATATGTATGTTGTTGTTTGGCAGGATCTCACCTCTCCTCAGGTGCCGTTCGTTATCAGTGATGAGGCTCTATTTAGATCTGCCTCACACTGCTGACCATGTGGTTGATAGTTTCTGCTTGGAGTTGCTAGTGCTGGTGTGTCTTGGATATCCTGCTTCTTTAAGCTAAGTACTTGCTGCCTTCGCTGTTTCTTATTATCTGATGTGTGTTGTTTCCAAGCCTCAGGGAGACGCAGGTTCCTTCATTCTGGAAGGAACCAGCTGTCTCATCCCCTGCTACCTATCCTAGGGCTCGTCAGTTTTAGCAGGGCTTCAGGTATTTCCACCATCAGGATCTGTTCATACTGGCAGGAGTAAGGGAAAGGCCTAGGGATTACTCGGAGGTCAACATCCCTCTTTCTTAGCTTTTGAGGCCTAGTTTGTTGTCTATTTGTTGTGGTGTGTATTTGGTGTTTTCCCTTCCCCTTAACCTGTGACATTATCAACCGCCCAAACCATTATCTTTTGTTTTATTAGTGCAGCTATGGATACTGTTTCTGCACTGGTCGATCGTATGCAGGGGCTGTCTGGAGGTGGCAGTGGGTTCCGGCAGTGGGAACCAGGCCTGCCCTGAACCAAAGGTTGCTCTCCTGGATAGGTTTTCTGGGGGAAGTGACAATTTTGTTCGGTTCAGGGAATCATGAAAATTTTGATTGCGTATTAGCTCTTCTGGGGACGAGAGTCAGAGAGTGGGGACTATTATTTTGTTGCTGAAAGGTGATGGGGCTTTCTCTTTGCCGACTGGTTCACAATCCCTCAGGTCTGTAGATGAATTTTTCAAAAACTGGGACTTATCTACGATGACCCAGATCGGGTTTCCCTGGCCAAATCTAAGTTGCGTTGCTTACGGCAGGTAGAGCGTTCAGCTGAGTCCTATTGCTCTGAATTTAGGAGGTGGGCAATGATACAGAGTGGAATGACCCAGCTCTCCATAGTCAATTTTGTCAAGGACTATCTGAGAATCTAAATGACGCTTTGACACTTCACGAAAATCCAGAGTCATTGGAGGCGGCCAGGTCTCTGGCAATGCGTATTGATAGACGCCTGAGGGAGAGATCTAAAGTTCCTCTCGCTAGAGGACGTATTATCATACAGGGAAGCAGTCTCTTCTGACACTCTGGGTAAAGAGACACTCGAGCTCATGTCTGGTGATGAGCCAATGCTATTGGGTCAGGTCACACCTGGGCCAGGTAAAAAAAAAAAAACTTTAGGGTTAAGAAAAGACTTAGCTTTTTCTGTGGTCAAGGAGGACATTTTGTTAATATATGTCCTTATGTTAAACATCAGGGTGAAAAGGGGAAAAAAAAAGTCCTAATGTGTCTAGTCCTCTTCTCACTCTTGGTAGTGTGGATGGGGAAGTTGAAAATGTATTTTTGTCTTTTACCGGTAGTACCCGATTTCTCCTGCCTGCCAAGGTGGCGCTAGATTCCAAAACTGTGGAAATTAAAGTATTTATTGACAGTGGGGCAGGGGTTAACTTAGTGGATGGCCAGTTTGTCGTATGCATGGTTTGACAACAAGCGCATTAGATAAAAATATCTCTATGTTCGCGATTGATTCCGCCCCTCTCTCTCAAAAGTGTCTGTCTCAAATGGTGCAAGACATTCGCCTAAGTGTGGGAGATTCTCATATTGAATCCATTTAATGTTTTGTGCTGGAGGGTTTGCCTGCTCCTCTAGTGTTAGGTTTACCATGGTTAACCAAACATAACCTTACTATCGATTGGCAAGCAAGACAGATTCTCAATTGGAGTGATTTCTGCCTTCTGTCTTAGCACGTCATTTTTTGTTGTAACTGATAAAATGTTACCTCCTTTCCTTTCAGATATTTCTGATGTATTCTCTAAGGGTGGAGACCAGGAGTTGCCTCCTCATCGGGAGTATGATTGCCAAAGTCTCAGTTGTATAACCTTTATGAACCCGAAAGAGTAGCCATGCAAGAGTTTATCACCAAGAGTTTGGCTAAAGGTCATATTAGACCATCCAAATCACCTATGGCGGTTGGGTTCGTCTTTGTAAGGATGGAACTCTTAGGCCATATTTGGACTTCCGTGAGCTTAATCTCATCACTATCAGTGATCCCTATCCCCTTCCTTTGATCCCATATTTATTAAATCAGATTGTCCGCGCCAAGATGTTCTCTATGTTGGATTTGAGGGGGGCATATAATCTGATAAGAGTCAAGAAAAGAGACAAATGGAAAATGGCTTTAAATACTCCTGAGGGTCATTTTGAGAATCTGGTCATGCCTCCTGGTTTGTCCAATGCTCCTGCTGTTTTTCAACGCTTCATCAATTACATTTTTCATCATTTGGTGGTCAGGTTTGGTTTATCTAAATGATATTTTAATTTATTCCCCTGATATGGAGACGCATAAGGATCACGTGAGACAGGTCTTACAGATCCTTGTGGTGTGTATTTGGTGTTTTCCCTTCCCCTTAACCTGTTACATTGTCGTTACCCACCGTCATCTTCTTGTGACTGGATGCTCAAGAGTTGGGGAATCAGGGCACAATCTCTCATGTCCCTCTTCAAGCGGGCTTGTCGAGAGGCCCAAATGAAGGAATGGTGATGAAAAGAACTCCTCAGAATATCCGAGTGTGGGATCACTTGTTTGGAAAGACCCTAAAGAGTGGGAGGCAAGAGGATCAGGGTGAGGATTGTGTTGACCAGACTTTTGGCTACTGAGACTGGACTTGGTGGAACACAGGGTGGTGCTTAATAGACTGGAAACATTGTCTGCCGCAATCAAACCGACAACCTGGTCGCACTGGTCTGATTTTGAGAACATTGTCCTGAGCTGCCCTGCAAACTGGAACATGAAGCTAGTTATCATGGATGATTTATTTATTTATTTTTTTGTGCTCTGGCAGCAGGCACAGTTGTAACGCACCCAGGGCCATGGCCTCTGCGTGCACCATCAGCATCACAGCCACTTCCCTGTCCCTTACTGTTCACCTTCTTCATATTAAATGTTATATATACTTGAAAGTTTGTCACATGTACAGTAGCGCAGGATTTGTAAGTGCATGCACAAATTTTTTGTAAAAGGTATTTGGGAACGTCACACAGCAGATATACTGCAGATAAGGTCGCTGATGTCAACAGCGGCTAATACAAATTAGAGGGAATGTCACAGGTATTTTGGATGTGGAAACATTACACAGGAGATGTACCCCAGGTAATGTCACTGTCCGCAGCGGACACCGTCTATGGAAAAAGTACACTGGATGTCACTAATATTCTTTGGATGTGCACACTTACTCAGGAGATGTAGCGCAGCTAATGTCACTGTACGCCGCAGACACCGCCTATGGAAAAAGTACACTGAATGTCGCAGATATTTTTGAGATGCACACACGTTACACTGGAGATGTAGAGCAGATAATGTTGTTGTCTGCAGCAGCCTAACTATTGCTGATGTAAGCAGTGGCTAATATAAAATTATAGGGAATGTCACAGGTATTTTGGATGTGGAAACATTACACAGGAGAAACCCTGCAGATAATGTCACAGATGTCAGCAGCGGCTAATATAAAATTACAGAGAATGTCACAGGTATTTAGTATGTGGAGACGTTACACAGGTGATGTACCCCAGGTAATGTCACTGTCTGCAGCAGACACCATCTACGAAAAAAGTACACTGGATGTCACTGATATTTTTTGGATGTTTACACGTTACATAGGAGATGCAGTGCAGGTAATGTTACTGTCCACAGCAGACACCGTCTACGGAAAAAGTACACTGGATGTCACAGATATTTTTGGGATGGGCACACATTACACAAGAGATATAGCACAGATAATGTCGCTGTCTGCAGAGGCCTATCGATTGCATGCTATTTAGCGCAGGATGCGCTAAAAATAGATATTGCTGCCACACACAACAGTCCTTAAAGGGACTTTTGGGTCTGTAACATTTAGGCAATTTAGAGCAGGTTGCGCTAAAAATATATATTGCTGCTACCATACACAACAATAGTCCTTAAAAGGATTTTTGGGTCTCTGAAAAGTTTTGCTACTGAAAAAAAGAATATTTCACTCCCTACACTATCTTTCCCGTCTTCAGCACAGCTCTCCCTGACTAAGACTGAGCAAAACAGCTGTATAGCACCCGATGACGCATTTCAGCCAGCCAATCACTGTAATGCCAGTAACCAACATGGCTACAGCATTACAGTGAGTGGCAGTACTTACCTGCATGTTTATTGGCTGCGTAGCAGCCAATAAACGTGCGGGGAGGAGACTTGAGCATTGCGCTCGAGCACATGTGGTATTCGGTCGAATACCGCCATGTGCCGAGCATGCTCGATCAACACTAACTGAGACTTAAAAGACAATACCAAATTAACAAAAGTGTTTTTAAATTATCAAAAGCATGAGAAAACCTAATACATATATTATGTTAACTACATGGAAGTGATAACTATTGTAAGGTCATTTGAAGATGTGGCTGGAAATTTACATTACAGTCATATAGTTTAAAAAAAACAAAACACAGGTCCATCAAGTCCAATCTTTCTCAGATCAGATATACTTTAATTTCTGTCTCTCAATGCCGTTTTCTATTAGATAAGCATTTAGCCCTTTTTTAAACCTGGCATAGTACTGTGATTACTACCTCTTGGAATAGTGCATTACATAGTTTGACTAAAGTCCCCTATACATGGGCAGATTATCAGGAAACCTTAATGTGAAAAGTCTTACTGATAATTGGAACTCTTAAAGATAGCATTAATGAACTGACAACCAAGCAAAACTCTTTTTTTTCGTCAGATGATCTGATCATTTTTTGTAGCACAATAAAATCATTGTTTGCTGGCGGCACATCTCCCTGGGTAAACAATCATAATTGATCACTGCCCAATAAAATCAGCTTGTATAAATGATCCTTAGCTGTAAAGAATCCCTTCTTGTATTGATGTATTGATGCAATACCGCATGCTCATCTTTTACCCATCTGGCCTGCCCTTGTTTAATCTAATTACCTCCTCCTATCTGTCTAAAATCCCGCGTCCTCACAATTCCACACATTCCTGGCGTGTGCGCACTGCATTGCTCATTATGGGCAGAGGAATAGGGACTTTCAATGCACATGCACCAGCCTGCACAATCCGATCCAGCCGGCGGAGGCACAGGATTTCAGATGGAGAGCAGGAGGTAAACAGATTAAACAAGGGCGGGCCAGAGAGGTGAAAGAGAAGGGGATTGGTAAGCAGAAGGGCCTGGGCACCGGCCGCATGAACGCTTGTACAAGGAAAATGATACCCTTAAAAACACATGTATAATTAAATGACTACTAATTGCATGCTGAATAAAAAAAAAAAAAAAAATAGAAAAGAGAGATACCGTACATATCAATGCGACCTATATGTTAATACATATACAGTAATATTAGTATCAATACTGATATCAAATCATGACCTGGACCATGTGCATCAGTAGTACAAGACACTTTCTACTTGTCCAGTCCTGTCCTCTAATTGGAGTTGTGGCTTGGGCTAGCAAATGCACAATATGCATTAGGTAGTCTGAGAAGTGCTGCAGCCATCTTGGATGGCAGAAGAGGAACCCAGGAGATCTGCAGCTGAAAACATGAAAAGGAGAACACCAGGTAAGTGTTCTGTTAGTTTAGTGATGGGCAAACTGTGGCTCTCCAGCTGTTGTAAAACTACAAATCCCATCATGCCCTGCTATAGGCTGATAGCCGTAGGCAAACTGGGCATACTGCGAGTTGTTGGTTTACAACAGCTGGATAGCGACAGTTTGCCCATCCCTGTGTTAGTTCCTCAGTTTCTTGAGCTGAATGGTTACTTTAAAGGATTTGTGAAACCACCCCCTACTTTGCCAAACCTGTTAAGAAAGAGGACTTACCTGCTTCCTGGCATCGGCTTCCCGCTCTTTCTTCTCCGGGCCTATGATACTCCACTAAGCTCCCTCAATGTCAACATCCGGTTTAACATTGCCACAGCCAATCAGTGGCAGTGGTTGTGATTGGCTCCAGGGACTAGTGATTGGCTGCGGTGATGTCAAACCAGTTGATGACATTGAGGAAGCCCAGCGGAGCATCGCAGGCCTAGAGGAGAAGGAGCGGAGAGCCAGCATCGGGAAGCAGGAAAGTAATCTATCCTTTATAGGTCTGGTAAAGTGTGTGTGTGGGGGGGGGGGGGGGGTGTTACCTAAATTCCCTTCATTCTTGCACTATTCCTCTATAAGGTGCTTTGGAGCAAACTGGTCCTTAGAAACTCTTACTGCTCCTCAGGTCAGGAGCATATTTTATTTGCAAGTATTATTATTTAATAATAGTTTATCGACATTATGACTTTTGCAACAAAAAAAATTAAATCTCAACAATTTACAGTACCTGTAAAAAAAAAAAATCTGAGATAACTCACTCTATAGGTATGATATACATTTTATTTTTAGTCAGAGAAGGATAATTCAATTTTTAGGGATATAGGATAGCAGTTATAGGATTAAGCATGTCTATTTTAAATGTTTTAAAATTGTCTTTGAAAGGAAATATCAGTAGATACCATCAAGCACATGCATGTTTGCCTAGTGCCTTTCATCACAGGGGTATTTAAATGCCTAGATGGTCTTTAACACAAACGCCCTTTAGATGGTATTTTAGTTGTGCTTCATTGGTTGCAAGCAATGTTTCTTACTTTACACAATCCTAGAAGCATGTCATTTTGAGTTGTCCAACAAATACACAGTGCTTGTGGCAACCTGTCCAGTATTTAGGATAGGGGTCAGTTAATGTGATTGCCAGACAAAGTCTCCTTCTAAAGCTTCTTTCAAAACCACATTCGTTTTTGATCTCTAGTCTAGACAACACAATAGTGGCCAAAAGCTTATTTAACACTCTAAGGAAAGTTTTCATGAATTTATTTGATAACATATAAGGTATAGTATTTTATTAGGTCTGATGTTATTATATGCAAAAGTGAGAATACTGCATGACTATGCCATATACAGGACACTTTAATATTGTACAGCAGACTACATACTGTATTACAAAACTAAAAGACAAATGTACGGTAACAATAAAAAAGCTAATTATCATTTGGCTTTTTTGTAAAGTAGTTTTAATAATATTATTATACAATATTGATTTTTACATACAGTAGTTATGTTAAAGCAACACTCTGAATACATTTTTTATATGTTTTATTCTATTGCCTGTTAGGACGGGCAATCATGTAAACTAAGGCATGGTAAATTTACTTACTTAAGGCATCCTCTATTAAAATAAAATTGCTTCCATTTCGGTCCCCATTTGGTCATGTGCTTGTTTGGGTCATATGTTGTGTGGACTGGAAGGCTCATTATTTATACAGTTCATTTTTGTACAGGTCTTTGAGAGCCAAGAGAGTGTCATAGGCTTGCATAAAATAGGAGATTTCTAATCCACACAGCAGACACGACATGAATCGGCAGGTCAGTTTGCCTATTATGTAACCAAATGGGGACACTATTACATAGAGGATACAATTGAAAAATAAATTCATAATTCCCCAGTTTGCATGATGTTATGTACCAACAGTCAAAATAATAAAACATTTATTAGGAGTGTTACTTTATGTGTTATAATAAAAGTTCCTTAGTGAAATTTACAGGTATGGATTGATTTGACAATATATATATGCGTTGTCTGGGGGTTCTCTGTCATTATGGAGAGGCTTAAAGTAGAAAGAAAGGAGCATCCCTCTGCACAAGGAACCAACCAGATGCGGATGATGAATCTTCAGATAATTTATTGCAACCACACAACGTGTTTCGGGGATAGAATCCCCTTAATCAGGTGAAAAGTATTGCAATACTTTTCACCTGATGAATGGGGATTCTATCCGAAATGCGTTGTGTGGTTGCAATAAATATATCTGAAGATCCCTCTCTTTCTACTTTCTACTAATCCTCTATTTGAGCCTTTGCACGCTCATCTGAGGACATCTGCATCCGTGGCTTCATTCCTACCTCCCAAATTGGGGATTGAATATATCTCCGACACGTCTTCAATAGCGTTGTGCCTACATTTGCACAACCCTATAAGATGAGCCTCCAAAATTGGAGTTTACTCTAAATTCCCAAATGTTTTTACCCTATGGTGCACCCTGTGTTTTTTTCTGTTTATACAGTTAACAACTTGCTCTTATATGTCAATTATGGAGAGGCTTGGTATGTAGTACCTCTTTGTGCTTCAAAGATTCATTTCCCCCTTTTTTCATAAGATTTTTATCTGGTGGTAGATTCAAACTGTTCAAGCAGTGCTTTTTCATAATAAGGTTTTTATCTATGGATGTGCTTGAATCTCCACATAATCCTTCTCTGGAAAAGAGACATGCAAGCTAGACTCATTTCAAAAAATGAAAGGAAAACCCTTTAACAGTGCTGAGCAAAGAAACTTTGTTTGACTGCCTGAGAGGCCTTGGTTGGGGAACTATTTCTACTAGTATTTATGGAGGGGGCCGAATATAATACATGAGGTGTAACGTTAGCCAGTCAACTTTCCTCTGGGTTTCTGGTAAAAATACCAGAAAATTAGCATATCTTTAGTAATGATCTAGCATGCTTGGCCGAACACCTATGCAGCCAATAAATGTGCAGGTAAGTACTGCCCTCACTGTAATGCCAGTAGCCATGTTGGCTACTGGTATTACAGTAATTGGCTGGCCGAAAACACGTCATCGGGTGCTATAGATCACCCAATGACGCATGTTCGGCTCATTTGTAGTCAGGGAGAGCTGAGCATAGGAAGGGACAGAGAGTGTAGGGAGTCTAATTGAATATTTTTTTTGGTACCAAAACGTTTCAGAGACCCAAAAGTCCTTGTAAGGACTATTGTATGTGACAGCAGCAATATATGTTTGTAGCGCAACCTGCGCTAAATTGCTCAGTATTAAGGAGAGATGTGCATAGGAAGGGTCAGACATTGTAGGGAGTGTAATAGGAAAAATTTTATACAAAAAACTTTTTCAGAGACCCAAAAGTCCTTTTGTGTGTGACAGCATCCTGCACTAAATACCGTGTAATAGGCTGCTGCGGACAGTTAAATTAGTCACGCCACATCTCCTGTGTAATGTGTGCGCATACCTAAAATATCAGTGACATCCAGTGTACTTTTTTTCCGTAGACGGTGTCTGCTGCGGACTGTTAAATTATCTGCGCTACATCTCCTGTTTAAATTGTGCTCATAATTAAAATATCAGTGATATCCAGTTCACTTTTTCCGTAGATGGTGTCAGCTGCGGACAGTGAAATTATCCGCTCCACATCTCCTGTTTAAAATGTGTGCATACCTAAAATATCAATTACATCCGGTGCACTTTTTCTGTAGACAGTGTCCGCTGCGGACAGTTAAAGTATCTGTGCTACATCTCCTGTGTAAAGTGTGCACATCCGAAAAATATCTGTGACATCCAGTGTACTTTTTCAATAGACATTGTCCGCTGCGGACAGTGAGATTAGCTGAGCCACATCTCTCGATTAAAGTGTGCGCATCCCTAAAATATTAGTGACATCCAGTGTACTTTTTCCGTAGACGGTGTGCGCTGCAGACAGTTAAATTATCCATGCCACATCTCCAGTGTAAAGTGTGCGCATCCAAAAAATATCTGTGACATCCAGTGCACTTTTTCAATAGACATTGTCCGCTGCGGACAGTGAGATTAGCTGTGCCACATCTCCCGTGTAAAGTGTGCGCATCCCTAAAACATCTGTGACATCAGTGTACTTTTTCCGTAGACAGTGACCTTACCAGGGCCACATCTGCAGTGTAATGTGTGCGCTTCAAAAATGTATCTGTGACATACCATGTAATTTTTGCGTGGACATGTCCGCTTCTGACAGTGACTTTACCAGTGCAAAATCTCCAGTGCAACATGTGCGCATCAAAAATGTATCTGTGACATACAATGTCATTTTTTCATAGATGGTGACCGCTTCTGACAGTGACCTTACCAGGGCCACATCTGCAGTGTAAAATGTGCGCTTCCAAAAAAATTCTGTGACATACATTGTTCTTTTTCTGTAGACGGTGTCCGCTTCTAACAGTGACCATACCATGGTCACATCTACAGTGTAACGTGTGCGCTTCAAAATTGTTTCTGTGACATACAGTGTACACGGTATCTGATCGTCTTCGAACCTCCGACTTTTGTTTTTGATTAATCAAAACATTCTTGGCAATTGCTTTCACTTTGGTACGTCTTGCACCGGTCCAAGCATTTCACCTCTAGCGACGCAATACGGATGCCCCCGGCCTCTTAATCATGGTCCCAGTTCCAAAAACCAACAAAATATAACCGGAACCCTATTCTATTATTCCTAGCTGAAGTATTCAGGTGACCCAGCCTGCTTTGAACACTGTACATTTTTTCAATGGTCAACTAAGCAGCAGGCACTCTCCCATAATTTTTTTTAATGGTCAGCTCAGCAGAAGGCCCTTAACCATATTGTTTTAGAGGGTCAGCTCAGCAGCAGGCCCTTGAATATAATTTTTTGGAGGGTCAGATCACCTGCAGGCCCTCGCATATAATGTTTTAGAGGGTCAGCTCACCTGCAGGCCCTCACCTACAATCTTTTGCAGGGTCAGCTCACATGCAGGCTCTCACCTAATAATACCTAATAGGTAATTTGCGCTCATGCTGCCTTGTTTGGATGTGGTAGCCATAGCCGTTTCTCAGGCTCCCTCTCTAGAATCGAACACTGATTCCCCCTTACCCGTGGTCACCGTGGTTGGTGTTGAAAATAACATTGAAAGTTGATAGGGCAGATATCCGAATGGATCGTCGCCATCACGGAGACATGCGATCAGCCCCAGGTTATCTAGAGTCACCAAAGAGGCAGCAGGCCCTCGCCCATAATGTTTTAGATGGACAGATCAGCAGGCCCTTGCTCCAAATGTTTTAGAGGGTCACCAGCAAGCCATCAATCATAATTTTTCAAGGATGTGTATGATGCTCTCCTTAATGTGTAACAAAGGGTGTATTGGAGTGCCGGTTCCTTGCAATTTTTGGCAGCCCTTTCACTTAGTCCATAGGCTTTATAAGTGTAGGAGTCCCACTACATGAACAATTGTACCACAATGTGAATGAGGCCCTCCTTTATGTGATATACAGGTTGTATCGGAGTGCCTCTTCCTTGTAATTTTTGACAGCACTTTCATTCATATATAAGTAAAATATACAGTAAAGAATGTTTCCTATCAATGTTTTAATCAATTTTATTTTAGGTTTTATGCGTATTAATGTCAGTCTGTAAAAGTGGCGTACTACTCGGACAACATCGTTCCCAGCAGCGATCTGGGAGTCCAAGATCTATTCAGACATTCTCCCCATGCTGTTCCCAAACCATTTCGGTGGTGTTTCCATCAATTTCTGACCTTTTGCTATGATCCAGGCACCCTCCCTTTTTCAGAGCAGGGGGTGCCTGGTTTAATGCTCAGGTTCTCCCATTTACTTCCATTATGCTCGGCTGCTGGTTAGAGCACCCGAGCATCCCGACGTGTTCGGCCCGAGCACCCGGGCACTATGGTGCTCGATCATCACTACATATCTTATATGTTATAGCATCAGAGGCTTAGAAAAGCTTTAATATATTTCCCAGAAACTCACATGGGCATTGCCTCTCTCTTTCTCTCTCTCTCTCTCTGGTCTGAACTGAATTTTTAGAAAATAGGAAAAATTTGCCAAGCGAAAATCTCAAAAGGTTCACTCATCTCAATTTACAGGCATATTTTATTATAATATGATTAAGTGCCATTATATGGTGGTGCAGGACAGGGGTAATAACCTTCTGAAATGGTGTAGAACTAATGATGTAGAACAATGGCATGTGGACACACTTCTATACAATAATTATTAACTTTACTACTAAATCCTACCTGTTATGTGTCATACTGGCCACCTTAAAATTCTGGGAATGCAGGTTAAACATGCATGCTGGGTCCACTTTTGCTTTTTTACCATTTTTGGTGCCATAATGGCCTCCATTAAATCCAGGGAATGTAGGTACCAACATGCATGCTGAGCCTACTCTATTCCTCTCCTGGTGCCAGACAGCTTCCATGTGGACCCAGCATGCATGTGGAACCTGCACTCCCTGTATTTTATGGTGGCCATTATGGCACATAACAGGTAGAATTTAGTATTAAATTCCCATCTTATAGCAATCACCTTGACGTTTGGCATACGGGTCCAAATAACTTAGCACAAAATATATTTGCCAAGAATCTCAAATTTACAAAATAAGCGTAGCATTAGCACCAGAATATTTTCTATAACTATGGCATTATTGTACTTTATTTGGTTTGCAGAGTGCTGTTGCATTGTGTTTTTTCTCTACTTTATAGCATGCATAAAGTAAACCCCAGTAGAATCTCTATTGAAACTTGAATTGAAGCTTTGCACTGATAAAGTATTACTGCATTATAATCTTACTAGGTGTTATTAACCAAAATGCAAACTGGGAGCTGATGATATGGGCCAAAAGTTGGCATATCAGAAATATGATCAATTTTAAGTCAAAATCATTTGTACCTAGAGGAGATAATAGAGATTAAGTTACAGTATCTAAAAAAGAAAAACTTCTACAAATGAAGCAAATGTTCAAAATCCAGCTACATCTCTTGTCCATAGTAAGAAACAAGTCTTTGCTCCGCTACTGTATATGTCATTCTTTATATGCTGAGAGATTGCATCCAACACAGTAAAATTGTAAAGCAGAAAGGTGTCAGTGGATGACTAAAATATAGGTTAGGCTATGGGAGTGCTGTAGAACACAATAGAGCAGGGGTGTTGCTAGGGTCTCAAAAGATCCGGGGCACAAGCCCCAATAAATATGTTGCCCCCCACACACACACTTTGCTGTACTTGCTATACAGCAGCACTTGCCTGTCACATCCAGGGCCTCCAGGTGACATCTCCTCTCTGTCATCATCTTCTCTGTAGATCTTCTCCACTCGGTCTGGACAACTTCTCTCAGCCGCCTCGTCTCTGCAGAGTGTGACACACAGACATCTGAGCTTCCTCACATTCTATCATTATCCCCCAACTGGAGTCCCCACAGTGTTATCCTGCTGCTTGCTGTGCCCCCCCCCCCAGGGGTGTAGCTATAGGGGGTGCAGAGGTAGCAGTCGCTACCAAGCCCAGGAGCCTGAAGGGGCCCAAAGACACTTGTGCCACATAAGAAGACACACAAAGCATTGAGGGAAGGGGGGCCCAAGCTGAACTCTTGCACCTTCACTTACCTCTCCTCATGTACAGACATCCCCATTAGGCTCCTTCTCCTCTTCACTCCGGTCCAATCCTGCACTGGTCACATGATGGTGACATCATCCAGGTCATCCTATCACAGCCTGTTTTGCTGATCACATGACCTGTGATGTCACCACAGGTCCTTCACCTCTTCCCAGTGTATTAGATTCAATTGTATTGCCATTCTGTGTATGGCAATACAGTTGTATCTAGCAGGCAGGCAGCACATTCGGGGCATGGGACAAAACATCCGGGGCCCAGGCCCCGAATGTTTTAACCTAGCGACGCCCCTGCAATAGAGTGTACGGCACCAATGTCTATAGATTTCAGCAACCACATTTACTCAAACTAGGTAATTCCAGTTAGAAAGAGAGCATGACATTTTTGAGTGACTCTGTGGTACAATGGAAATAGGTGCTGGGTCTGTAGCCGTGGAGTAAAGTTGTTTGCTTATCTCAAACAGGAACTGCAAACAAGTATCCAGAAAATGCAGGAATCACGAGAAGTTCCAATCTGTCATCAAAAGATGCAGAGATGGGAAGAATGTTTTGGCCACTTGAACAGGAACTCTATGGGTATCTGACAGTTAATCTCTAGGGTACTTGCTAAATATGTTACCTACTTACAAATAAATTCAATGCAGAAACTGACACCAGTTAAATATATCTGTGGATCATCTTTATTTAACAAGATTTTCTATAGCATAAGAGGGGGGGGATTTGTTATAAAGGAAAACTGGCTTAGTTGTCCATAGCAACCAATTAGATTCTACCTTTAATTTTTCAGAGCCCCTTTGGTAAATAAAAAGTGGAATCTGATTGGTTGTTATGGGCAACTTAGTCGGTTTTCCTTTACACCAGTTTTCAAATGTCATGAGAAGGTTAACAGAGAAAAAGCTGGAGAAAAATGTGATAAAAAAAATCTGTATATTGCTATTCATAGAGAGTGAGATATAATTCTCTATCTGAATTAAAGCAAATGGGGCTGTTGGGAAACAAGTACAGAGGGGGCACAGCCCAGGAAGACTTGGTAAAGGAGGGTGAGATGTTTCTTGTTCTGGAGACACAGATAAATGTCTCATCATAGATGTATTAAGACAGGTGTGACCAGGGTGATGAAGTGCAATCAAGTCTAGATTGCAACTCTAGATATGCTAGTTCTAGGGGCATGTTCTTAGAACTGATTGTCAATATACCCCACCTTTATAATCCCGTCAAAATCTGCCCTTGAATTTACTGCACCTTCTTCAGGAAGAAGAGTGTGATCCTCAGCTAGGTTGTAGTTATCTACTGAAGGTTTATTATACATCGATAAGATAATAAATGAGAATACTCTTCATCTTAGCAACAGTATCTATAAAATAATGCATATAAATACATACAGGACATGAATCATTTTATATGATACATAGTATAAAATAATAGATATATTATTAAGTGCCTATTGCTAATTCTATTCAGAAGGCATTTAAAATGCACATCCAAAGTAGGGTGTGGATTGTGCACTGAAAGGTTGTCCGTAGACATGCCGGAGCAGTGAAAATGTTGGAGGATGTTAAAGGATGAAAGGAGACAGAAAGAAAAAAAGATTCTGCCAGGGGCTTTATTGAGGCTTTGCGTGGAAATAATGGGCAGATAGCATAGCATGTGTGCTCTTGCCTGAGAAGGAATCTGTTTGAAGGGAAAGGGTTTGGCTCTTATAGCCTGACTGAGAGTCAGTCGAGGCTTAAGAGGAGATGAACTGTAGCCAGACATGTTAAGGCACATACTAGTAGAAGGATTACTGGAAATAAGACATCTACTCTGCTACATTAGCTACAAAGCATGATAGGCAATCTGTGTGGATCTGCTGTATGTACAAACCTGATGAAAACACTGAAAAAGCTATATATATTAGGGCGTAGCCTACTGCAGGCACACCCTAACATGTAATCATAAAGGTTGGCATTGGGGAAAATTACGCATGTTGCTATGTGCATAACATTTTCAGCCATGGCGATCATAGTGCCAGGGTTGACAAACTGCTGTTATACTGCTGCTTTTAGGTTTGCACTATATAATAGCTCAGTAATTCCAGCAAACCTTGCTTGTTATTGGGGTGCAAGTGCTGTGTGATGCAGCCATTTACGGGGTGTATTAATAGGAACTATACGTACGTCTTATTAGACGTACTGCGGTGAACATGCACTGTTTTACAGCCATTCTTGTGTTGTATTAATAGAAAAAAAAAGGATGTGTTATTACCCGTTCTGCGATGAACGTACATTGTTTTACAGACATTTTTCTGGTGTATTGATAGGGAAAAAAAAGTATGTGTTATTAGTAGTGTTGGGCAAACACCAGTTCGGCTAAATTTATATATTTGACATCTTTTTTAGTAATTGTAAAAAATGTGTAATTACAAATATACATATACAGTATATATATATATATATATATATATATATATATATATACAATACAGTCAGGTCCATACATATTGGGACATTGACACAATTCTAAGATTTTTGGGTCTATACTAGGGATGAGCGAACTCGAACTGTATAGTTCGGGTTCGTACCGAATTTTGAAGTGTCCGTGACACGGACCCGAACCCGGACATTTTCGTAAAAGTCCGGGTTCGGGTTCGGTGTTCGTCGCTTTCTTGGCGCTTTTGTGACGCTTTCTTGGCGCTTTTTGAAAGGCTGCAAAGCAGCCAATCAACAAGCGTCATACTACTTGCCCCAAGAGGCCGTCACAGCCATGCCTACTATTGGCATGGCTGTGATTGGCCAGAGCACCATGTGACCCAGCCTCTATTTAAGCTGGAGTCACATAGCGCCGCCCGTCACTCTGCTCTGATTAGCGTAGGGAGAGGTTGCGGCTGCGACAGTAGGGCGAGATTAGGCAGATTAACTCCTCCAAAGGACTTGATTAATCGATCGATCTGCAGCTGTGGATCATTGAGCTGCTGATCCTCAATTGCTCACTGTTTTTAGGCTGCCCAGACCGTTTGTCAGTCACATTTTTCTGGGGTGATCGGCGGCCATTTTGTGTCTTGTGGTGCGCCAGCACAAGCTGCGACCAAGTGCATTTAACCCTCAATGGTGCGTTTGTTTTTTGGCTAAAGCCTACATCAGGGTGAAGCTGTCACACCAAGTGCATTTAACCAGCAATAGTCTGTTTATTTTTTGGCCATATACTACATCAGGGGCAAGCTGCGCCTGTCACCAAGTGCATTTAACCCTCAATGGTGCGTTTGTTTTTTGGCTAAAGCCTACATCAGGGTGAAGCTGTCACACCAAGTGCATTTAACCAGCAATAGTCTGTTTATTTTTTGGCCATATACTACATCAGGGGCAAGCTGCGCCCGTCACCAAGTGCATTTAACCAGCAATAGTCTGTTCATTTTTTGGCCATATACTACATCAGGGGCAAGCTGCACCCGTCACCAAGTGCATTTAACCCTCAGTAGTGTGGTTGATCAAGCTGTGACACCAAGTGCATTTAACCAGCAATAGTCTGTTCATTTTTTGGCCATATACTACATCAGGGGCAAGCTGCGCCCGTCACCAAGTGCATTTAACCCTCAGTAGTGTGGTTGGTCAAGCTATCACACCAAGTGCATTTAACCAGCAATAGTCTGTTCATTTTTTGGCCATATACTACATCAGGGGCAAGCTGCGCCCGTCACCAAGTGCATTTAACCCTCAGTAGTGTGGTTGGTCAAGCTGTGACACCAAGTGCATTTAACCAGCAATAGTCTGTTCATTTTTTGGCCATATACTACATCAGGGGCAAGCTGCGCCCGTCACCAAGTGCATTTAACCCTCAGTAGTGTGGTTGGTCAAGCTATCACACCAAGTGCATTTAACCAGCAATAGTCTGTTCATTTTTTGGCCATATACTACATCAGGGGCAAGCTGCGCCCGTCACCAAGTGCATTTAACCCTCAGTAGTGTGGGTGGTCAAGCTGTGACACCAAGTGCATTTAACCAGCAATAGTCTGTTAATTTTTTGGCCATATACTACATCAGGGGCAAGCTGCGCCCGTCACCAAGTGCATTTAACCCTCAGTAGTGTGGTTGGTCAAGCTGTGACACCAAGTGCATTTAACCAGCAATAGTCTGTTCATTTTTTGGCCATATACTACATCAGGGGCAAGCTGCGCCCGTCACCAAGTGCATTTAACCCTCAGTAGTGTGGTTGGTCAAGCTATCACACCAAGTGCATTTAACCAGCAATAGTCTGTTCATTTTTTGGCCATATACTACATCAGGGGCAAGCTGCGCCCGTCACCAAGTGCATTTAACCCTCAGTAGTGTGGTTGGTCAAGCTGTGACACCAAGTGCATTTAACCAGCAATAGTCTGTTCATTTTTTGGCCATATACTACATCAGGGGCAAGCTGCGCCCGTCACCAAGTGCATTTAACCCTCAGTAGTGTGGTTGGTCAAGCTATCACACCAAGTGCATTTAACCAGCAATAGTCTGTTCATTTTTTGGCCATATACTACATCAGGGGCAAGCTGCGCCCGTCACCAAGTGCATTTAACCCTCAGTAGTGTGGTTGGTCAAGCTGTGACACCAAGTGCATTTAACCAGCAATAGTCTGTTCATTTTTTGGCCATATACTACATCTGGGGCAAGCTGCGCCTGTCACCAAGTGCATTTAACCCTCAGTAGTGTGGTTGGTCAAGCTGTGACACCAAGTGCATTTAACCAGCAATAGTCTGTTCATTTTTTGGCCATATACTACATCAGGGGCAAGCTGCGCCCGTCACCAAGTGCATTTAACCAGCAATAGTGTGGTTATTTTTTGGCCATATCCCAGTCTAATTCTGTCACTAAATCCATACCGGTCACCCAGCGCCTAAATACTAGGCCTCAAATTTATATCCCGCTAAATCTCTCGTTACCGCTGTCCTGTTGTGGCTGGGAAAGTTATTTAGTGTCCGTCAAAGCACTTTTTTTGTTCTGGGTTGAAATACAATTCCCAATTTAGCAATTTAAAAATTTTGTGGTTTCTGCTGTATCAGAGCTATTTGAAATCTATCCCTAAAAGGGTAGATCATATTGAAGGTGCACATAGGGTCATTCAGAATAACTTCACACACCCGCTACTGTGCATTTCCAAGTCTAATTCTGTCACTAAACCCATACCTGTCACCCAGCGCCTAAATACTAGGCCTCAAATTTATATCCCGCTAAATCTCTCGTTACCGCTGTCCTGTTGTGGCTGGGAAAGTTATTTAGTGTCCGTCAAAGCACATTTTTTGTTCTGGGTTGAAATACAATTCCCAATTTAGCAATTTCATAATTTAGTGGTTTCTGCTATATCAGAGCTATTTGAAATCTATCCCTAAAAGGGTATATAATATTAAAGGTGCACATAGGGTCATTCAGAATAACTTCACACACACACGCTACTGTGCATATCCCAGTCTAATTCTGTCACTAAATCCATACCGGTCACCCAGCGCCTAAATACTAGGCCTCAAATTTATATCCCGCTAAATCTCTCGTTACCGCTGTCCTGTTGTGGCTGGGAAAGTTATTTAGTGTCCGTCAAAGCACATTTTTTGTTCTGGGTTGAAATACAATTCCCAATTTAGCAATTTAAAAATTTAGTGGTTTCTGCTATATCAGAGCTATTTGAAATCTATCCCTAAAAGGGTATATAATATTCAAGGTGCACATAGGGTCATTCAGAATAACTTCACACACACGCTACTGTGCATTTCCAAGTCCAATTCTGTTACTAAATCCATACCGGTCACCCAGCGCCTAAATACTAGGCCTGAAATTTATATCCCGCTAAATCTCTCGTTACCGCTGTCCTGTTGTGGCTGGGAAAGATATTTAGTGTCCGTCAAAGCACATTTTTTGTTCTGGGTTGAAATACAATTCCCAATTTAGCAATTTCATAATTTAGTGGTTTCTGCTATATCAGAGCTATTTGAAATCTATCCCTAAAAGGGTATATAATATTCAAGGTGCACATAGGGTCATTCAGAATAACTTCACACACACGCTACTGTGCATTTCCAAGTCCAATTCTGTTACTAAATCCATACCGGTCACCCAGCGCCTAAATACTAGGCCTGAAATTTATATCCCGCTAAATCTCTCGTTACCGCTGTCCTGTTGTGGCTGGGAAAGATATTTAGTGTCCATCAAAGCACATTTTTTGTTCTGGGTTGAAATACAATTCCCAATTTAGCAATTTCATAATTTAGTGGTTTCTGCTATATCAGAGCTATTTGAAATCTATCCCTAAAAGGGTATATAATATTCAAGGTGCACATAGGGTCATTCAGAATAACTTCACACACACGCTACTGTGCATTTCCAAGTCCAATTCTGTTAGTAAATCCATACCGGTCACCCAGCGCCTAAATACTAGGCCTCAAATTTATATCCCGCTAAATCTCTCGTTACCGCTGTCCTGTTGTGGCTGGGAAAGATATTTAGTGTCCGTCAAAGCACATTTTTTGTTCTGGGTTGAAATACAATTCCCAATTTAGCAATTTCATAATTTAGTGGTTTCTGCTATATCAGAGCTATTTGAAATCTATCCCTAAAAGGGTATATAATATTCAAGGTGCACATAGGGTCATTCAGAATAACTTCACACACACGCTACTGTGCATTTCCAAGTCCAATTCTGTTAGTAAATCCATACCGGTCACCCAGCGCCTAAATACTAGGCCTCAAATTTATATCCCGCTAAATCTCTCGTTACCGCTGTCCTGTTGTGGCTGGGAAAGTTATTTAGTGTCTGTCAAAGCACATTTTTTGTTCTGGGTTGAAATACAATTCCCAATTTAGCAATTTCATAATTTAGTGGTTTCTGCTATATCAGAGCTATTTGAAATCTATCTCTAAAAGGGTATATAATATTCAAGGTGCACATAGGGTCATTCAGAATAACTTCACACACACGCTACTGTGCATTTCCAAGTCTAATTCTGTCAGTAAATCCATACCGGTGACCCAGCACCTAAATACTAGGCCTCAAATTTATATCCCGCTGAATTTGAATACAATACATTGGGCCAAATAATATTTTTGTTGTTGTGGTGAACCATAACAATGAGGAAAACATCTAGTAAGGGACGCGGACGTGGACATGGTCGTGGTGGTGTTAGTGGACCCTCTGGTGCTGGGAGAGGACGTGGCCGTTCTGCCACATCCACACGTCCTAGTGTACCAACTACCTCAGGTCCCAGTAGCCGCCAGAATTTACAGCGATATATGGTGGGGCCCAATGCCGTTCTAAGGATGGTAAGGCCTGAGCAGGTACAGGCATTAGTCAATTGGGTGGCCGACAGTGGATCCAGCACGTTCACATTATCTCCCACCCAGTCTTCTGCAGAAAGCGCACAGATGGCGCCTGAAAACCAACCCCATCAGTCTGTCACATCACCCCCATGCATACCAGGGAAACTGTCTCAGCCTCAAGTTATGCAGCAGTCTCTTATGCTGTTTGAAGACTCCGCTGGCAGGGTTTCCCAAGGGCATCCACCTAGCCCTTCCCCAGCGGTGAAAGACATAGAATGCACTGACGCACAACCACTTATGTTTCCTGATGATGAGGACATGGGAATACCACCTCAGCATGTCTCTGATGATGACGAAACACAGGTGCCAACTGCTGCGTCTTTCTGCAGTGTGCAGACTGAACAGGAGGTCAGGGATCAAGACTGGGTGGAAGACGATGCAGGGGACGATGAGGTCCTAGACCCCACATGGAATGAAGGTCGTGCCACTGACTTTCACAGTTCGGAGGAAGAGGCAGTGGTGAGACCGAGCCAACAGCGTAGCAAAAGAGGGAGCAGTGGGCAAAAGCAGAACACCCGCCGCCAAGAGACTCCGCCTGCTACTGACCGCCGCCATCTGGGACCGAGCACCCCAAAGGCAGCTTCAAGGAGTTCCCTGGAATGGCACTTCTTCAAACAATGTGCTGACGACAAGACCCGAGTGGTTTGCACGCTGTGCCATCAGAGCCTGAAGCGAGGCATTAACGTTCTGAACCGGAGCACAACCTGCATGACCAGGCACCTGCATGCAAAGCATGAACTGCAGTGGAGTAAACACCTTAAAACCAAGGAAGTCACTCAGGCTCCCCCTGCTACCTCTTCTGCTGCTGCCGCCTCGGCCTCTTCTGCTGCTGCCGCCTCGGCCTCTTCCTCCGCCTCTGGAGGAACGTTGGCACCTGCCGCCCAGCAAACAGGGGATGTACCTCCAACACCACCACCACCACCTCCGTCACCAAGCGTCTCAACCATGTCACACGCCAGCGTTCAGCTCTCCATCTCACAAACATTTGATAGAAAGCGTAAATTCCCACCTAGCCACCCTCGATCCCTGGCCCTGAATGCCAGCATTTCTAAACTACTGGCCTATGAAATGCTGTCATTTAGGCTGGTGGACACAGACAGCTTCAAACAGCTCATGTCGCTTGCTGTCCCACAGTATGTTGTTCCCAGCCGGCACTACTTCTCCAAGAGAGCCGTGCCTTCCCTGCACAACCAAGTATCCGATAAAATCAAGTGTGCACTGCGCAACGCCATCTGTAGCAAGGTCCACCTAACCACAGATACGTGGACCAGTAAGCACGGCCAGGGACGCTATATCTCCCTAACTGCACACTGGGTAAATGTAGTGGCAGCTGGGCCCCAGGCGGAGAGCTGTTTGGCGCACGTCCTTCCGCCGCCAAGGATCGCAGGGCAACATTCTTTGCCTCCTGTTGCCACCTCCTCCTTCTCGGCTTCCTCCTCCTCTTCTTCCACCTGCTCATCCAGTCAGCCACACACCTTCACCACCAACTTCAGCACAGCCCGGGGTAAACGTCAGCAGGCCATTCTGAAACTCATATGTTTGGGGGACAGGCCCCACACCGCACAGGAGTTGTGGCGGGGTATAGAACAACAGACCGACGAGTGGTTGCTGCCGGTGAGCCTCAAGCCCGGCCTGGTGATGTGTGATAATGGGCGAAATCTCGTTGCAGCTCTGGGACTAGCCAATTTGACGCACATCCCTTGCTTGGCGCATGTGCTGAATTTGGTGGTGCAGAAGTTCATACACAACTACCCCGACATGTCAGAGCTGCTGCATAAAGTGCGGGCCGTCTGTTCGCGCTTCCGGCATTCACATCCTGCTGCTGCTCGCCTGTCTGCGCTACAGCGTAACTTCGGCCTTCCCGCTCACCGCCTCATATGCGACGTGCCCACCAGGTGGAACTCCACCTTGCACATGCTGGACAGACTGTGCGAGCAGCAGCAGGCCATAGTGGAGTTTCAGCTGCAGCACGCACGGGTCAGTCGCACTACAGAACAGCACCACTTCACCACCAATGACTGGGCCTCCATGCGAGACCTGTGTGCCCTGTTGCGCTGTTTCGAGTACTCCACCAACATGGCTAGTGGCGATGACGCCGTTATCAGCGTTACAATACCACTTCTATGTCTCCTTGAGAAAACACTTAGGGCGATGATGCAAGAGGAGGTGGCCCAGGAGGAGGAGGAGGAGGAAGATGGGTCTTTTTTTGCACTTTCAGGCCAGTCTCTTCGAAGTGACTCAGAGGGAGGTTTTTGGCAACAGCAGAGGCCAGGTACAAATGTGGCCAGACAGGGCCCACTACTGGAGGACGAGGAGGACGAGGATGAGGAGGAGGTGGAGGAGGATGAGGATGAAGCATGGTCACAGCGGGGTGGCACCCAACGCAGCTCGGGTCCATCACTGGTGCGTGGCTGGGGGGAAAGGCAGGACAATGACGATACGCCTCCCACAGAGGACAGCTTGTCCTTACCCCTGGGCAGCCTGGCACACATGAGCGACTACATGCTGCAGTGCCTGCGCAACGACAGCAGAGTTGCCCACATTTTAACCTGTGCGGACTACTGGGTTGCCACCCTGCTGGATCCACGCTACAAAGACAATGTGCCCACCTTACTTCCTGCACTGGAGCGTGATAGGAAGATGCGCGAGTACAAGCGCACGTTGGTAGACGCGCTACTGAGAGCATTCCCAAATGTGACAGGGGAACAAGTGGAAGCCCAAAGCCAAGGCAGAGGAGGAGCAAGAGGTCGCCAAGGCAGCTGTGTCAATGCCAGCTCCTTTGAGGGCAGGGTTAGCATGGCAGAGATGTGGAAAACTTTTGTCAACACGCCACAGCTAACTGCACCACCACCTGATACGCAACGTGTTAGCAGGAGGCAACATTTCACTAACATGGTGGAACAGTACATGTGCACACCCCTCCACGTACTAACTGATGGTTCGGCCCCATTCAACTTCTGGGTCTCTAAATTGTCCACGTGGCCAGAGCTAGCCTTTTATGCCTTGGAGGTGCTGGCCTGCCCGGCGGCCAGCGTTTTGTCTGAACGTGTATTCAGCACGGCAGGGGGCGTCATTACAGACAAACGCAGCCGCCTGTCTACAGCCAATGTGGACAAGCTGACGTTCATAAAAATGAACCAGGCATGGATCCCACAGGATCTGTCCGTCCCTTGTCCAGATTAGACATTAACTACCTCCCCTTAACCATATATTATTGGACTCCAGGGCACTTCCTCATTCAATCCTATTTTTATTTTCATTTTACCATTATATTGCGAGGCTACCCAAAGTTGAATGAACCTCTCCTCTGTCTGGGTGCCGGGGCCTAAATATATGCCAATGGACTGTTCCAATGTTGGGTGACGTGAAGCCTGATTCTCTGCTATGACATGCAGACTGATTCTCTGCTGACATGAAGCCAGATTGTCTGTTACGGGACCTCTCTCCTCTGCCTGGGTGCTGGGCCTAAATTTATGACAATGGACTGTTGCAGTGGTGGGTGACGTGAAGCCTGATTCTCTGCTATGACATGCAGACTGATTCTCTGCTGACATGAAGCCAGATTGTCTGTTACGGGACCTCTCTCCTCTGCCTGTGTGCTGGGCCTAAATATATGCCAATGGACTGTTGCAGTGGTGGCTGACGTGAAGCCTGATTCTCTGCTATGACATGCAGACTAATTCTCTGCTGACATGAAGCCAGATTGTCTGTTACGGGACCTCTCTCCTCTGCCTGTGTGCTGGGCCTAAATATATGCCAATGGACTGTTGCAGTGGTGGCTGACGTGAAGCCTCATTCTCTGCTATGACATGCAGACTAATTCTCTGCTGACATGAAGCCAGATTGTCTGTTACGGGACCTCTCTCCTCTGCCTGGGTGCTGGGCCTAAATATATGCCAATGGTCTGTTGCAGTGGTGGCTGACGTGAAGCCTGATTCTCTGCTATGACATGAAGACTGATTCTCTGCTGACATGAAGCCAGATTGTCTGTTACGGGACCTCTCTCCTCTGCCTGTGTGCTGGGCCTAAATATATGCCAATGGACTGTTGCAGTGGTGGCTGACGTGAAGCCTCATTCTCTGCTATGACATGCAGACTAATTCTCTGCTGACATGAAGCCAGATTCTGTGTTATGGGACCTCTCTCCTCTGCCTGGGTTCCGGGGCCTAAATATCTGAGAATGGACTGTTCCAGTGGTGGGTGACGGGAAGCCAGATTCTCTGCTATGGGACCTCTCTCCAATTGATTTTGGTTAATTTTTATTTATTTAATTTTTATTTTAATTCATTTCCCTATCCACATTTGTTTGCAGGGGATTTACCTACATGTTGCTGCCTTTTGCAGCCCTCTAGCCCTTTCCTGGGCTGTTTTACAGCCTTTTTAGTGCCGAAAAGTTCGGGTCCCCATTGACTTCAATGGGGTTCGGGTTCGGGACGAAGTTCGGATCGGGTTCGGATCCCGAACCCGAACATTTCCGGGAAGTTCGGCCGAACTTCTCGAACCCGAACATCCAGGTGTTCGCTCAACTCTACTCTATACATCACCACAATGGATTTGAAATGAAACAAACTAGATGGGTTTTAACTGCAGACTGTCAGTTTTAATTTGAGGGTATTTACAGCTAAGTCAGGTGAACGGTGTAGGAATTACAACATTTTACATATGTGCCTCCCACTTGTTAAGGGACCAAAAGTAATGGGACAGAATAATAATCATAGATCAAATGTTCACTTTTTAAAAAAAAAAGGCATGCTCAATCAGATTCAGGTCAGGTGATTGACTTGGCCATTGCATAACATTCCACTTCTTTTCCTTAAAAAAACTCTTTGGTTGCATTTTCAGTATGCTTTGGGTCATTGTCCATCTGCACTGTGAAGTGCCGTCCAATGAGTTCTGAAGCATTTGGCTGAATATGAGCAGATAATTTTACCCAAAACACTTCAGAATTCATCCTACTGCTTTTGTCAGCAGTCACATCATCAATAAATACAAGAGAACCAGTTCCATTGGCAGCCATACATGCCCACACACTGACACTACCGCCACCATGCTTCACTGATGAGGTGGTAGGCTTAGGATCATAAGCAGTTCCTTTAGTTCTCCATACCCTTCTCTTCTGATCACTGTGGTGCAAGTTGATCTTGGTCTCATCTGTCCATAGGATGTTGTTCCAGAACTGTGAAGGCTTTTTTAGATGTTGTTTGGCAAACTTTAATCTGGCCTTCCTGTTTTTGAGGCTCAACAGTGGTTTACATCTTGTGGTGAACCCTCTGTATTCACTCTGGTGAAGTATTTTCTTGATTGTTGACTTTGACACACATACACCTATCTCCTGGAGAGTGTTCTTGATCTGGCCAAGAACCAGTCCAGCAAAATCTGCATTCCAAAAACAACACGGCACACCTTTCCCTCTACGCCCTACTGTGTGCCTGTACAGTAGTTTACAGCCACATATGGGGTGTTTCTACAAACTACAGAATCGGGGCAAAAAAATATTGGCTGTTAACCCTTGCTTTGTTACTGGAAAAAAATGGATTAAAATAGAAAATTTGCCAAAAAATTTAAATTCTTAAATGTAATCTCCATTTGCCAATAACTCAGTTTTTAATACCTTGAGGGGTGTAGTTTATATAATGGGGTCACTTTTGGGTTGTTTCTATTATGTAAGCCTCACAAAGTGACTTCAAACCTGAACTGGTCCTTAACCACTTCCCATCTGGGCCATTTGCCCCCTTCCTGACCAGGCCTAATTTTGCAAAACTGACATGTCTCACTTTATGTGGTAATAACTTTGGAACGCCTTTATTTATCCATGTCATTCAGAGATTGTTTTCTCGTGACACATTGTACTTCATGATAGTCATAAATTTGAGTCAAAATATTTCACCTTTATTTATGAAAAAATCCCACATTTACCCAAAAATTTGAAAAATTCACAATTTTCTAAATTTCAATTTCTCTGCTTTTAAAACAGAAAGTGATACCTCATAAAATATTTATTACTTAACATTCCCCATATGTCTACTTTATGTTGCCATCATTTTGGAAATGTAATTTTATTTTTTTAGGACGTTAGAAGGCTTAGAAGTTTAGAAGAAATTCTTCAAATTTTTAAGAAAATTGCCAAAACCCACTTTATAAGGACCAGTTCAGGTCTGAAGTCACTTTGTGGGGCCTACATAGTGGATACCCCCATAAATGACCCCATTGTAGAAACTACACCCCTGAAGGTATTCAAAACCGATTTTACAAACTTTTTTAACCCTTTATGCGTTCCACAAGAATTAAAGGAAAATGGAGATCAAATTTTAAAATTTCACTTTTTTGGCAGATTTTCCATTTTAATCCAATTTTTTCTTTAACACATCGATGGTTAACAGCCAAACACAACTCAATATTTATTACCCAGATTCTGCGGTTTACAGAAACACCCCACATGTGGTCATAAACTGCTGTATGGGCACACGGCAGGGCGCAGAAGAAAAGGAACTCCACATGGTTTTTAGATGCCATGTTCCATTTGAAGCCCCCTGATGCACCCTTACAGTAGAAACTCCCAAGAAGTGACCCCATTTTGGAAACTAGGGGATAAGGTGGCAGTTTTATTAGTACTATTTTTGGGTACATATGATTTTTTGATCATTCATTATAACACTTTATGGGGCAAGGTGACCACAAAATTGGTTGTTTTAGCACAGTTTCTATTTATTTAATTTTACAGCGTTCACCTGAGGGGTTCAGTCAAGTGACATTTTTATAGAGCAGATTGTTACGGACGTGGCGATACCTAATATGTATACTTTTTCTCATTTATTAAAGTTTTACACAATAATAGCATTTTTGAAACAAAAAAATTATGTTTTAATGTGTCCATGTTCTGAGAGCTATAGTTTTGTTTTTTTTTGAGAGATTTTCTTATGTAGGGGCTCATTTTTTGCGGGATGAGGTGACGGTTTTATTGGTACCATTTTGTGGGACATACGCGTTTTTGATCACTTGGTGTTGCACCTTTTGTGATGCAAGGTGACAAAAATTGCTTGTTTTGACACAGTTTTTTTTTTTTTTTTTTAAGGTGTTCATCTGAGGGGTTAGCTCATGTGATATTTTTATAGAGCTGGTTTTTACGGACGCGGCAATACCTAATATGTATACTTTTTTTTATTTGTTTCACTTTAACACAATAATAGCATTTTTGAAACCAAAAAATGATGTTTTAGTGTCTCCATGTTCTAAGAGCTATAATTTTTTTATTTTTTGAGAGATTTTCTTATGTAGGGGCTTATTTTTTGCGGGATGAGGTGACGGTTTTATTGGTACCATTTTGTGGGACATACGCGTTTTTGATCACTTGGTGTTGCACCTTTTGTGATGCAAGGTGACAAAAATTGCTTGTTTTGACACATTTTTTTTTTTTTTTTTTTTTACGGTGTTCATCTGAGGGGTTAGCTCATGTGATATTTTTATAGAGCTGGTTTTTACGGACGCGGCAATACCAAATATGTCTATTTTATTTTATTTTTTCTATTTTTAATTATTTTTTTTTTTATTCCTTACTTGGGGACCTTTTTTTTTTACATGTGAAACTTTTTTTATTTTATTTTTTCAACCCTTTATTTTTTTTTTATTTTTTTTTTACACTTTTCGTCCCCCATAAGGTCATACAAGACCTCTGGGGGACATTTGCTTCACTTTTTCTTTTCTTTTTCACTGTTGATTTCTCCTGTAACTGGGGCTGACATAGTAGCCCCAGTTACAGAAGAAATGCACCCCCCAGAGAGGCTGTACAGCGCAATACTGAGCTGTACAGCCTCAGTGCAGGGCTGATCGAGGTCTGTGAGAGACCTCACACAGTTCCTGCACGCTCCGGTCCCGGCGGTCACATGACCGCCGGGCCGGAACAGGAAGCGCATAGCGCTTCCTGCTCTGCAGACACAGCGCTCGGTGAGCGCTGTGTCTGCAGCGATCTAGAAGGCAGGGACACCTGGGAACTGTCCCTGCCTTATCTCTGGGTTGCCCTGCTGTCACTGACAGCGGGCAAACCAATCAGCAGCTGCACGATTAGCGTGCAGCTGCTATTTCTGAAAGGACGTTTTAAAACGTGCTTTCAGAAATAGAGGTCCACCCATAGGACGTTTATATCCTATGGGCGGACGTAAAGTGGTTAAAAAGTAGTTTTTTGAAAATTTCTGAAAAATTTCAAGATTTGCTTCTAAACTTCTAAGCCTTGTAACATCCCCAAAAAATACAATATAATTCCCAAAATGATCCAAATGTAAGCAGACATATGGGGAATGTAAAATAATAACTATTTTTGGAGGTATTACTATCTATGATAAAAGTTGAGAAATTTAAATTTGTAAATTTGCTAATTTTATAAATAAAAATGCATTTTTTGGGCTCCATTTTACCAGTGTAATGAAGTTCAATATGTGCCGGAAAAAAATCTCAGAATGGCCTGGATAAATCTAGTTTTTTTTTAAGTTATCACCACTTAAAGTGACACTGGTCAGATTTGCAAAAAAATGCCTGGTCCTTAAGGTGAAAATGAGCCCGGACACTAAGGGGTTAAATAACATAAAATGCGTAAAAATAAAAAATACTAATCTTGATCTAGTAGGAGGTTGAGGAGGCAGTGGATGCAGCGGTGTAGGTGGAAGCAGCGGAGGAGGAGGAGGCAACCTACACTGGTTTTTGGTTTAACTTTTTATTTATTTTATTTTATTAGGGTACACCCCCAAAACATTGGGAAATGAAACCTGTGATAACCCCCTCCAACTTTGCTAAACAAACATTCAGACAATACCCTGGCTGCAGGGCAGGCCAGCACTTCTAAGACATAAAGGGCAAGCTCAGGCCATGTGCCCAATTTGGAGACCCAGAAGTTGAAGGGGATAGACCCATCAGTCAGTATGTGTAGGCATGTGCACACATACAGCCCCATGTCACATGTCCCTATGATGTCCACAATCCCATTGGAAATCAACTTTCGATGTTCTTTTCTGTGCCTACCATGTTGATCACGGTTAGCAGAGGGTTCCTCACCGGAGAGGGAGCGTGAGAAAAGGAAACCACATCCACGGGAGGTCAATGGATAAAATTTGATAGAGCAGAAATGTGGGACAAGTTGATAAAGCATAAGGATCGAATGAAATGAGGTGGCGCACCCCAATTAACTAGCTCAGTTCTCCCCTAGCTTAAAACCCCCTAATGACCAGACCACTTTTTACAATTCTGCACTACACTACTTTCGCGGTTTATTGCTCGGTCATACAACTTACCACCCAAATTAATTTTACCTTCTTTTCTTCTCACTAATAGAGCTTTCATTTGGTGGTATTTCATTGCTGCTGACATTTTAACTTTTTTTGATTTTAATCAAAATTGACCGATTTTTTTGCAAAAAAACAACATTTTTTACTTTCTGTTGTACAATTTTTCAATTAAAACTACATTTCTATATACATTTTTCTCTAAATTTATTGTTATACATGTCTTTGATAAAAAAAAATGCAATAAGTGTATATTTATTGGTTTGGGTAAAAGTTATAGTGTTTACAAACTATGGTGCAAAAATGGCTGAGCACCTGTCATGTTTCCTGAGGTTCTACAATGCCCAGACAGTAGAAACACCCCACAAATGACCCGATTTCGGAAAGTAGACACCCTAAGGTATTCGCTTATGGGCATAGTGAGTTCATGGAAGTTTTTATTTTTTGTCACAAGTTAGCGGAAAATGATGTATTTTTTTTTTCTTACAAAGTCTCATATTCCACTAACTTGTGACAAAAAATTAAAAATTTTACATAAACTCACCATACCCCTCACGGAATATCTTGGGGTGTCTTCTTTACAAAATGGGGTCACTTGTGGGGTGGTTATACTGCCCTGGCATTTTAGGGGACCTAAAGCGTGAGAAGTAGTTTGGAATCCAAATGTGTAAAAAATGCCCTGTGAAATCCTCAAGATGCTCATTGGAATTTGGGCCCCTTTGTGCACCTAGGCTGCAAAAAAGTGTCACACATGTGGTATCGCCGTACTCAGGAGAAGTAGGGCAATGTGTTTTGGGGTGTATTTTTACATATACCCATGCTGGGTGAGAGAAATATCTCTGTAAAAGACAACTTTTCCCATTTTTTTAATACAAAGTTGTCATTTTACAAAGATATTTCTCTCACCCAGCATGGGTATATGTAAAAATATACCCAAAAACACATTGCCCTACTTCTCCAGAGTATGGCAATACCACATGTGTGACACTTTTTTGCAGCCAAGGTGCGCAAAGGGGCCCAAATTCCAATGAGTACCTTTTAGGAGGGCATTTTTAGGCATTTGGATTCCAGACTTCTTCTCACGCTTTAGGTACCCTAAAATGCCAGTGCAGTATAAATACCCCACAAGTGACCCCATTTTGGAAAGAAGACACCACAAGGTATTCCGTGAGGGGCATGGCGAGTTCCTAGAATATTATTATGATTTTTTTGGCGCAAGTTAGCGGAAAATGATTTTGTAAGAGAAAAAATGTTAAAAACGGAAAAAAAAAAAACATTTTCCACTAATTTGTGCCAAAAAAAACCAAAACGTGTCTTCTTTCCAAAATGGGGTCACTTATGGAGTTTTTATACTGCCCTGGCATTTTAGGGGCCCTAAAGCTTGAGAAGAAGTCTGGAATATAAATGTCTAAAAAATTTTATGCATTTGGATTCCATGAGGGGTATGGTGAGTTCATGTGAGATTCCAAGTTAGTGGAATATGAGACTGTAAGAAAAGACAAAAAAAAAAAAAATATTTCCGCTAACTTGTGCCAAAAAAATAAAAAAATCTTCTATGAACTCGCCATGCCCCTCAAAAGTGATCTTTATAGCGCCGCAGCGATTTTACAGTGTTTTTGCAGTGATTAGAAAAAAATATTCGGTCACTGCGGTGGGGCGGACTGAACGCAAGTGTGCGCACAAGATCAGGCCTGATGGGGCGAACACTGCGTTTTTTGTAGAGCCTATAAAACATGTCCTATTCTTGTAGTGAATATTAGATAGGGCTCATCTACTAATCAAGAATGATATTGGTGCTCCTACAGAGAGGATTCACAAAATCCTTTAAAAATTATTGAGAGCAAGAGTAAAAAGTAGTAGGGCACACCACCATTTGGTTCCACACTGACAGTTAGTATAACAATATATTTATTAGTCGTGATATACAATTTTAATTAAACATGCTAAAATTTAAACATGCTAAAATTTAAACATGCTAAAATTAATAAAACACTTAAATACAGTGGTAAATTATAATGGACTATAGTAATTATCTGCATTTTAATCAGAGCTTCAGGGTCTTTTATATAGTACAGTATTGTCTCTCCAAAGGGTTAATTAACCCAATCAATATCCCAATAAGTGATACTTACAATAGTGAACGTCGATCTAATATTCAGATACAGTCTTTTAAATAGTCATTTGTATCTTTACGGCTTGATCGCTACTTCACATATAATATCGCTACAATGTCACTGCCTGTTTGCAAGAAATAAGACGGAGCTGTTTTACTCACTGTTTTAGATAGAGTAGTGCCGGTTTTTATTGCATCACTCGTGGCGTCACACGTGTAATGGAGTTCTTTACAGGCTGCGATGTATTGCGATTTGATTTCCACAGGACTTATAACTAGGGATGAGCGAACCCGAACTGGTTCGTACCGAATTTTGGGGTGTCCGTGACACGGACCCGAACCCAAACATTTTCGTAAAAGTCCGGGTTCGGTGTTCGTCGCTTTCTTGGCGCTTTTTGAAAGGCTGCAAAGCAGCCAATCAACAAGTGTCATACTACTTGCCCCAAGAGGCCGTCACAGCCATGCCTACTATTGGCATGGCTGTGATTGGCCAGTGCAGCATGTGACCCAGCCTCTATTTAAGCTGGAGTCGCGTAGCGCCGCACGACACTCTGCTCTGATCAGTGTAGGGAGAGGTTGCAGCTGCGACTGTTAGGGCGAGATTAGGCAGTGATTAACTCCTCAAAAACACTTAAGTCAGTGATCGATCTACAGCTGTGGATCATTGAACTGCTGCTATTCAATTGCTCACTGTTTTTAGGCTGCCCAGAGCGTTTTTCAGTCACTTTTTTCTGGGGTGATCGGCGGCCATTTTGTGTCTTGTGGTGCGCCAGCACAAGCTGCCACCAAGTCCATTTAACTATCAATAGTGTGGTTATTTTTTTGCTATATCCTACATCAGGGGCAAGCTGCCACCAAGTCCATTTAACCATCAATAGTGTGGTTATTTTTTTGCTATATCCTACATCAGGGGCTTGGCTGTGCTTGCTATTTTATTGAGGGGTGAAATACAATTGCCAAAATAGCAGTACCCTAAATCTGGTGTTTCAACTGTGGCCAGCCAATTGCAATACTGTCTGCTGTCTGGCAAAGGATAAATTTTTGTTCTGGGTTGAAATACAATTCCCAACTTAGCAATTCCCTAAATCAGTGGTTTCTGCTGTATCAGGCTTAGTTTAAATCTATCCATAAAAGGGTATATTAGATTGAAGGTGCAGATAGGGTCATTCTGAATAACTTCACACACACGCTACTGTGCATTTCCAAGTCTAATTCTGTCTGTAAATGTATACCTGTCACCCAGCGCCTAAATAATAGGCCTCAAATTTATATTCAGCTAAATCTGTGGTTATTGCTGAGGCTGGTCAATTCATTTAGTGTCCGTCAAAGCACAGTTTTTGTTCTGGGTTGAAATACAATTCCCAACTTAGCGATTCCCTAAATCAGTTGTTTCTGCTGTATCAGGCCTACTTTAAATCTATCCATAAAAGGGTATATTAGATTGAAGGTGCAGATAGGGTCATTCTGAATAACTTCACACACACGCTACTGTGCATTTCCAAGTCTAATTCTGTCTGTAAATGTATACCTGTCACCCAGCGCCTAAATAATAGGCTTCAAATTTATATTCAGCTAAATCTGTGGTTATTTCTGTAGCTGGTCAAGTTATTTATTGTCCGTCAAAGCACAATTTTTGTTCTGGGTTGAAATACAATTCCCAAGTTAGCAATTCCCTAAATCAGTTGTTTCAGCTGTATCAGGCCTACTTTAAATCTATCCATAAAAGGGTATATTAGATTGAAGGTGCAGATAGGGTCATTCTCAATAACTTCACACACACGCTACCGTGCATTTCCGAGTCTAATTCCGTCCGTAAATGTATACCTGTCACCCAGCGCCTAAATAATAGGCCTCAAATTCATATTCAGCTAAATCTGTGGTTATTTCTGTAGCTGGTCAAATTATTTATTGTCCGTCAAAACACAGTTTCTGTTCTGGGTTGAAATACAGTTCCCAACTTAGCAATTCCCTAAATCAGTGGTTTCTGCTGTATCAGGCCTACTTTAAAGGGAACCTGTCACTGGGATTTGGGTTATAGAGCTGAGGACATGGGTTGCTAGATGGCTGCTAGCACATCCGCAATATCCAGTCCCCATAGCTCTGTGTGCTTTTATTGTGTAAAAATAACAACTTGATGCATATGCAAATTAACCTGAGATGAGTCCTGTATGTGAGATGAGTCAGGGACAGGACTCATCCCAGGTCAATTTGCATATGTATCAAATCGTTTTTTTGACACAATAAAAGCACACAGAGCTATGGGGACTGGGTATTGCGGATGTGCTAGCAGCCATCTAGCAACCCATGTCCTCAGCTCTATACACAAAATCCCGGTGACAGGTTCCCTTTAAATCTATCCATAAAAGGGTATATTAGATTGAAGGTGCAGATAGGGTCATTCTCAATAATTTCACACACACGCTACCGTGCATTTCCAAGTCTAATTCTGTCCATAAACGTATACCTGTCACCCAAAATAATAGGCCTCAAATTTATAGTCGTTACTGCTGTGCCTGTATTAGTGTGTTACGGTACCTAAATAGAGAGCCAGATAGTGTTAGGTGTCTGTAAAAAAAGGCCTGAATTTGAATTCAATACATTGGGCCAAATAATATTTTTCTTATTGTGGTGAACGGTAACAATGAGGAAAACATCTATTAAGGGACACGGACGCGGACATGGTCGCGGTGGTGTTAGTGGACCCTCTGGAGCTGGGAGAGGACGTGGCCGTTCTGCCACAGCCACACGTCCTAGTGTACCAACTACCTCAGGTCCCAGTAGCCGCCAGAATTTACAGCGATATTTGGTGGGGTCCAATGCCGTTCTAAGGATGGTAAGGCCTGAGCAGGTACAGGCATTAGTCAATTGGGTGGCCGACAGTGGATCCAGCACGTTCACATTATCTCCCACCCAGTCTTCTGCAGAAAGCGCACAGATCGCGCCTGAAAACCAAGCCCATCAGTCTGTCACATCACCCCCATGCATATCAGGGAAACTGTCTGAGCCTCAAGTTATGCAGCAGTCTTTTATGCTGTTTGAAGACTCTGCTGGCAGGGTTTCCCAAGGGCATCCACCTAGCCCTTCCCCAGCGGTGGAAGACATAGAATGCACTGACGCACAACCTATTATGTTTCCTGATGATGAGGACATGGGAATACCACCTCAGCACGTCTCTGATGATGACGAAACACAGGTGCCAACTGCTGCTTCTTTCTGCAGTGTGCAGACTGAACGGGAGGTCAGGGAGGAAGACTGGGTGGAAGACGATGCAGGGGACGATGAGGTCCTAGACCCCACATGTAATGAAGGTCGTGCCACTGACTTTCACAGTTCGGAGGAAGAGGCAGTGGTGAGACCGAGCCAACAGCGTAGCAAAAGAGGGAGCAGTGGGCAAAAGCAGAACACCCGTCGCCAAGAGACTCCGCCTGCAACTGACCGCCGCCATCTGGGACCGAGCACCCCAAAGGCAGCTTCAAGGAGTTCCCTGGCATGGCACTTCTTCAAACAATGTGCTGACGACAAGACCCGAGTGGTTTGCACGCTGTGCCATCAGAGCCTGAAGCGAGGCATTAACGTTCTGAACCTTAGCACAACCTGCATGACCAGGCACCTGCATGCAAAGCATGAACTGCAGTGGAGTAAACACCTTAAAAACAAGGAAGTCACTCAGGCTCCCCCTGCTACCTCTTCTGCTGCTGCCGCCTCGGCCTCTTCTGCTGCTGCCGCCTCGGCCTCTTCCTCCGCCTCTGGAGGAACGTTGGCACCTGCCGCCCAGCAAACAGGGGATGTACCACCAACACCACCACCTCAGTCACCAAGCATCTCAACCATGTCACGCGGCAGCGTTCAGCTCTCCATCTCACAAACATTTGAGAGAAAGCGTAAATTCCCACCTAGCCACCCTTGATCCCTGGCCCTGAATGCCAGCATTTCTAAACTACTGGCATATGAAATGCTGTCATTTAGGCTGGTGGACACAGACAGCTTCAAACAGCTCATGTTGCTTGCTGTCCCACAGTATGTTGTTCCCAGCCGCCACTACTTCTCCAAGAGAGTCGTGCCTTCCCTGCACAACCAAGTATCCGATAAAATCAAGTGTGCACTACGCAACGCCATCTGTGGCAAGGTCCACCTAACCACAGATACGTGGACCAGTAAGCACGGTCAGGGACGCTATATCTCCCTAACTGCACACTGGGTAAATGTAGTGGCAGCTGGGCCCCAGGCGGAGAGCTGTTTGGCGCACGTCCTTCCGCCGCCAAGGATCGCAGGGCAACATTCTTTGCCTCCTATTGCCTCTTACTCCTACTCGGCTTCCTCCTCCTCTTCTTCCACCTGCTCATCCAGTCAGCCACACACCTTCACTACCAACTTCAGCACAGCCCGGGGTAAACGTCAGCAGGCCATTCTGAAACTCATATGTTTGGGGGACAGGCCCCACACCGCACAGGAGTTGTGGCGGGGTATAGAACAACAGACCGACGAGTGGTTGCTGCCGGTGAGCCTCAAGCCCGGCCTGGTGGTGTGCGATAATGGACGAAATCTCGTTGCAGCTCTGGGACTAGCCGGTTTGACGCACATCCCTTGCCTGGCGCATGTGCTGAATTTGGTGGTGCAGAAGTTCATTCACAACTACCCCGACATGTCAGAGCTGCTGCATAAAGTGCGGGCCGTCTGTTCGCGCTTCCGGTGTTCACATCCTGCCGCTGCTCACCTGTCTGCACTACAGCGTAACTTCGGCCTTCCCGCTCACCGCCTCATATGCGACGTGCCCACCAGGTGGAACTCCACCTTGCACATGCTGGACAGACTGTGCAAGCAGCAGCAGGCCATAGTGGAGTTTCAGCTGCAGCACGCACGGGTCAGTCGCACTGCGGAACAGCACCACTTCACCACCAATGACTGGGCCTTCATGCGAGACCTGTGTGCCCTGTTGCGCTGTTTCGAGTACTCCACCAACATGGCCAGTGGCAATGTCGCCGTTATCAGCATTACAATACCACTTCTATGTCTCCTTGAGAAAACACTTAGGGCGATGATGGAAGAGGAGGTGGCCCAGGAGGAGGAGGAGGAGGAGGAAGAGGGGTCATTTTTAGTACTTTCAGGCCAGTCTCTTTGAAGTGACTCAGAAGGAGATTTTTTGCAACAGCAGAGGCCAGGTACAACTGTGGCCAGCCAGGGCCCACTACTGGAGGACGAGGAGGAGGATGAAGCATGTTCACAGCGGGGTAGCTCGGGCCCATCACTGGTGCGTGGCTGGGGGGAAACGCAGGACCATGACGATACGCCTCCCACAGAGGACAGCTTGTCCTTACCTCTGGGCAGCCTGGCACACATGAGCGACTACATGCTGCAGTGCCTGCGCAACGACAGCAGAGTTGCCCACATTTTAACATGTGCGGACTACTGGGTTGCCACCCTGCTGTATCCCCGGTACAAAGACAATGTGCCCACCTTACTTCCTGCACTGGAGCGTGATAGGAAGATGCGCGAGTACAAGCGCACGTTGGTAGACGCGCTACTGAGAGCATTCCCAAATGTCACAGGGGTACAAGTGGAAGCCCAAGGCGAAGGCAGAGGAGGAGCAAGAGGTCGCCAACGCAGCTGTGTCACGGCCAGCTCCTCTGAGGGCAGGGTTAGCATGGCAGAGATGTGGAAAAGTTTTGTCAACACGCCACAGCTAACTGCACCACCACCTGATATGGAACGTGTTAGCAGGAGGCAACATTTCACTAACATGGTGGAACAGTACGTGTGCACACCCCTCCACGTACTGACTGATGGTTCGGCCCCATTCAACTTCTGGGTCTCTAAATTGTCCACGTGGCCAGAGCTAGCCTTTTATGTCTTGGAGGTGCTGGCCTGCCCGGCGGACAGCGTTTTGTCTGAACGTGTATTCAGCACGGCAGGGGGCGTCATTACAGACAAACACAGCCGTCTGTCTACAGCCAATGTGGACAAGCTGAAGTTCATAAAAATGAACCAGGCATGGATCCCACAGGACCTGTCCATCCCTTGTGCAGATTAGACATTAACTACCTCCCCATAACCATATATTATTGTACTCCAGGGCACTTCCTAATTCAATCCTATTTTTATTTTCATTTTACCATTATATTGCCGGGCAGCCCAAAGTTGAACCTCTCCTCTGTCTTGGTGCCGGGGCCAAATGATCTGACAATGGACTGTTCCAGTTTTGGGTGACGTGAAGCATGATTCTCTGCTATGACATGAAGACTGATTCTCTGCTGACATGAAGCCTGAATCTCTGTTATGGGACGTCTCTACTCTGCCTGGGTGCGGGCCTAAATATATGACAATGGACTGTTCCAGTGTTGGGTGACGTGAAGCCTGATTCTCTGCTATGACATGAAGACTGATTATCTGCTGACATGAAGCCTGAATCTCTGTTATGGGACCTCTCTCCTCTGCCTGGGTGCCAGGGCCTAAATATCTGACAATGGACTGTTCCAGTGTTGGGTGACGTGAAGCATGATTCTCTGCTATGACATGAAGACTGATTCTCTGCTGGCATGAAACCTGAATCTCTGTTATGGGACCTCTCTCCTCTGCCTGGGTGCCAGGGCCTAAATATCTGACAAAGGACTGTTCCAGTGTGGGGTGACGTGAAGCATGATTCTCTGCTATGACATGAAGGCTGATTCTCTGCTGACATGAAGCCTGAATCTCTGTTATGGGACCTCTCTCCTCTGTCTGGGTGCCGGGGCCTAAATATATGACAATGGACTGTTCCAGTGTTGGGTGACGTGAAGCATGATTCTCTGCTATGACATGAAGACTGATTCTCTGCTGACATGAAGCCTGAATCTCTGTTATGGGACCTCTCTCCTCTGTCTGGGTGCCGGGGCCTAAATATATGACAATGGACTGTTCCAGTGTTGGGTGACGTGAAGCATAATTCTCTGCTATGACATGAAGCCTGAATCTCTGCTATGGGACCTCTCTCCAATTGATATTGGTTAATTTTTATTTATTTTATTTTTATTCATTTCCCTATCCACATTTGTTTGCAGGGGATTTAACTACATTTTGCTGCCTTTTGCAGCCCTCTAGCCCTTTCCTGGGCTGTTTTACAGCCTCTTTAGTGCTGAAAAGTTTGGGTCCCCATTGACTTCAATGGGGTTTGGGTTCGGGACGAAGTTCGGGTCGGGTTCGGATCCCAGGTGTTCGCTCAACTCTAATTATAACGCTCTAAAACCTCCTCCCACACCCTCAGATCCCATTTTAACTCTTTTCCAAGGCGTATAAAATGGTGGGTCACCACTGCCGTAGCTGCCACTAGCAACCTGGAAAAAATTTGCCTACAGATCCCTCAACATAATCTTTTCCTTTCTTTTTGCCCGACTAACCTCCCCTCTTAAATTCTAATGCTTGTCCTCCGTTAGCCTACATTCCATTCTGACTGTGTCAATGACAATTCCTACAAAACACAACTCCGTCACTTGGCCCACTATCTTCTCCTCCGCTAAAGGCACTCCAAAAACGCGCAAAAACTGATCGCAACGTGTGCAACAACAAAGAACAAACCCGAGAACCCGACGGCCCGACGCATAAAAAATAATCCAAATAATGGATGACCGATGAACAACCAGACACCTCAACCACGACCTATTCTAAAAAGAAACTAAACGTCTCGAAGTACGCACAAGAAACCAAACAGCCCATGGGCAGACATCTGTCCACAAAATAACCCTGTCCGAAAAACAACCTAGCAAATGCATGCTATCTATCTGAACTGGTACCAAACGAAACACCGCCTTGATGTCAATTTTTGCCAACAACGTTCCCTGACCTAAACGCCTAATCCAGCGGACAGCTGCATCAAATGGCGTATACACCACTGAACATAATTCAGGATATATACCATCATTGACCCTTCGGAAATGATAAATTATGAATCAGCCGAAACTTGTTTGGCTCCTTCTTCAGCACCACCCCCAGCGGAGAAACCCTGAAGTCAGCCAACCATGGCCCACTGAACGGGCCGGCCATCAGCCCCAACTCCACCTCCCTCCTCAACTTCTCTGAAACCACCCCCGGGTGATCAAGCGCGGACCTCAGGTTCTTGTGAACCAGCGGCCCCACCAGTGTAATTGATGGGATACAGAAACCAAACTGAAAACCATTTTTCAACAAAAACACTGCTTTCCGATTCGGGTACCTATCTAGAAAATCCTGCATCTTTTCCACCCACACTGGCATCCGGCCCTTTTCCAATGGAATAACCCCCTATTTGCCTACCGCCCTTAAAAGACCTGTTGGCCCCGTGCAATCCCCCACACAAAGTGCATTCATGTTTGAACTTGCACTTACCCCCAAACCTACAGTTTCCTTCATTGAAAAGGAACTATCCGGGTCGGAGCCGTAACTTTTAAACAGGCCAATATCCTTGTGATCCCACCAGATATCCGGCCTCACCGCCTTACGCTGATGAAACTGTTCGTCATACCAGAGCCAACCCACCCCGCCATAAACCCGGTACGCCTCACCTATGGCACCCTGATAACAAAATAACTCTGAGCAGCACTCCGGCGTCTTCTCACCAATAACGCTTGCCAAAATACCAAACGCTTGCAACCAATTGGCGAAAGTCCGCAAAATCAACCGGTAACTTCCTCCTTTTTTTTCCTTCTTCTCTCCTATTCTTATCCAGATTAAACCGCTCCAAGGGGAGTAGTGAAAATATTTCCACATACTCCCTCTTCCAAATTTTTTCCTTAATCTCTAACTTCAAATAGGCACCCAGCGGGCCCTCAAAGCACACGTACACTTCCCCACGCGCCCTGTCATCCAACCTAGGACTATCCACCCCCTCCCACTTTAGTCTCCACATAAACCGAGGATACCGCACCCCCAACAGGCCTAACCCCCAAACCTGGCCCCTGAAACCCACCAGGCTGGTAACGGAGACCTTTCACTCGCCCCCAAGCTAGTCAACCAACCCGCCAATCGCCCAAAAAACTGACCTAACCGCCTCCCTGGATCCTCAGTGAGCATACCACTGCAGGGGAGCTTAGCTGAGATAATATGGGACCCCATGGAATCTCACCAGGCACCACAGGCACTGTGACTCCCGCTGCTGCAGGTCCTGCATCCTGAAAATCCCTTGATCCTGATCTCCAGCTCCCGGATGTAGAAGGCCTCTCCTCTCCGACAGAGCTCCCTGATGTGGCAGCCATCTCTTCTTGGACAACCGGGGATGCAGTCTAGACTACACTGGACACCCTTGCGACCTGGGAACACATGCCTGGTGGAGACGGATCCCTCCTCACTCTACGCTGTTGAGGGCCTGCACAGGTATTCTCCTCCCCTCTGTGCAGCCTGGCCGACCTGTTAACCCCTCCAAACTAACCGCCCTTTTCCAGGTAAGCTGGGCCGGCCGGATTCTGGTCCCAATCCAGATGAAATCGCTGCAGAGAGTGGGGGAAGTGGCGACCCTTGAGGGGCTCCTAATCCGGTGCTGAACCCTGGGGGTGCTCTCCGGGTTCAGGCACGCCGGCGGGTGACCCCGCCGCGGCCGGGTAGCCCGCAAATTAGGGAGAGACTCAGCTGCTGCGGGTTCCTCCATGAATTCCCCCACTTGCTCAGGCAGCCAGCCAGCCCCACGCACCTCAGCCTCCTGGCATAGTCGCACCAACAGCTCCTCCACTGACAGATCCGAGGCAGACATCTCTCACGCAGGTGCTCGTTTTCTGCCTGAACCCCAAAATGGCGATTTCCCCACACCTCTTCACCAATTTAAAACCTTACCCCACCCACCTCCGTTACTATAACTACCACTCCTCCCACCAACCACTGCCTTCTTTAAAATTAACGCTATCTAACCTCCTCCCTCACTCCTAAACCATTGTCGTGATGGCCTTCCCCTAATGCTGTGCTCCTGGTCTGGCCCCACTGGACAGTTAGTTTGCTGAATATGATCACTGCATCCTCCTTGAACAATGTAGGTGTATAGACTTACTATAAATGTTATATTACTAATAATTGGAAAACCTCCTTGTAAATGCAGGCCAGCAAAGGAGAATATGTACACAAGTATACCCAAAGAAAAGAAAGTATAAAAAGTAAGGATGAGTGAACCAGTTCAGACCGAACCAGGTTCAGTCCAAACTTTGGTATTTTTTGGACAGCAGACAAAGTCTTTTCAGGTTCATTTTGGACGAATCCACTAAAACAGTGCATAGTTCCATTTTAGTGCACATATTGGCAGGAAAAAAACACTAGAGGGGAAGAAGAGGGAGTTATATACCAACTGTCAGGGTAACTGAAGCAAATTTGTCAGTTTGTGTCCAAAACCAAAAAAAAAATGAAAATTCGGCCAACCAGACCCAAAACGAATCTTATCTCTAATGAAAAGTAAATACTATACCGACCAGTGCAGTCCCAAATCCCGACACATGCCTCGCCTTTTGCGCCTCTATAATATAAAGAAAATTGGATGAAAGATCTGGGTCCTATTTCGCAGGATAACTGTGGTAGAATATTTCTTTAATATCCTCTTGATGTCTTTGTTTTTGTTGCAGTGTATTTCCCAGATGTGCATAGTGAATATGACTCACTTGTATCCCTCTAACAAAGAACAAAAATGGGGGTTTATTAAATCAGACATGTTGAAGATGTGGGAAAGATAAGGTGGGGTCTTGTGTAAGTTATGTGGGAATGTGCTGAGTTGAATCATTTTTGGGAGGAAGTCTGTTGGAAAAATTTGGAGATATCTCCAACATTTGATAGCTGGAAATCTAGCCTGTATAGATACAGTATATAAAGCTTGAGCATCTCTTAAAGTTTCAGGGTTTGATAAACTGAGATGGAATTGAATATTTGAATTTTCTCTCTTAATGGATATATGGTTTGGTCTGAGGATTATTTAAAAGATATATTTTTTTCTTTCTCTCTCTCTCTCTTCCTATCGCTCTGTCTCTCCCTCTCTGTTAGGCCTCTTGCACACAACCATATGGCTTTTTCAGTATTTTGCGGTCCGCAAAAAACAGAATGCACACGGATGTCATCCGTATTTTTTGCGGACTGCAAAATACCGGCCCCCTGATAGAACAGTACTATCCTTGTCCATTACGTGGACAATAATAGGAAATTTTCTATCTTTGAACGGAACGGAAAAACGGAAATATGGAAACAGAATGCATAGAGAGTACATTAAATTTTTTTTGCAGACCCATGGAAATAAATTGTTCCGTATATGGACCGTATACAGAACACAATTAGACGGAATGTAAATGAAAAAAAAAAGGTTTGCGTGCAAGAGGCCTAAAGGAGTACGTTCATGTACCTCGCCTTGCAAGTCAATTCTCCTTACAAACTATGCATTCTGATTGATTGACATTATCTAATTATAGTCACATAGTTAATACGGTTGAAAAAATTCCATCAAGTTCAACCAAGGGATAGGTGGGGACGTGAATCCCAGAAAGAAGTGAGACTCAGATTTCTACATTTCCATAAGCATTAATGTTTACTTTTAAGAATTCATCTAAACCCTTTTAAAACTGTCCACTGTTCCTGCTGTAACCACGTCCTAAGGAAGTCTATTCCACAGATTCACAGTTCTTACAGTAAAGAAGCTTTGACGCTTCTGGAGACTGAACTTTTTCTTCTCCAGTTGGAGGCAGCGCCCCCTTGTCTTTTGAGGGCTATTTACATGGAACAGTTTTTCACTGTATTTTTTGTATGGCCCATTTATATATTTGCATAGGTTAATCATGTCCCACCTTAGTTGTCTCTTATCAAGACTAAATAAATGTAATTATTTTAATATTTCTTCATAACTAAGACCCTCCATGCCCCTGATCAGTTTAGTCTGTCTCCTATGTACTTTTTCCCAGCTGCATTGTCCTTTCTATGGACTGGTGCCCAAAACTGAACTGCATATTCCAGATGAGGCCACACCAACGCTTTGTAAAGTGGCAATTTTACATCCCTGCCCCGCGAGTCCATGCCTAGTTTATTGTATGACAGTATCTCACCTTCTATACCTTCTATATCTACCACTGTGTACTGATGTACTTTTTAACATGTGCGCATGTGTATCTGTCAATTGTAGATCTGCTATCGAGATTTGTTGAAAATGCCCACTGCATTTACACTTTCATTGTAATCTTGATTCATTTGTACCACTTTTTTATTGATAAATAAACCAAGTTTAAAGAATTTTATGTTTAGAGATGAGCAAATTAATGGAAAATTCAAATTGGCCGCTTTGCCAAACTTCACAAAGAATTTAGCTCCGTTCCAAATTTCAAATTGCACCCATCATTAAAACCTTCATTTGCCACATTCATAGCTGATTATGGCATCTGAGGCTACTGTTTAGGACTTTCAGGAATTAATCAGGGTAAAGAAAAAAATATACTTTATCCATTTGTTCACTTAGAGGCCGTCGCGGCCATCTTGATTGAAATTTTGCACGGTGACGTGGTGACGTCATACGTCATCGTGGGCCAGATTTTTCCAGGAATCTTCAACAAGATTACTGAGATAGCATCTTTGAGTGCAAATGGATGAGGTATGTATTTATTTTTATTTTTTTGCCATTTCAGGTAAAATTGATTTGTTAACATCAAGCTTCGCAGCAAAACACATTTTTCCTGAAATTCAGATCGGTCAATTTGTTTGACTTCAATTCGACATTAGCTATATTTGAGTTGAGAATTGTCTTATGCAACATTTATATAACACAAAGGATATAGTGGGTGAAAATGTGAAGAAATGTTGCCCAATCACAACTCTACATCAAATAAGAGACAAACAGACCTCTAGAACATGCAAACAACTAAACACCACAGAGGAAGCAAATCTATCACAACGTGAGCACTTCTGAACATGTTTTATCTGGCACTAGTGAGATAAACAGCACATATTTCCAGAAAATGTGACAGATCCTGCTCTTCGATGTGTGATAAATATGAAACGCAAACCTGTTCCCACCTCCTAGCTAAATCTACAGTATACACGAGCGGTGGAGGAAGAAAATATGGCAGTATTTTATATTATTCAGTTTAGTTGTATTTTAACTATAGCTAGTATTGTAAAATAAATTATAATTTATGTTTTTCTTTTTCATAAAAGTACAAGATACTGAACCACAGATTTACTGCAGTGGAAAGTGATTTATCCACAGGCGCCAATAACATAAAGTAAAGGAAGAAAACACTGGGTTGTAAAAGTATGTACCAGCTGAAACACTGGTGGGAATTAAACTGAGCACCATTAGATCTGCAGGTCCTAATAACTTACTTTGCCTGAAGGTCTCTCTACGAACAAGAAGAGCGAACGCCTAGGATGTATGTTGTAAAAACTGACAGGTCCCAACATGCTGCTCTTATTCCTGCTACAAGTAAAAATCTCCCTGGTTTCAAAACCAAAAAAGGTGAGCAGCTTGAATCAGTGAAAAGTTAACATTCAGTTGTATTTGAGCCCTTTTTCTGAACATTATATCATATATCAGTGGAGATTATACTATGTAATAGTATGTGCATATTACAGGCACTACAAAATTCTATAGGGCACTCAAAGAGCTTACACTTATTATTATAATGTAAAAAAGTCACAAATGTAGTAACAGCTTGCTAAAATAGCAAAAGAGCTAAAACTTTATGCCAGGTCGGACATGACATAAGTTGGTTGACAATATATTTGAAATATTGTACACTAATCTGGCAGAAGCTTATGTCATACAAAACCACACCCAAACTGAGAACTGCTTGCCACAAAAAATGCACAAAATGTCAGATGCATACTAACCTGACTAGGCTTTAACATCATATATATGCAAGTAAAAAAGGTTACTTCTGAACTCTGGTCCTCTAAATTGGATGTTATGGGGAAAAGGAGAATTTGTTTACAAGAAGTTCTTCCATAGTTATTTCTATAGTCATGTGTCACCTGTATTCCATGTGCACAGCTAGACTGAAAAGAAGATTTCCAGAAAATTTCTTACAAATGGTCTGCAAAAACCACCTAAAGATCATGGATGGCATCTGAAAAAAAAATAGTATATGAATAAGCCCTTAATGTTAGCAAAAGTCTAGAAAGTTATTTTTAATGCTGCAAAAGACAGAAATTATCTACACACCGTGCATGAAGTCCAGCTGCCTCTCGCCGTGTGCTGCCGTGCCGCCGCCGGAACTCCGCCCCTCCCCATTATAGTCAATGGGAATGGAGCGGCAGTCTGGGGGCACATGTGAACGAGCGGCAGGAGGCATCCGACAGGCTGTTCATCCACCGGAACAGCCTGCTGGAGTCCCCTGCAGCTAATGTGAAAGTGCCCTAACAAAATAAGTCATTCAAGTAAATGGGAATTAAAATGGATCAATTTGTTTTCCAGTTTTCCATTCTGCTGACAGAACAGCAATATAGAAACACTGATGTGAACTTAGGCTTCACATATGCATTCAAAGAAGTGTAAACACAGTGGCCTTGATTTATTATGCCTAGGAATTTAGCAATTTTTTTATTGCACTTGTTTGCTCAAAAATGTTTTGCATTTTTACACCACTTCAGTTTTTAAATGTGGGTGAACTCTCCTTTAATGAGTTTCACTTCAGATTAGAGATGAGAGAATCACTTGAGATTCGGTTTGGTTCATATTCACCGAATTTGTTTAAAAGTTTGGTTTGAACTTGAATTGATTCAGACGAAACTGAAGTTGCTCCAATTGCCCTAAAAATGTATATGTAACACCCTAGGACATTTTATGAATGTTTTCTTTTCCCCCCTCCCTCTTCTCCAAGCTCTCAAATGCAATGACAGTAATAGTAAATGAGTGACAATGACATACATAGCTGTGGGTAAACACACATTTCACTGCACTAATATACAGCATGTTTTAAAAAACACACCTCTCTGGCACGTTTTAAGCTTCTTCACATTCCAAAGGCTTCCAAAAATTGTCCCTTATGAGGAGCAGATGATGTTTAAACACACATGGTGTTATGGGATAAAAGTGAGGGACCAAGCATCCAACAATTATGTCTTGACAGCATTACAATACTTGTCCATATGAAATGCACAAGTGTTGATTGTCAAAAGAAAAAGTGGCTGGCTGTGAACAAGCTTTTAAAAAGTATCCCTTTTAATTGGTAACAGCAGCAGTGCAGTGTGGATGTGGAAAAGGTAGGGTAAGGCTGGTTTGCCATAAGGGAGTATCATGCTCCCGTCCTGATCTCTTAGCACCACATACTCACACTGTGAGTCCAATGTGTGACACTCGCTCGTGTGAAAGGGGCCTAATAAGAGGCAAATCACCACAATAGTAGAGACAGCACAAGCAGCATACCATGGAACATACAAGGCAATAGGACGGCTGTCTATGGGTAGTAGTAGTAATAGTAGTACTGGTAAAAGTGTCAGATGCTTCGAATTGAGTGGTGGCAGTAGAGGAATAGCAGAAAAGAGCAATAGCAGGCGAGTTAGCAGCAGTGGCAGCATATGGTACATGTTGGCAGGAAGGCAGCAGCATGATGGAAACAGCAGCAGCCTTATGGAAGATGATAGTCTGCAGGCCGCAGCAGTGACATGATGGCAATGGTGGCATGATTGAGGCATTAGCAGCTGTACATAATATGATGGTTGGCAGGAACAGCACTGGTACGATGGCGGTGGTGGCATGATAGAGGCAGATAGGCAGCAACAGTGGCAAGATGGGGCATTGTCAGCAAGGCCATATCTATTCATCGAACTAGAGTGAGGAGTGTGAAAATCCTCCCAATTTCAGGCTTTGTTTATTTTGACAAAAGTGATGTTTTGTACACTGGCAGAGGACAACTTGGCCCCCGCAGTACTGAAAACCCTCTCCAATATGACCCTGGAGTATGGGGAAGAAAGAGAGTGTGCTGTACCAGTTCAGGCCACTGTTCCAGTCTGCCTGCCCAGAAATCCATTGGTTCAGGGAACCATGTGACAGAGACTGGCCATATGTTAGGAGGCAGGAGCTGTTGGCTTGCTGACTAACCTGCTCTATCATGTTGCTAAGACTGAAATGGCTGCTGCTGTGGCTTCTGCTGCTGGTGGAGGCAGGAGGGCTATGTCTTTAAGTAAAACTGCTGGACAAGCAAAATAGCACCATTATAGCTCTAAGTTGTTCAGTAGACTCATATTCCCTGTGATTCATTTAAGCCAACCTGTAATTATCCATAATTAATAATCATGGGTGGCTGTGGCACTGCCTTGGAAAGTTACTGTTAAATACTGTGAGTATTTGCTATGCATTATATCTGTAGCTGGAAATCCTTTTAGCTTCAGGTACAAATGTTTTGCATGTGTTTATTTAATAGATCTACTGTACATTACTAAAAATTAACCATGAAGCATTACATTGCAAGATAATGTTTTCAATAATTAAGGATTAGGTTAACCCACAGTAAAAAAGTTTGGCTCCAGAGAGCACAATTTGAGGTCATTTGCATTCACCGTTATGAATATGGTTTTTGAAGCCAAAGCCAGGAATGGACATAAAAACTGCAGAAGACCCTGTCTTTCTTCATACATGTCCTCTGTTTATGATCCACTCCTAGCTTGAACTTTAAAATATGAAATAAAAAAATGAAAATGGAAACCTAGTTCAATGGTTTTATTTTTGTTTTTTTATTTTACAGTTGAGAGTAGAGTTTTGGGATGCTGGAGGTTATTTGTCTCCTCTCTTTAAGAAACCATTGATAAACCAGTAAAAGCTCACATACATATCTGCCAACACTTTAGAATACCTGTGAGAGACTTGTTGCTGCCAAACAACCCCATTTAAAAGGCGCTGGCTATTAGGTCTCTCTCTAACACTCAGACTAAAAGGCTGGGAAGTGGTCAAGTCATTGCATTAAACCAGGCACCCTCAAACTGCGGCCCTCCAGCTGTTGCAAAACTACAACTCCCAGCATGCCCAAATAGCCTATGGGTATCAGCCTACAGCAGGGCATTGTGGGAATTGTAGTTTTACAACAGCTGGAGGGCAGCAGTTTGAGGATGCCGGCATTAAACAGTGCCTGGCTTTTGGTTTCTTTGGTCTAACATGAAAAGTATCACATCCAAGTCCACTACTAATCCTTGCAGGTACCCCTGCACACAGATGACATATCAATAAGGTCTAATAAGCTATATTGGGTTATTTCTGAATTCACTCATAATTAGATTTGAGCGTACACCTGGATGTTTGGGTTTGACAGGTTCGGCCAAACTTCACAAAAAGTTTGCGTTCGGGACCCGAACTTGACCCTGAACCCAAACCACATTGAAGTCAATGGGGACTCAAACTTTTGAGCACTAAAATGGCTCTTAAAAAAGTCATGGAAAGGGTTAGAGGGCTGCAAATGGCGTCAAAATGTGGTTAAGAGCATGGCAAGTGCTCTACAAACAAATGTGGGTGGGGAAATGATAACATAAAATACAAAGAAATCAAAATAAATAAACTTGATCTAGGAGGATGAGGTCCATATGGAGTAGGAGGTTGAGGAGGCGGTGGATGTGGCGGTGTAGGTGGAAACTTTCAATGTTCTTTTCTGTGCCTACCATGTTGATCATGGTTAGCGGCGAATCACGGTTCCACGCCGGAGAGGGAACGGGAGAAAGTGAGACCACATCTAAGGGAGGTCAATGTATGAAATGAAATGTGATTGAATGGAAATGTGAGACAAATTATTGAAGCCGAAGCAAGGAAGGGAGCATGAGAAAGAGATACCACATCCAAGTGAGGTCAATGGCTCCAATGTGCTTGAGCAGAAATGTGGGAAAAGCTGTTAAAGTTGAAGCATCAAATGAAATGTGGGGGTGCGCGTCAATTAATGACAAATTTTTGAAATGTAATTCCCTGTCGTCACCTATGCAGAGCAGAGGTTTTTCATTGCCAAAATGGGTTAATGTCACCCACCAATGAAACAGACGATTTTAAAAAACATTTGGTCCCTGTCAACTATGCATAGCAGGGGATTATTCATGTCAAAAATGGTAAAATGTCACCCAAGAATGTAACAGACAAATTAATGAAATATAATTCCTTGTCCACTAGGCAGAGCAGGGGTATATCACAGCCAAAAATTGGTGAATTTCACACGACAATGTAACAGACAAATTAGTGAAATGTATTAACCTGTCTACTAGGTAGAGCAGGGGTATATCACAGCCAAAAATTGGTGAATGTCACCCAACTATGTAACAGAAAAATTAGTGAAATGTATTAACCTGTCCACTAGGTAGAGCAGGGGTATATCACAGCCAAAAATTGATGAATGTTACCCGACAATGTAACAGACAAATTAGTGAAATTACATAAAGTAAAATACGTACAAATAAAACAAAATTATCTTAAAGTATGAGGTGGAGGTCCATATGGAGTAGGAGGTTGAGGAGACGGAGGACGAAGCGGTGTAGGTGGAAGCGGCGACGGAGGAGGAAGAGGTAGCCAACACTGGTTTACATTTTTTTTATTAAATAGGGTACACCCCAAAAGAGTGGGAAATATCAAAAATACAACAATGAGAAATTGTGCTGGAGTATAGCAATGGCTGAGTAAGTTCAGTATACATGTCTATTCTGCACAAGGTACGGACAAGTCCTGTGGGATCCATGTCTGGTTCATTTTAATGAATGTGAGCTTGTCCACATTGGCTGTGGACAGGTGGTTGCGCTTGTCTGTGATAACAACCCCTGCCGTGCTAAACACACATTCAGACAATACACTGGCTGCAGGGCAGGCCAGCACCTCCAAGGCGTAAAGTGCAAGCTCAGGCCATGTACCCAATTTGGAGACCCAGAAGTTAAAGGGGCAGACCTGTCATTCAGTACATGTAGACGTGTGCACACATACTGCTCCACCATTTGCTGAAATGCTGCCTCCTGCTTAGACGTTCCATATCAGCTGGTGATGTTGGTTATTGTGGCGTGCTGAGAAATCATTTCCACGTTTCGGCCATGTTAACCCTGCCTTCTGAGGTGCTGGCGGTGCCCCAGCTGTGTTGGAGACCTCTTCCTTTGTCTTCACCTTGTGCTTCCACTGTGCCCTGCTGTCAGGTGGGAATGCCACCAGCAGTGCGTCTACCAGCATGCGCTTGTACTCGCACATATTACGATCATGCACCAGTGACGGAATTAAGGACGGTATGTTGCCCTTGTAATGGGGATCCAGCAGCGTGGCCACCCAGTAAGGCTGAGTTCACACGGGCGTGACGTTTTAGCTCAGGATGCGTTCAGGTAAAAACGTGCGATTTTTGTTTAAAAGCAAGTCATTTTTCACAGCGATTGCGTTCAGTGTTTGCGTTATTTCCGCGCGGATAGCATCCGGATGACATGCATTATTAACGTGCGTGAAAAAAAACGCAAACATCCTGTTGAGTCACATGTTCTCTTGAGACACAATATAAACACACCCAACATGCTCTTCAGTTTGTGGCAGCTCCATTTTGTGTGGATCTATATCTGAAGTGTGTTGATTCTATTTTGAGGTGTTCCTTTTGTAAGCAGGATGTCGTCTTTGCCCGCATCAACTCCTGATCTTGTGCTTTTGCACTGGCTGGTATTTCGTTGTTTCGGAGAGCGGAGAGAAATGTTTGAGGAGGAACCGCGGAGGACGAGGATGTGGGTTCACCCAATAATTGCACAGAGGGCTGTCAAAGGGCAATTTCTAACTATGTATGCTGACCTCCGTGTGCACCCTGCCAAATTTTTTCGTTATTGCCGCATGTCCATCCCTACATTTGATCTGCTTTTGGGGGAGTTGAGGCCTGGCCTAACCTTCATGAATACCAACATGCGGAGTTGTGTTTCAGCTGAGAAACGGCTAATTATAATCCTGAGGTATGTTAAATTTTTTGCAGTCAGGATAAAAACCATGTATTTTATGTTCGATATATAGCTGATTGTAAGCTGCATGATAGCATGACAAATGTGATGGTGATAGTGTTGTAAACTTTATTTTATTTATTTTTTTCACAGATTTTTGTCAACAGGAAATTCATTTGCCTCCTTACATTTTGAATTCCGCATGGGGACCTCCACAATATCAGGAATAGTGCGGGCTACCTGTGCCACCATGTGGTTGCGACTGCGAGCTGCTGTGCTGCCACAACCAACAAGGCAGCAGTGGCTTCAGATTGCACAGGGCTTCCAGGATAGGGCACAATTCCCTAATTGTATTGGTGCCCTTGACGGCAAGCATATACGGGTGAAGAAGCCACCGAGCTCAGGGTCCCGATTCTATAATGATAAACAGTTTTTCTCGGTAGTTTTGTTGGCCTTGGCTGACACAAACTACCGGTTTATAATTGTAGATATCGGGGCCTATGGAAGTTCGGCAGATGCTCGCATCTTCCGGGCTTCCAGAATGGGTCGGTGGCTTCAGTCCAACCAACTGGACCTTCCCCAGCCAGCTCCTCTTCCTGGCTCTTCTGGCCCACCAGCGCCATATGTTATAGTTGGTGATGAGGCTTTTGCTCTATCGCCAAACCTGATGCGTCCTTTCCCTAGGAGAGGATTAAATCAGGAAAGGCGCACATTCAATTTTCGTTTAAGCAGGGCCCGAAGATATGTTGAGTGTGCCTTTGGAATTTTAGCTAGCAAATGGCGTATTTTTCATTCTGCTATTCAGCTTGCCCCTGAGAATGTAAACAATGTTATTAAAGCGTGTGTACTGCTCCATAATTTCACTCGCATGCATGACTCCAGTCCAGATGACGATGCAGAGGTGTTGACTTCAGCAGCCCATGGAGACCCTTCTCTACTTGGAAGAGCAGCTTCAGCAGGACTGAGAGTCAGAGAATTATTTTCGGACTATTTCATGTCTCCTGCTGGGTCATTTACATTTAATCAACAACCGTTCTCATCTGGCCAAAGATAATATTGTTTTCATACAGTGAAGATGACTATACATTGTATGTATCCTGGATGGATGTTTTTTTTTATTTTTTTAATAAAAGTTAGGGACTCGCAAAAATATGAGGACCCTTGACGTGGGTTGCGAGCTTCCATAATTCACGTGCATAACTAATTATTTTAAATGCATGTGAAATATCAACTAATCCCTCATAATGTCATTTTTTCTGTACTGTGTATTGTACTAGTAATAAAAAATAACAAAGTCAAATTGGTTTGAAATGTTTTGCTTTTTACTGAAAAAATAATATCAACAAAAATTGTCATATTTGACATAAATAATAACATTTTGAACAATAACAAACTTCCGTTACTTTACAAATTGTAGTAACGTGATGGTGTGGGGGGGTTAACTTCTGATTGAGAGGGCTGGTAACTGCCCTGAGAAGAGGGGGCAAAGTGCTGGGGTGGAGCAGCTTGAGCTGCGGAGGATGCAGGTTGAGCATATGATGCCTCAGTACTGTATACAGGACCATATTGTTGCGGTGGAGGGAGGTATGGTTGGCGAGGAGGAGGAGGAGGGTAGTAGGGTGGCCTGTTGGGAAACATAGATGGAGGCCTAGATGGTGGCCCATGGATACTCCCATATAGGTGCCAATTTTCTAGCTGCTGCTGCTGGGCAGCCTGCTCCGTCTCTTCCTCCAGGTTGTCTTCCGTCCTTCAATTGAGAAAACATTATTAAATTACATGTTTATATAGGGAACCTGTCATCAACTTTATGCTGGCCATAATAATCACGCCAGAATAAAGTACAGACTGGTGAGTCACCTGCTGATTGTCAGTCTGTCCATCATTAGCAGATTGGTGAGAAGAGCTGGAGATTATGAATAACCATGACTCTTCTCAGGTAGATTTGACTTTTTCCTAGGCCTGGCCTGCAATGATTCTGATCCTGCTTCTCAGAACCTACTTCCTTTTCGGTCATATAATATAAGTGAAAGGCCACTGAAATCAGCATTTGTGTCACTATAATTTATGCTGCCCTCAGGGAGGTTAGCATAAACTTGATGACAGGTTACCTTGACAACATACCATATTTATTATTTAGGATTTTTTTAACAGTAAGCATATAGGATTACATATGTACTTACGGGCGCACGTCCATGATGTCTCTGAGGAACACTAGCTGCTCCTTATAAATATAGGGCCTTTTCTTCAGTGGCCCTGAACCACTGCGGCCGTGATGGGCCAGTTCCTTCCGAAATTGATCGCGACAACTCCGCCATCTATTCTTTACTTCATCAACTACAAAAAAATATATAACTACAAAAAACTGTATGACTACCATGTGGATTTGTAGGGATGTCCTCTATAGCAGTGTTGCACAACCAGTGTGCCTCCAGGTGTTGCAAAACTACAACTCCCAGCATGGCCGGACAGCCTTTGACTGTGCAGGCATGCTGGGAGTTGTAGTTTGGAAACACCTGGAGGCACACTGGTTGTGCAACACTGCTCTATAGCATAGCAAATGGCAAACTATCTTCTCAGATAAAACATGTGCTATGTTAAAATGGAGGACAATGTTACACATGTGCTATGCTACTTTGAACATAAAGCCAATATCACAAATGTCTATATATATATATGGACAGTGCACTTACTTAAAGTTTGGCGCTTGACTGCTGGAGTTTTGTCCCAAACATTCGAAAAAACCTCCTTGGCCACTTCCTCCCAGGCAGCATCTTTTTTGTAGTGGTCATGGTATTCACCAGACCGAGTGTCCCACAGACAGGGCCTGCCCTGGACCACCACTATCAATTTTTCGACGTCCATTGGCTTGCTTGGCTGTCTGGGCATTTTTCCAGCTACCTCACACCAACAGCAGACACAACAATCCAGCTTCAGACATGCAGCTCTGAAAAAAATCACTTCCTTCCTGTCTATCACTTTCTTTTTCAAGTGTTGAAACCTGTGTGAAAAACTGAACGCAACGCATTGCATCCGGATGCAATGCGCTATTAACGCATCCCCATTCATTTCTATGGGCCCTGTCCTGCGTTACAAACACAGAATATAGAGCATGCTGCGATTTTAAAGCATTGCAGAAGTGATGCGTGAAAAAAAACGCTCATGTACACAGCCCCATTGAAATGAATGGGTCAGGATTCAGTGCGGGTGCAATACGTTCACCTACTGCATTGCACCCGCGCGGAAATCTCGCCCATGTGAACGCAGCCTAATTAGCACAAGTTAGAATGTGGCCAACTTGGCAGTCGTTGCGGAGACACTGCAGCATGTAATCATTCATGTGTTCCAGGCTGCCAAGAGGCAATGACAAGCTGTCCTCTGTGGGAGGTGTATCGTCTGTGTCCTCTGTATCACCCCAGTCACGCACCAGTGATGGCTATAAACTGGTCTGGGATCCACCCTGCTGTGAACACGGTTCCTCCTCCTCCATCTCCTCCTCCACATCCTCCACCTACTCATCCTCCAGAACTGTGCCCTGGCTGGACAATTGTGTACCTGTCGTTTGTGGGTGCAGGAACCAACCCTTGGTGCCACTTGTGAATGACTGGCCTGAAACCCTATGAAATGATCTCTCTTCCTCCTCCTCCTCCTGTGCCACATCCTCTTACATCATTGCCCAAAGCGTTTTTTCAAGGAGGCATAGAAGTGGGATAGTAACGCTGAGAACGGCGTCATTGGCACTGGCAATTTTGGTGGAGTATGATAAACAGCACAACAGGGCACACAGGTCTCGCATGGAGGCCCAGTCATTGGTGGTAAAGTGGTGCTGTTCCGCAGACCGAATCACCCATGCGTGCTGCAGCTGAAACTCCACTATCACCTGCTGCTGCTCGCACAGTCTGGCCAGGATGTGCAAGGTGGAGTTATTCCTTCTGGGCACATTGCAAATGAGGTGGTGAGCGGGAAGGCCGAAGTTACGCTGCAGCGCTGACAGGCGAGCAGCAGCAGGGTGAGAACGCCGAAAGTGTGCACAGACGGTTCACATTTTCTGCCACAACTTTGACATATCAGGGTAATTTTTTAGGAACCTCTGCACCACCAAATTCAGCACATGCGCTAGGCAAGGGATGTACGTCAAACTGACTAGTCCCAGAGCTGCTACATTATCGCAAACCACCAGGCTGGGCTTGAGGCTCACTGGCACCAACCACTCATCGGTCTGTTGTTCAAGCTTCAGTTTTTAAATGTGGGTGAAGTCTCCTTTAATGAGTTTTACTTCAGATTAGAGATGAGAGAATCACTCGAGATTCGGTTTGGTTCATATTCACAGATTTTTTTTTTTTTTAAGTTTGGTTCGAACTTGAATTGATTCATACGAAACTGAAGTTACTCCAATTGCCCTAAAAATGTATATGTAACACCCTAGGACTTTTTATGAATGTTTTCTTTTCCCCCCTCCCTCCTCTCCAAGCTCTCAAATGCAATGACAGTAATAGTTAATGAGTTACAATTACATACATAGCTGTGGGTAAACACACGTTTCACTGCACTAATATACAGCATGTTTTTAAAAACACACCTCTCTGGCACGTTTTAAGCTTCTTCACATTCCAAAGGCTTCCAAAAATTGTCCCTTATGAGGAGCAGATGATGTTTAAACACACACAGTGTTATGGGATAAAAGTGAGGGACCAAGCATCCAAAAATTATGTCTTGACAGCATTACAATGCTTGTCCATATGAAATGCACAAGTGTTGATTGTCAAAAGAAAAAGTGGCTGGCTGTGAACAAGCCTTAACAAATTGTCCCTTTTAATTGGTAACAGCAGCAGTGCAGTGTGGATGTGGAAAAGGTAGGGTAAGGCTGGTTTGCCATAAGGGAGTGTCATGCTCCTGTCCTGATCTCTTAGCACCACATACTCACACTGTGAGTCCAATTTGTGACACTTGCCCGTGTGAAAGTGCCCTGAAATTGTATCTGGATTATACCCTAATCCTGCTTCTAACGTGCGAACGTGGGACACGAACTGAGCCGCGGTGAGAGGCCTGCCCTGGAGGGGAAGTAGCGGATCCTCCGGAGCAAGAGGAAGGAGAAACTCGGCAAGGTCCCCCAGTACCTTGACTGGGCACCAGCTGTTTGATGTGGGAAAGAACTTGATCTCGATGGGAGGACCTACTTGACTAGTCTTGGAAGAAGGGAGAAATAAGGTAAACTGGCCACCCTGCCGAACGAGATGGCGTTTAAGGAGGGTGGAGCGTGTCATAGCGTGTCATAGCACTAGAAGTGAATTCCCCCGGTCTTAGGAAGCCATAAAACCCGAGATATATTGCAGCCTTGATGATAAGGCTTGCTGGGTGCCCAAAGGGGGAACCATCTAGAGCTAGGGACAAACCCCAAAATAACTCACTAGAAACTGGCTGTCTGCGCGCCACTGGGCTTGCACTGTTTTTTTTTTTTGTATGCCCCTAAGGGTGGCCTTTACAGCTTGGTTGGACAAGTGTTGTAAGAGAGGTGCAAGTCGAAATGGCAGTGGGCGATGAATGCCATGAGAAAGGTCACATTGTCTTTGCCATTCTGCGGGTGGCTGAGCATGAATCGTCGGAACGCCTCGTATCCCGTAAGATAGTTCCTGGCGGTGTTCTTAGCTAAAGATCCTTGGACCAACTTCTTCGCGGATGCCACAAACTGTCCTAGTCCATGGTTAGGAGGCTGAAAGGGGGAACGGGTGTACCCACCGGGTCTGCGTCTGGCATTGCCTGGAAGAAGATGGTGAAGTTAAATCGGGACAAGGCGTCAGCCGCCACATTCTCAGCCACAGCGATGTGGGAAGGGAATATATGAAAGCTGTGCTGCAGGGAAAGCCAAACCAACCTGCGAAGGAGGGACATAATCCTTGGTGATTTGGCCCTGCCCTTGGAGAGTACCTCCACCAAAACTAGACTATCTGTAACAAACACTACAGGTTTGTTGGCCCAGCGGGGGCCCCAGACCTGGGCGGCCGCCACCAGAGGATATAGTTCCAAGAGAGGGGAAGATTTGAGGGACTCGCTATCGAGGAAGAATTCCGCTGGCCAATCGCCAACCAGCCAGTGCGGATAAAAAATGGCCGCAAACCCACGGGAGGCAGCAGCATCGGAATGGATCCTCGGCGAAGAGGCATCCAGAGTGGGCACAAAAAGGGATATGCCGTTCCAGGAAGTCAGGAAGGAGTGCCACATGAGCAGATCCGCAACAGCTTGGTTGTCAAGATGGACGGTGGAATCTCGGTCTTGAGCCGAGGGGAGAAGATTGAGGAGCCTAGACATGAAGGATCTTCCCTGGGGCATGATCCGGGAGGCAAAATTTAAAGAACCCAGGAGGGACTGCAACTCCAGCTTGGTAAGAACCCGGGATGAAGCCGCGGCGGAGACTGCAGTCCTGATCTTGGATAATTTTACCTCCGGCAGGCTTGCTTCCATGCAGACGGTATCTAACACGATACCTAGGAAGGTGACCCTTGTGCTAGGGCTCTCAGTCTTGGAGGTAGCGACTGGGACCTGGAGACTGGAAAACAGCTGGAGCAGGACATCCAGCCCAGAGGAATCACCCCGGGGGCTTTGGATGATTAAGTAGTCGTCGAGGTAGTGAATGACCATATCCAAACCCCCGTGGTGACCCAAGATCCAGTGCAGGGCGCCCGCGAACTGGTTGAATAACCACGGGATGCTCTTGGAGCCAAAGGTGAGTCTATTGGCAAAATAATACTTATGATCCCACTTGATGCCATAAAATCCCCAGAGTTGAGGTGCAATGGGAAGCAGCTTAAAGGCGTCCGCTATATCGGCTTTGGCAAGTAGGGCCCCTCTCCCTGACTGCTAAATGAATTTAATTGCTTCCCCTATGGTGGAATAAGACATGGCGAACTCATCTGACGGAATCAAGGAATTCAAGCTGGGTGTAGAGGATATATGGGGCACAGACAGGTCGTAAATTAACCTTTTTTTTATTAGATGACTGCTTGGAGACTAACCCAATCGGGCTAATCCTCCAGGTATCAAATGGGATTACGTCAAATGGGCCCAGCAGGAACCCTTTATGGACCTCTGCTAACAACAGACTGTCGACTGTGCCCGGATCCTGTATAGCCGACTGCAGATTTTCCCCCATCCAGGACTCCAGAGGGAGGGCAATCAACCCAATGTGGAAACCCCTCCTGAATCCTGAAAGGAGGAACTCGACCAACTGCTGATCGGGGTGTTCCTGCAAGAGGACAGCCAATAACTCTATATTAATGTCGGCCAGTCATGGTTTAGAAGATTTTTTAGGACAGGAAGAACGGGGGTGAGCCCTAAAGCACAGGGAGCAGATGTGCAAGGCTCTACAGCTACCAAAACCGCACCCTCCCGCATTAAAATGATTACAGACCTGGCTCTGCCCAAGGAACACGATAGGCCTGCCCAACTTGTCCACGGTCGGCTGGCTTCTTTGGCCAGAAGAACACAGGAGGGCCCGGTCAAGACCCAGGGTGGCCAACAAAGGACACCAGTCCTCCGTGTGCGAGATGGACTGCTCAGGCGAGAGGAACTAGATACGTATCTTTACCGTCTGACGGATCTGGGATACAAGTATGGCGTCTCCAATTTTTACGATTACCATCGTTCTTTTTCCGCCAAAGCTGCGGCAGCCCTAGTCCAATTTCAGTTTGTTACCAACTGGGCGAATTTGGACATGGAGCTCTTTTTCCGGCACTTTTCCGGGCTGAGAGCTCCTACCTGAGAGCTCCTACCTAGTTCCTCCCGTCTGAGCTGATGGGCTGAGCAGACTACATTGCGATAAAGGCTGAATGCCAACACGAATTCCGGAATAGAAAGTTTTCTATTCAGGCGGGCATCAGGATGGATGCCAAGTTGACATCTTTCCTAGCTAAAATGTCCTTCTTAATAGCCTCAGAGACAAAGTGGGCTGGGGCCACAACTGGACTAGCGTTGAGCCTACCCAACGCTGCTTCCTGAGAGGTCGAGGGAACGATTGCAGTAACCGCAGCCGGGAAATCTTCTAGGCCACGTGACTTTAGCTCGGTCACTCTGGATTGGACATCCGCCAAAGAACCAACCAGGCCGCTGATGGTGGCTTGCAGCTGGTTCAGTGATAACTGGATAGATGAGAGGGAGGACTGTGAATTGCAGCTCCCCGTCTCCGTCCTCAGAAGGCGGTAGAGCTCCGCCTTCCGAGCTGAAGCTGGATGGGGAATACCCCTCTTATTCAACTCTGCAATAAGTTTGGGGACGGTCCAACGCCTTAGCGATGGGCTACCGACGTGCCCTGAAACCGATGAACCGGGACCCAAGAAGTTGTCCTCAATATCGGATGGTTGGGACATCTTGAACCTGTAAAGGAAAAGCCAATAAAAATAAAAAATATATATATTTTTTTTTTTATAAAAGAAAGAAACGTCATGAAATGAGGAAAGAGACGTGAAGGAAATGTAATCCTACCCGAATTGCGCAGAACTGGTGAGTCCAATAACAGGACTGGTATGTTTTACAAGGGGGTACTGGAGGCAGTACGGAAAAAGCACCTGTGGACACAAGAATAGATAGCCACAAATAAACACCACACCACTAGGAGAGCCGGGAAGAGAAAGAAGAAGAGGGAAGGAGGACTGTGGCCGGGGAGCAAGGAAGGATGAGTGTGGTGAAAAATGAACGAGAGGGAGGACCCAAGCCAAAGATGCGGAGTGCCGGGAAAAAGAGGGCCGGGATGTGCCGAGGACGGGGTCGGGTGATTTGGTGACAAGAGGAACTAAAACGAATCTGGTGACCAGCTGAATGGACCTGGGTGAATTAAATGACGTCCTGAGAGACTCAGGATGAAGTACCTGAGCTGGGTGATCCTGGACGTGCACGTGCCGTGACAGAAAGGTGACCCGAGCGACATGGTGGAGACATGGGCCTGAGTGATTCAGGCAGGTGCCGGGCTGTTAAATGTCCTGAGAGATTTCAGAAAAGGTACCGGACAGGTATGAGGTAGAACTAAGATGGTCCCTGATGGTGGCTAATGTCTGGGTAATATTAGAAAAAGACAGCCAGTACGTGGACCTGAGCGATTCAGGTGGACACTGGCCAAGGAGAATACCCGGGTGAATCAGGCAGAAAATTTACCCTGGAGATGAAGGTAGAAGACAAACTGGTGAAAGCGTCTGTCTAAGTGGACCCGACGTGCTCAGGCGGGCCTAGACGGAACGTGAGTGGACGAAGGAGGATGACAGGGACCGGGCGAGCCTGGGCGATCAAGGATGACAAAAACAGGGCGAACCTGGGCGATACAGGATGACGGAGACAGAGTGAGCCTGGGTGATCCAGGATGATAGAGACAGAGCGAGCTTGGGCGATCCAGGATGACAGAGACAGAACGAGCCTGGGCGATCCAGGATGACAGAGACAGAGCAAGCCTGGGCGATCTAGGATGACAGAGACAGAGCGAGCCTGGGTGATCCAGGATGACAGAGACAGAGCGGGCCTGGGCGATCCAGGATGACAGAGACAGAGCGAGCCTGGGCGATCCAGGATGACAGAGACAGAGCGAGCCTGGGCGATCTAGGATGACAGAGACAGAGCGAGCCTGGGCGATCCAGGATGACAGAGACAGAGCGGGCCTGGGCGATCCAGGATGACAGAGACAGAGCGAGCCTGGGCGATCCAGGATGACAGAGACAGAGCGAGCCTGGGCGATCCAGGATGACAGAGACAAAAGCTAGCCTGGGTGATCCAGGAAGACAGCTACAAAGCGAGCCTGGGCGATCCAGGTTGACAGAGGCAAAGCAAGCCTGGGCGATCCAGGATGACAGAGGCAGCGTGAGCCTGGGTGATCCAGGATGATAGAGACAGAACGAGCCTGGGTGATCCAGGATGATAGAGACAGAACGAGCCTGGGCGATCCAGGGAGACTACAGATGATGTGTGAGAGCGAGACGAGAAGCATGGAAAACAGAAAAAATGACATATGCGTCATACCTGAAGAAATTCAGGAAGCTGATGAGCAGCTACTTGGCTGAACGGTAAGACTGGATATCAGACGGTACTGCAGCCCTGTTCATTTTGGAAAAAAATTATCAGCACCCAGGTATAGACAACAAGCTCATAAAGTAAGCCCTGAGCCCGAAATGGTACATTAGACAACTGGAAAACAGCATCTCCACCTGGGAAGGGAAGGACCCGTTTAAGGGACATCCCGCCCTCCCCCACATATGTGTCAGCCAAGCGGAGATGCCGGTCTCCAGGTAACCGGAGATCTCCTTGAAGTGTACGGCAGCACTTCCACCTTAAGCCCAGTCCCAGAGCATGGGTCAGAGTGCCACCTGAGCACTGCTGCGGACCCCATCCATGCCATGGGCTGCCTTTGCATCCCACTGCCCAATGTAAAGTAATCAACCCCATGACCCACCCAACCTGCCTGGAGTTAACTACATCAGAGGAAACGATGAGACCACAGAGCAGCGCGGCTTTGACATGGAGTGCCACAAACCGAGCCCAGCGGGAGCAGTCAGCCCTACCTGAAGTGCCGTGGATGCCGGTCCTGCCGAAACCCTAAACAGAAAACAAGAAAATCGCACGCTGCGTTGAGGCTCCCCAGGAGCTGAAGGAGGAAGGAAGACCGGCCGAACCCAGCCAGGCATGCCGGACGAACGCTGCCCCCGGCCGAGGAAGCTGGAGAGCCGTGACTTACCCGGAAGTGACGTAGGCAGGGAACACCAGAAGTGACGGAACGGACTGATGAAAGAAGCACGACGCGAAGGCCACAAATTTTGTATTTTGCTCCCAATTTTTTTTTTTTTTTTATAACTGAATATAACAGCAGTATCTAACGCATGTATTTCACAGTGACAGATGCAGCAACGGCCACAAAATTTGTATTTTGCCAAAAATTGGTGTTTTTTTAATAACAGAATATTATGGCAGTATTTCAAGCTTATATTTCACACTGACAAATGCTGAAAAGGCCCCAGATGTTGGGTATTGCCAAAAATATCTGTAAAGAATAAATCAAGGCAACTGGACGTACTGTAGATTTCTTGAAAACGTTTCACTCGTTCTTCCAACGAGCTTTCTCAATTCTGAGTGATTGTACAAAAATTCTTGCCAAAATTTTTTTTGAGTTTTTTTATCCAGAAAATTATTGCAGTATTTCAAGCTTGTATTTCACATTGACAGATGCAGCAAAGGCCGCAAATTTTGTTTTTTGCCCAAAATGGGTGTATTTTTAATAACAGAATATAACATCAGTATCTAACGTGTGTATTTCACACTGGCAGATGCAGCAAAGGCTTTTGCCTTTTTGCCATTTTGCCCAAAATTTGAGTTTTTTTTAACCCAGAATATTATTGCAGTATTTCAAGCTTGTATTTCACACTAACAAATGCTGCAAAGGCACCAGATGTAGGATATTGCCAAAAATGGGTGTTTTAAAAAAAAACAACAGATAATTATTGCAGTATTTCAAGCTTGTATTTCACACTGACAAATGCTGCAAAGGCACCAGGTATAGGGAATTGCCAAAAATGGGTGTTTTTTTAAACCCAGAATATTATTGCAGTATTTCATGCTTGTATTTCACACTGACAGATGCAGCAAAGGCCATAAATTTAGTATTTTGCCCAAAATGGGTGTTTTTTTAATAACAATATAACAGCAGTATCTAACGTGTGTATTTCACACTGACAGATGCAGCAAAGGCCGCAAATTTAGTATTTTTTCCCAAAATATATATTTTTTTTTATAACAGAATATAACAGCATTATCTAACATGTGTATTTTACACTGACAGATGCAGCAAAGGCCGCAAATTTTGTATTTTGCACCCAAATTTTTTTTTTTTTATAACAGCAGTATCTAACACATGTATTTCACAGTGACAGATGCAGCAACGGGCACAAAATTTGTATTTTGCCAAAAATTTGTGTTTTTTTAACCACTTCAACCCCGCTAGCTGAAACCCCCTTAATGACCAGGCCACTTTTTACACTTCTGCACTACACTACTTTCACTGTTTATTGCTCGGTCATGCAACTTACCACCCAAATGAATTTTACCTCCTTTTCTTCTCACTAATAGAGTTTTCATTTGGTGGTATTTCATTGCTGCTGACATTTTTACTTTTTTTGTTATTAATCGAAATTTAACGATTTTTTTGCAAAAAAATGACATTTTTCACTTTCAGCTGTAAAATTTTGCAAAAAAAACGACATCCATATATAAATTTTTCGCTAAATTTATTGTTCTACATGTCTTTGATAAAAAAAAAATGTTTGGGCAAAAAAATGGTTTGGGTAAAAGTTATAGCGTTTACAAACTATGGTACAAAAATGTGAATTTCCGCTTTTTGAAGCAGCTCTGACTTTCTGAGCACCTGTCATGCTTCCTGAGGTTCTACAATGCCCAGACAGTAGAAAACCCCCACAAATGACCCCATTTCGGAAAGTAGACACCCTAAGGTATTCGCTGATGGGCATAGTGAGTTCATAAAACTTTTTATTTTTTGTCACGTTAGCGGAAAATGATGATTTTTTTTTTTCTTACAAAGTCTCATATTCGGAAAAAACGTATAACGTACAGCGGCTCACACCCGTTGCGTATGGATAGGTGCTCACCCTCAGGTCCTACCCTCAGGACCCAGAAGAAATAATGGAAAATAAGAGAAATGAGGGGGCACACTCAAGAGGGATCACTGGATAGAGTATAGATAATTGTGTTTATTAATATTTTAAGAACATACCCTTAAAAACATTAAAACATACATAAGAAAACAAAAAGTGCAAGATTTCACTGGTAATATTAATCTCAGTGAGAGTTCTTTCCACAGGGGTGTAGGATTGAGGCCTGTGACGTTAGAGTAATAGTGTCAGCCCTATGGCTCAGTCCTAGTGGAGCGCTGATGATGTTAATGTCTCTTTATCCAGTATGCTGAGTATGTAGCAGTATGTATCAAATTGGAGACTGTGCTCCCGTACTTAGCAAGATGTATAGCCGGTTGGAGACTATGCTCCCGTACTTACAGTCTCTTGTCGCTTGCGATATTTCCGATCACCCCTCCTGACTGAATCCTCACAGCATTGATGTTTTAGGTTGCCGTATACTCACAGCGTCCCGTGCGGTGTGTTCGGTCAAGACGTGGCATCCCACGTGACCTAGTAGTTTGGGGTGCCGGCTAGACGCTGAGCTGACGTCACTGGATTAGAGTTGCACTGACGTCAGTAACGTGCGACTCGTGCTCCGATTTGATGCAGGAGAAAGATCTCATATAGCGATGTCTTTAAAGTATAGATGCTTCTTGTTTTTTCTTGGAATCCACGCTCACTCTGTCTCTGCCAGACGCGTTTCTGGGTCATACACCCCTTCCTCAGTGGCCACTGAGGAAGGGGTGTATGACCCAGAAACGCGTCTGGCAGAGACAGAGTGAGCGTGGATTCCAAGAAAAAACAAGAAGCATCTATACTTTAAAGACATCGCTATATGAGATCTTTCTCCTGCATCAAATCGGAGCACGAGTCGCACGTTACTGACGTCAGTGCAACTCTAATCCAGTGACGTCAGCTCAGCGTCTAGCCGGCACCCCAAACTACTAGGTCACGTGGGACGCCACGTCTTGACCGAACACACCGCACGGGACGCTGTGAGTATACGGCAACCTAAAACATCAATGCTGTGAGGATTCAGTCAGGAGGGGTGATCGGAAATATCGCAAGCGACAAGAGACTGTAAGTACGGGAGCATAGTCTCCAACCGGCTATACATCTTGCTAAGTACGGGAGCACAGTCTCCAATTTGATACATACTGCTACATACTCAGCATACTGGATAAAGAGACATTAACATCATCAGCGCTCCACTAGGACTGATCCATAGGGCTGACACTATTACTCTAACGTCACAGGCCTCAATCCTACACCCCTGTGGTAAGAACTCTCACTGAGATTAATATTACCAGTGAAATCTTGCACTTTTTGTTTTCTTATGTATGTTTTAATGTTTTTAAGGGTATGTTCTTAAAATATTAATAAACACAATTATCTATACTCTATCCAGTGATCCCTCTTGAGTGTGCCCCCTCATTTCTCTTATTTTCCAAAGTCTCATATTCCACTAACTTGCGACAAAAAATAAAAAATTCTAGGAACTCGCCATGCCCCTCACGGAATACCTTGGGGTGTCTTCTTTCCAAAATGGGGTCACTTGTTGCGTAGTTATACTGCCCTGGCAATTTAGGGGCCCATATGTGTGAGAAGTACTTTGCAATCAAAATCTGTAAAAAATGACCTGTGAAATCCGAAAGGTGCACTTTGGAATGTGGGTCCCTTTGCCCACCTTGGCTGCAAAAAAGTGTTACACATCTGGCATCGCCGTACTCAGGAGAAGTTGGGGAATGTGTTTTGGGGTGTCATTTTACATATATCCATGCTGGGTGAGAGAAATATCTTGGCAAAAGACAACTTTTCCAATTTTTTTATACAAAGTTGGCATTTGACCAAGATATTTATCTCACCCAGCATGGGTATATGTAAAATGACACCCCAAAACACATTGCCCAACTTCTCCTGAGTACGGCGATACCACATGTGTGACACTTTTTTGCAGCCAAGGTGGGCAAAGGGGCACATATTCCAAAGTGCACCTTTCGGATTTCGCAGGCCATTTTTTACACATTTTGATTGCAAACTACTTCTCACACATTTGGGCCCCTAAATTGCCAGGGCAGTATAACTATGCCACAAGTGACCCCATTTTGGAAAGAAGACACCCCAAGGTATTCTGTGAGGGGCATGGCGAGTTCCTAGAATTTTTTTTGTTGTCACAAGTTAGCGGAAAATGATGATTTTTTTTTTTTCCTTACAAAGTCTCATATTCCACTGACTTGCGACAAAAAATATAAAATTCTAGGAACTCGCCATGCCCCTCACGGTATACCTTGGGGTGTCTTCTTTCCAAAATGGGGTCACTTGTGGGGTAGTTATACTGCCCTGGCATTCTAGGGGCCCATATGTGTGAGAAGTAGTTTGCAATCAAAATCTGTAAAAAATGACCGGTGAAATCCGAAAGGTGCACTTTGGAATGTGGGTCCCTTTGCCCACCTAGGCTGCAAAAAAGTGTCATACATCTGGTATCGCCGTACTCAGGAGAAGTTGGGGAATGTGTTTTGGGGTGTCATTTTACATATACCCATGCTGGGTGAGAGAAATATCTTGGCAAAAGACAACTTTTCCAATTTTTTTATACAAAGTTGGCATTTGACCAAGATATTTATCTCACCCAGCATGGGTATATGTAAAATGACACCCCAAAACACATTCCCCAACTTCTCCTAAGTACGGCGATACCAGATGTGTGACACTTTTTTGCAGCCTAGATGCGCAAAGGTGCCCAAATTCCTTTTAGGAGGGCATTTTTAGACATTTGGATCCCAGACTTCTTCTCATGCTTTAGGGCCCCTAAATAGCCAGGGCAGTATAAATACCCCACATGTGACCCCACTTTGGAAAGAAGACACCCCAAGGTATTCAATGAGGGGCATGGCGAGTTCATAGAATATATTTTTTTGGGCACAAGTTAGCGGAAATAGATTTTTTTTTTGTATTTTCTCACAAAGTCTCCCTTTCCGCTAACTTGGGACAAAAATTTCAATCTTTCATGGACTCAATATGCCTCTCACAGAATACCTTGGGGTGCCTTCTTTCCGAAATGGGGTCATATGTGGGGTATTTATACTGCCCTGGCATTTTAGGGGCCCTAAAGCGTGAGAAGAAGTTTGGAATATAAATGTCTAAAAAATTTTACGCATTTGGATTCCGTGAGGGGTATGGTGAGTTCATGTGAGATTTTATTTTTTGACACAAGTTAGTGGAATATGAGACTTAGTAAGAAAAACAAAAACAAAAAAAAAATATTTCCGCTAACTTGGGCCAAAAAAAATGTCTGAATGGAGCCTTACAGGGGGTGATCAATGACAGGGGGGTGATCAGGGAGTCTATATGGGGTTATCACCACCTTGTCATTGATCACCCCCCTGTCATTGATCACCCCCCTGTAAGGCTGCATTCAGACGTCTGTATGATTTTTACGGATCCACGGATACATGGATCGGTTATCAAAACAGCGTCTAATATACCTGTTAGGGGTTAAGAAAATCACATCTCCAGCCTGCCAGCGATCGCCGCTGGCAGGCTGGAGATCCACTCGTTTACCTTCAGTTCCTGTGAACGCGCACGCCTGTGTGTGCGCGTTCACAGGAAGTCTCGGCTCTCGCAAGATGACGCGTATATGCGTCACTCTGCACAAGGCTGCCACCTCCAGACCGCACATCTGCGTTAGGCGGTCCGGAGGCGGTTAATAACAGAATATTATGGCAGTATTTCAAGCTTATATTTCACACTGACAAATGCTGAAAAGGCCCTCAGATGTTGGGTATTGCCAAAAATGTTATTATTTTATTTATTTTTTTATCCAGAAAATTATTGCAGTATTTCAAGCTTGTATTTCACATTGACAGATGCAGCAAAGGCCGCAAATTTAGTTTTTTGCCCAAAATGGGTGTATTTTTAATAACAGAATATAACATCAGTATCTAACGTGTGTATTTCACACTGACAGATGCAGCAAAGGCTGCAAATTTAGTATTTTGCCAAAAATGTTTGTTTTTTCAAACTCAGAAAATGATTGCAGTATTTCAAGCTTGTACTGTATTTCACACTGACAAATGCTGCAAAGGCACCAGATGTAGGATATTGCAAAAAATGTGTATTTTTTTAACCCAGAATATTATTGCAGTATTTCAAGCTTGTATTTCACACTAACAAATGCAGCATATACCCCAGATGTAGGGTATTGCCAAAAATGGGTGTTTAAAAAAAAAAAGAAGATAATTATTGCAGTATTTCAAGCTAGTATTTTACACTGACAAATGCTGCAAAGGCACCAGGTGTAGGAAATTGCCAAAAATGGGTGTTTTTTTAAACCCAGAATATTATTGCAGTATTTCATGCTTGTATTTCACACTGACAGATGCAGCAAAGGCCGTAAATTTAGTATTTTGCCAAAAATTGGTGTTTTTTTTTAAATAACAGAATATAACAGCATTATCTAACATGTGTATTTCACACTGACAGATGCAGCAAAGGCTGCAAATTTTGTATTTTGACCCCAATTCTTTTTTATAACAGAATATAACAGCAGTATCTAACGCGTGCATTTCACACTGACAGATGCAGCAATGGCCACAAATTTAGTATTTTGCCCAAAATGGGTGTTTTTTTTATAAAAAATCGGGTGTTTTTTTTTTTTTTTTATAACAGAATATCATGGCAGTATTTCAAGCTTATATTTCACACTGACAAATGATGAAAAGGACCCAGATGTTGGGTATTGGCAAAAATGTTTTTTTGTTTTGTTTTTTGTTTGTTTTTTATCCAGAAAATAATTGCAGTATTTCAAGCTTGTATTTCACATTGACAGATGCAGCAAAGGCTGTAAATTTAGAATTTTGCCCAAAATTTGTTTTTTTTTTAAATAAAAATATAACAGCAGTATCGAACGTGTGTATTTCACACTGACAAATGCAGCAAAGGCTGCCAATTTAGTGTTTTTCCAAAAATTTCGGTTTTTTCAAACCCAGAAAATTATTGCAGTATTTCAAGCTTGTATTTCACAGTGACAAATGCTGCAAAGGCACCAGATGTAGGATATTGCCAAAAATTGGTGTGTTTTTTTTTTTATAAAAATATAACAGCAGTATCGAACGTGTGCATTTCACACTGGCAGATGCAGCAAAGGCCGCCAATTTAGTGTTTTCCAAACATTTCAGTTTTTTCAAACCCAGAAAATTATTGCAGCATTTCAAGCTTGCATTTCACACTGACAAATGCTGCAAAGGCACCAGATGAAGGATATTGCCAAAAATTGGTGTTTTTTTATTTTTTACTCAGAATATAATTGCAGTATTTGAAGCTTGTATTTCACTGTCACAAGGGCACATATGCTGTGCTGTTGCACTGAACTTGCATAAAATGGCTGCCGACGCCCACCTAACTAACAGATGGGTAAAAATTATTTTTCTGTGTCTCTGCGCTCAGGGCAGGGTAAAAAGATTGTGCACTGCACCCACAAAACAAAATCTATGTAGATCGCTGAGTTAACAAGCACTTCTGATTAAAGATTATTTCCTATTCTTCTCCTTCTCCAGCAGCAGCATCCTTTCCCTACACTAATCAGAGCAGAGTGACGTGCAGCGCTACGTGACTCCAGCTTATATAGAGGCTAGGTCACATGCTGCACTGGCCAATCACAGCCATGCCATTAGGGGATGTAACAGGGATTAAACTGATAGGAATAGGACTAGTTAAGACACCACTCATATAGGGTGTCACAGCACATTGCTCCGTGCACGTGCAGTGCCCCAACTTGGGAGTAAGAGGACCGACCAAGCTGCTTTTTCCATCTCCCGGTTCCCACAAAAGGCAATTCCACTCTGATATGGGACGTAACAGGGATTAAACTGATCAAAAGAGAGAACTACAGGAAATGCCACTCATATCGGGTGTGACAGTAAATTGCACGGTGCAGACGCAGTGACCGTGGCGTGGATTCAAACAAAGGGGAGGGAGCCAGCGTTTTTTTAACCATCTCCCCGTTCGAAAAATCAATTTAATAAATGTACCCCAGATTGGGGACGTCACGTAACAGGGATTAAACTGATGAGAATAGTACTACAGAAAATACCACTCATATCGGGTGTGACAGTAAATTGCACGGCGCAGACACAGTAACCTTGGATTCAAACAAAGGGGAGGGAGCCAGCGTTTTTTTTAACCATCTCCCCGTTCAAAAAATCAATTCAATTCACCTTTCGGGGACTCTTGGTGTTGTACGTGGCTGGTTGGAGGAAGAAACCTTTAATGACATCAACGGGACATGGCTAGCTTGGTATCCAACCTTGTGCAAATGGGAGGTATGCAGTTGTGCAAATGGACTGTTTGCGGTTGTTTGCGGTGCATTAAAAGGGGAGTTTGGTCTGTCAATGTCTGTGAAGCGGGTGTAACGCTTACACTACCTGATCGATACAACATCATACCTGATCGTATACACACACTGGATATTTTAAACCATGTTGTTCAAAAAAAAAATTGGGATTGTTAGGTGATTTATGCCCTTTATGGATTAAAATCCAACTCTGTGTCAACTATGTAATTTTCCATGGTAGTTTTGCCATGGATCCCCCTCCGGCATACCACAGTCCAGGTGTTATTCCCCTTGAAACAACTTTTCCATCACTACTGTGGCTAGAAAGAGTCCCTGTGGGTTTTAAAATCCGCCTGCCTATTGAAGTCAATGGCGGTTCGCCCGGTTCGCCCGTTCGCGAACATTTGCAGAAATTTGCGTTTGCGCATGTTCGCGACATCTCTAGTGTGAAAGTAGCCTAAGTTTAGTAACTCTTTGAGAACATTTAGATATATGCTTTACAGAAGACATGATTGGCTCTAGACACAATAAATTGAAGTCAACTCATTGACTTTTTTGGGACACCTTCTCAGGAGGGAGTAGATAAGTTTTAGCAATCACCAATTGTTAATGGTGGATTCTGTGTCATTTATAAGGTGATATCTGCCATTCTAATCTTTGCTATAATAATAGAATGATCTGTACAGACCAAGAAGTGACACCTATTATTAGGCTCAGTGGCCACTGCAAAAACTGCAGTTTTTTTTTGTTTTTTTTTTATATATACACTGAGCAAAAATATAAACACAACACTTTGGTTGCTCCCATTTTGCATGATCTCAAAGATCTGAAACATTTTCTACATACACAAAATATCCATTACTCTCAAATATTGTTGACAAATCTGTCTAAATCTGTGTTAGTGAGCATTTCTGGCATATCAAGGTCCTGATTGGACAGCATGAATATTGCACAGGTGTGCCTTAGACTGCCCACAAAAAAGGCCACTCTGAAATGTGCACAGTTTTGCCTTACTGGAGGGGGTCAGAAAACTAGTCAGTATCTGGCGTGGCCACCATTTGCCTTACGCAGTGCAACTGTAATGGTCACGTACACACACACAGGGGGAGGATAGTGACCATTGCACTTCACCCTCACCCCTGGCCCTGCCTACTTGCCTCACGAGTCCTGATGACAGGGGACAACTGAACGGCAGTCCCTAACTAAGGATACATGCGGGAAGGACAGACAAGACAAATAATGGATAGTGAACGGACCGGTTCAAAACCAAGAGGACAATGCAGTACAGAGGGATAAGCAAAGAATGGTCAGGAGAAGCCTGGGTCATAAATACCAGGAGAGTCGAGAAGTACCAAAGGAGTCCGCAAAGAATAGTCAGGTGGAAGCTGAGGTCAAAATACCAGGAATGATGTGCAGTACAGGATAAGCAGGCAAAGGATTGTCAGGGAACAGGATCAGGAAAGTATACAGGTATCCAACAAATGCCAGGAACCTAAATAAACAGACAACCTGTGGCCAGCAGGTTGCCTGTATTTATAGTGGGGAGTGAGGGTCATGTGACGTGGCCAGCGTCACACATGACCGACAGACCGACCAGTCGAGCACCGAGTGATCAGCTCGGCTCTCAAGGCAGACCTAGGAGCAGGGAGCCTCCCAGCTAGCAAAGCGGCCCTGGGAACGAGGTCAAACACAGATCCTCGCTCCTGAAGCTAAGCAGCAGGTCTGCGGCTGATGGGAGACAGAGTGCTCCTTCGGCACCCCGTTACAGCAACACATCTCTGTCGCATAGAGTTGATCAGGTTGTTGATTGTGGCCTGTGGAATGTTGGTCCACTCCTCTTTAATAGCTGTTCGAAGTTGCAGAATATTGGCAGGAACTGGAAAACACAGTCATATACGCCGATCCAGACCATTCCAAACATGCTCAATGGGTGACATGTCCGGTGAGTATGCTGGCTATGCAATAACTGGGATGTTTTCAGCTTCCAGGAATTGTGTACAAATCATTGCAATATGGGGTCATGAATTGTCATGCTACAACATGAGGTGATGGTCATGGATGAATGGCACAACAATGGGCCTCAGGATCTTGTCATGGTATTTCTGTGCATTCAAAATGCCATCAATAAGATGCACCTGTGTTCGTTGTCCATAACATACACCTGCTCATACCATTACCCCACTGCCACCATGGGCCACTCAATCCACAACGTTGACGTCAGCAAACCGCTCACCCACACAACGCCACACATGCTGTCTGCCATTTGCCCTGAACAGTGAAAACCGGAACTCATCTGTGAACAGAATGCCTCTCCAACATGCCAGACACCATTGAACGTGAGCATTTGCCCACTCAAGTTGGTTACGAACTGCAGTCAGGTCCAGACCCCGATGAGGAAGACGAGCATGCAGATGAGCTTTCCTGAGACGGTTTCTGATAGTTTGTGAAGAAATTCTTTGGTTATGCAAACCGATTGTTGCTGCAGATGTCTGGGTGGCTGGTCTCAGATGATAATGGAGGTGAACACGCGGGATGTGGAGGTCCTGGGCTGGTGTGGTTACACGTGGTCTGCGGTTGTGAGGCCGGTTGGATGTACTGCCAAATTATCTGAAACAGTTTTGGAGATGGCTTATGGTAGATAAATGAACATTCATTGCACGAGCAACAGCTCTGGTAGACATTCCTGCAGTCAGCATGCCAGTTGCACACTCTCTCAAACATTACGACATCTGTGGCATTGTGCTGTTGATCAAACTGTTATTTTACAGTCTTTTATTGTGGGCAGTCTAAGGCACATCTGTGCAATATTCATGATGTCTTATCAGCACCTTGATATGCCACACCTGTGAGGTGGGATGGATTATCTCGGCAAAGGAGAAGTGGTCACTAATAATAGGTCTTTTTTATATGTAGAAAATGTTTCAGATCAGTTTATCTCATGCAAAATGTGAGCAAAACCGAAAGTGTTGCATTTATATTTTTGCTCAGTATAGATATAGACATGGACAATTTAAAATATTACCCAAATTCTTTAAACATATGATTTAAACAAGTAATTTTCTGATTACATTTTCCCTTTAACCCAACCATAAGTGTTAGATGAATGATGTCTCATTCTGACACTTTTTGTGGGCACAGCTGACCATCTAATGTGCATAGGAGCTTATTAACTTTCAATTCCTATTCAGAACACATGAATGTTCAGCAAAGCCAAACATGCAAGTGTATGGAGAGATTGGGAGATATATGTATAGTAACTGTCATACAAATGAGCTTGTAAAGTTTTTTTTTTTTTGTTTTGTTTTTTTCTACAATCAGATGCCATGTAATTTGGTACATTCCAGTGACTAAGGGTAATGTAAGTAAAACCTGCCTCATGACACATCGAGATATATCCGGATAGCGATGTGGTCAAATAAACACCGGCTAGGACACTCACATGAAGAATAATAACTTCCTGAGTTCCTGAGGGCTTCAGAGATTCTGTCCCTGGATCAGCACTCCTTCCATTTGGCCAGTGGACACTTTTGAAGGTATTATTCTTCATGTGAGTGTCCTGGCCCGGTTTATTGTGCCACATCTCTATCCTGATATGTCTGTACTACATTGCCTTTGGGGTAGACTGGGCATCTCCTCCAGAAGTTTTGGATACTACAGCAGCATAAACCGACAAATGGACACACAAGTTTGATAAACCTACAGTAGAGTTGTGCCTATTGATAGCACAACTCTTTAAGGTGAGCCTCCATTTTTTTGTTCTATCAACCAGTCTTAATTAACTGGAACATACTACCCTATAGTGCGCTTTCTTTGTGCTATTCTAGCCACTATACGCCTACATCTATAAATCATGACACATCTAAGGCTAAGGCTAAGTTCTACAGAATGAGATTTTGTAATAGTACAAGATGGAGTAAGTATTTCAGATACAGCTTAGTTTTCCAAAATGTTATTTCCATTCAGATCTGCCAATGACTCATACAGTATCTATATTGTTCCTCCTGATCGGCGGAAGCTGATTGGCAGGCCTACTGGTGAGGTTCCCACCCAGAGTCATGTGATCATCTATCTTCATCTTCCCTTCCCTGCTGTTTTCACCACTGTACTGATATGCAAAATGGCAGATGCCATTTTCATCAATTTGCATGAATCAAAAACTTCAGCTCATTTTGGAATCCAATTTTTGGGAAATTCTAAATTATTCTGATTTATTTACAATTGATCTGCTCATCTGTACATATTATTAATCTGAACACATTGTAAAACGTATAAATGCATACCTTTTGTATATTTGTGTAAAATTAATATAGTGATTTATAATTGTAAGAAAAATAAATGTATTCAATAAAATTAACTATGCATCTTCTGAATAATAAAAAATAGATAAGATCCATATGTCAGTTATGTAGAAAGTAGCAATATAGATAAAATGAGCCCTGCAATGTAATGGAACTCCCATAGGCTCCCATGTTCAAGTCTCTATGGTAACTTATGAATAAAGATAAATAAACAATAAAAAAATAAATATCATAAGTAGGGATGAGCAAATTTTATATTTTGAAGTTCATGTGCAGGTTCGTGTTGTGGTATTTACTGAATTGATTTATGGATTCCATTAACATGGACCATAACGCAATTCCATGATGGAATGCATAATGGAATGCCTTTAGAGGTATTTGTTATTTATTCCATCATAATAGAAGTCTATGGCCTGCATAACAGATCCGTCCGGTTTACGTTATTCTGGAGTCCTCTCCTGCATAACATAAACCGGACCGATTCGTCATGCAGGCCATAGACTTCTATTATGATGGAATGAATAATGGAATGCCTGTAAAGGCATTCCGTTATGCATTCCGTCATGGAATTGCGTTATTGTCTGTGGTAATGCAATTTATAATACAATTCAGTAAATACCACAACACAAACTCGCACAAGAACTTAAAAATATGAAATTCGCTCATCTCTAATTATGAGCATTGCAGCATCCTAAAATGCTCAAGGTATTAAAATATAAAATGTATTTATCTCATATGATAACCATAATGGCATAAAAAATTGCTTCATCTCCTCAAAAACTTTTAATAAAAAGTGATCAAACAGCCTTAATATTAAGTCCTACAACCTATTAATCTGTAAGTACCTGACAAGCCATTGCATAGTCTGTCTATGAAACAGGTATTCCGTAGTGTCAGTGCTCCTAGGCTACAGTACCTAGGATTTCATATAAATAAAAGAGAAAAGGTCTCGATGTTCCTATATATAGATGTACAGAATAGGCCCATGGTAGTCTCTATGCCTCTATTACAGATCCATATAACAGAAGGAGAATGTAAGACTTTGAATATATAGAACACAGAGCAGTGCCAATAGACATGTGCAGATTTTTCTCAGGAAACAAATTTCACAGAAGGAAGTGTACAAGAGTAAAATAAGGGCTGAAAACCAAACCCTTAGAGATCACTGGAAACTTTTGTTAGGGCTGTTTCAGTGGAATGCAAGAGGTCCATTAAAGTGCTAGAAGAGAGATAACTGAGCAGATACAATTACACAAAAGAAGTTTACAAAATAAAATCTGGACTAGAGATAGAGAGTTAGTAACCAGGGCAATATGAACCAAGAGTAAGCTTCTTGAGGATGGGGATAGAAAATGTTAAAACTGAAAGAGGCAGTTTGAAGATGACAGTAGATGGGAAGCACAAACAAGATGTGTGATAATGCAGTCATCAGCATAAGGGGTTAGGGGGTTTCTAGAACATCTCCTACCAATGGCCATGGTATCTGTGTAGTGTCCATGGTTTTCTCTCAACGCCTAACTGTTTGAGATCTGGTGTGCAAGTGATGCACATTGAAACTATGGGAGTTATCCATATTTTGCAGATCTGTAGTTTATGGAATGAAATATGGCCATGGATATGTGCACGAAGTCTTAATCTGACCTCCAGAATGTCTAAATCTGTAGATATTTATCTACGGTATTTCAGGCCAGGAATCACAGCAACCTCTACTAAGAACTTCAATGCCAGCCTTGGGTTCTGCAGAAAGAGACTTTTGAAGGCATAGAGCATAAGTACCATAATTCATATTATTGCTGTTATCCCTACATTGCTAGCCAGTTCCTGGTCCCATGGGGACTTAGAATGGAGCAATGGCACCAGTCTGCTTTTTTTATGATCAGGGCCACAAGATTGGACAACTTTTGAAAGTTTGATATACACTTCCTACACTTCCAATCAAGCAGGCATATGTTCTCATTTGAAAGTGTGGCTTAAGCAGTTGCCAAACTCCTCTAGCAGTGGGTTATATAACCCGCAAATAAGAGGGTAAAGCGTATTGAAATCCAACATGCCCAATCTTTCTTTCTTTTTTTCTTTCTTTTTTTTTTTTGGGGGGGGGGGGGCATAATACAAAGTAGATGGTAACCAGTCCTGTCCAAATCCATGACAACTTTAGGGAGAAGGATACAATGGAGAAGAATAAAGTGACTTAAACATTTGTTCTACTGTACTAGTTATACTTAGATATGATCTAACCAAGTGTAAGTATCAATGGACATCAATACAAGCATGTGAACAAACACGTAAAACCAAATACTGCACCATCTGCAAATTGTAAATCTCTTCACTCCAGAAAGAATTCCTTAAAATGTCTGAATAATCTTCCCAGTACTTGGGTGTGGTTCTTGATGAGTGCATCATTTACACGCCCTGAGGTAAGCAACACCTGGTAACACCCTTTCTGACACACACATGTTCTGATAGGCCACCTCATCCTGTCTGTCAACTTTACCTTAAGGAGGAATACAAAAAGCCTTGAGCTTCAAATGGGCAGATCACTCTTGCAGTAAGCATCCAACTCTGTACTTTCTGTAGATATTTATATTTGTTTTACTTCCTTTTACCTCACTTTAACTCCTCACAACTTTAGATAAGTTTGTGTTTTCTGTATCCACATCTTTATTTTATACTAGTTGAAGGAACAGTCTGTACCTTGGTTAAATCTCTTTTCAATTTCTTTACAACTAAATTCCCTTTCCCTGCACTAAATAGGGTGATTTACATTTCACTGCTTTGCTATGTAGCTTTTATGTGCTCTTTGTATTGTATCATGCTTGTCTCTTATCTTAGCACTTTATCTACTTAGAAAGAATGCACAACCACTGGATCATTTGTCTCAATGGAAAGGTAAGTAGCAAATGTTCTCAGCTTTTTTTTTTTTTTTTTTAGATTGTTTGCACACAGAAAGATTTCCGATGAATGAAAATATTAACACTGGCATTCCCAGGTGAAAACATACATTACAGAGGAGGAACATTGCCCGGTAGAGCATTTAAAATCTGTCAAAAGATGTCCTAGTGTTTGGACACACAGCACATCGAATTACTGTTAAACATGTATATATGTAGGTTTACCTAGCTGACCGCTGTTTAGATGAAAAGTAAGGTTGACGTTGCTGCAGGCCATAAAATTCCTGTACTATTCAGCACAAAATTGGTTTGAATTTTCTGCTGAATTGGTTTGAAATTGACGACTAGATTTTTCTTGTTTTATTAAAATGTTCCTCAAGGTATAAATAATATATAGAAGTGGTGATGTAAGAAGGACTGTGGAAGGTAAAACTATCATTAATTTCATCCAAAATGATGAAGGTCATTTATAAAAGATCCACCACTTGTTTAAGCTGTTTTGAAGAAGGTTCCCTTTTTATAGGGGCTGGGCCAAATCACTGCATACCACTTTATATCTATTAAGTTGTAAGTAGTAGGTAACTTTGTCATAGCACCAAAGTCAGCCCAAGGAGAGAGTTTCTTATGTATGACAAATATACAACTGCTTTGAACATTTTGTCAGGTGTATAGTTTGTGCTATTCATACATGACCCAAACTATGTGGCAGGAGTTAATATGTCTGGACTTATTGTTTCAAGCATAGAGGAGTATGGACTGTGCAGTCTTTGCTTCGCATACAGTCCAGACAGAAAAACCTAGAGCATAGTCTAGCTTCTAGGATCCATAATCAGCATAGGACCTCACTGTATAGTTCTTATAATGGATAGAAGCTTTGTAGTAGAAGTCGCATACTGAATATGGAGTCCAAGGAGCCTGAGCCTTTCATACTTTTTAAACTTCATGCTAAAACTTTCCATAAATCATATTATAATATTACAATATTAAAAGGTCTGCCACATATTCACTTTAATATATAGTTTGTAGATATTTAAAAGTATCTGCTAATAACATAATTGTAAAGATATTATTGATATCATTTTAGCATGCCTGCATAATGAAATTCAACAATGAATGAAGCTGATATTGCTTCCTACAACTAATGTGAGTCCTGTAGCACTACATGAAGTAATACGTTGCATATTTATACATTAGAAGAGTTTAGGACACCATTGAATGGACCATTACTTTTAGGTATATAAAGTGTGAAATCTTTGCAGATAAATCATTTCATCCTAATATTACTCTTAAAGTAAATGAGCAAAATAAGAATGTTAAATCAGTCTATGAAAAGCGAGCAGTGATTGAGAGGTTTAAAACTAAGTAGAGTTGTGCATTGAAATCAAACACATAAGGGCTGTATTACAACAGATTATCTGACCAATTTCTGTCCAATCAGACCAATAATTAGTGTGTATAAGAAAATATCTGTGTTTGAAATAGGCCATCTGACCAATGATTGGTCAGATAATCTGCTCATGTAATACAGTCCTAAGCTGTCTCATCAGCTTCTTAACAGTTGTTAGGGATGACTTTTCCCTTTGCACAAAAATTGCAGTCTGCTATACCAACTGTGCGTATAGCCTCATATACTAACTGAGTTATAGTCTCATTTTCCCCACCCCTAAGATCCAAAGTACCCCTCCTTAAATTATGAGCTTTTGTGTTAGAACACTATCATACAGTAATAAGTTGGCATGGAGTCATATAACATTATAACAATTAATATACCTATTAAGCACACAACATCTATACTAGATCAAAATAAGTGAGAGACTTGCATTCATTAAAGTGATAAAAAAAAAAAGTTAAAGAACTTGTATGCAAATAAAAAACATGGTGGCAACTTTTTTTTTCCCCCCACATCACAGCCTTCAAAGATCTTCAGGATGACTCTTGCCTCCAGCTATTTTTACTCATTCCTAAGTCACTGTGTGATCATGAGATGTAAACTGTTTGTTGTGTGAAGACTGGTTAAGACATGTCCAGAAGACAGAAAACTTTCAGATAGGCCCAGACTGTGCTGTGGAATCCAGATCTCCAGGTGTGTTCTCCTCCATATATGGTGGTGATTCAAGTGTACTTAGCGAAAACAAGCCCTGACAGATAAAAGGGCAAGGCAATGAATATTACCAAGAGCACGGTTTGTGTTGTACAAGCTATGCAAAAAAATAAAAAATAACCTGATCTATAAATCTTTCACTTATTCCTCAGTGACCAGAAATACAGATAAGAAAAAGCAGCCAACTATAAAGTACAAATATTCGATTCACTTTTATCATATGTATCTTTGTCTTAATTTCTTGCAAACTATTAAACTTGTGGGATAGAAAAGACAAAGCAATTAAATATTTATTTCTTATATAACATCAACCTGTTCTGTAGTGCTGCACAAAGCCATCACTAACATCATTCCCTGTCCCTAATCCCATCCGTCCCCTGTTTCCACACAGCCTACATTTTTCAATCTTAAACAAACAGATTTGAGAACATTTACTAATAGTTTTAGTTTAAGTTTACTGTTAAACTGGGAGTATGACCACACGGTGCAGATTTTCCACAGTGGAATTTGCACTACAAATTTTGCAGTGATCCCACAGTGGATTTGTTGAATATTTGACCCTAATCTTGCAAAGATAATGTTATCCAATTTCCTGAGACTGTAAAACCCTTGGTGACAAATCCACTGCAATTCTAAAGATGCACCAGATTTATCAAAGGGATTAATGCTGATCATACATTTAGTGCATCTTTAAATCCCTTTTACCCAACTTTGCACCATCTATTGGTGTAACATTTTTGCACAATTTTGTTACCAGTTTCCTGCTAAACTACAGCCTCTAGTTACGTAATGCACAAAAAGTGTCTAAATCACATAATAAATGTGATACAATCATGTATTCTAGATTTTTTTGTGATTGTTTTCTAGATTGTTAGTAAGACACACCCCTTATTGCTGTGATTGGCTTTTAAGATCTGTATAATCTTTTACTACTGTTACGTATACAAATCATTGTTCATATGACTAGCGAATGCATGTAAGTGCATACACTGTATAAGGCAAGACAAGCCCTACCTTCTTGCTATGGAAGTAAAAAATTTAGAGTTTTCCATAGCAAGAGGCTCAAGAGTCCTAACTATCAAGACCCGGTATGTCAATAATTAACCCCTTCCAGGCTTTGTATATAGGATACCCTGGTTGCCATTTCCTATTAATAATATTACTATGTGCTATGTGTTCTTTTTCCTAATTTTATGACAACAGATCAGTTCATCGATTTAGTGAATAATCCACATGTTCTGCTGTCCTTCATTCCACCGGAGTCTGTCTCATACATAATCAGATTTCAGTGGGGTGAAGCACAACAGGCATGTAACAATGTCTGCACAATCTACAATGAAAGCTGATCCAAGACTGAAAAAAAATATTTATTTCATCAACCACTGGATTAAATTGTACAGGAAAAAAGCTAAGAAGCAAGCATACCTGTACATACAATGTTTGTGACATTTTCTTCACTATGATGGGGCAATTGGAAGGTAATAAATGGAATCTGGAATCTTTCTATTCAATAAAGTCACTTATTGAAGTCCACTATCTTCATACTTTTTTATCTGCTTACCTTTTTCTTATTAATAGCAGCAATGGACACTCAGTGATAGTAAATTTGCTAGTATCTACAGTAGGTTAGACACCTGACTCATTTATTTTAAAATTATAAGTATGTGTGCATGGTTTAGAGTAAAATTGCAATATATAAAAGGAAATCCATCAGCAGTTTTAACAATCCTAAACTGCTAACATCATTAGGCTTCATGCAATTTGAAGTTCCCAATGCATGGGCAAAGTTCTATTTTTTTGTGGTTTAAAGACACAGAAAGAAGCCCCACAGAAGCACTCTGTAGTGCTTCCGTGGGGTTCTGTGTCTGTGTTCCGCACAGCACCTTCCGGATTGTGGACCAATTCAAGTAAATTAGTCCGCATCCGTGATGTGGTGTGCACATGGCCGGTGCCCGTATATTGTGGACCTGCTGTTTGTGGGCCGCAATAAAGGCATGGCCTGGCAACAGCCGTGTGCATGAACCCTTAGGTAGAGCCTAGGGATCCACAGTAGTAAGAATATAAATTTTTATTCTGCCAGATTCTGGTCTTGGAGGCGGAGTTTCACTGTGGTCTGCACTGATCGACAGCTGTAGTGGTCTCCAGTTTGGATGCTACAGCTGGCACTGTGAACAGAGTGGAGGAACTATGAAGCAGCTCAATGCAGAGAGAACTTCACTGTGAATCTCTGCCTCTTAGGCACTTGAAGAAGTAGAATTAGGCAGAATGAAACTTTATATTCACACCACTCCTGTTGATAAAAACTCCACAAAAGGTAAGTTAGTACTGCTGTACCTGTACCCAGCCTTCAGCTAGTAAAAAGGTCAAATATCACAATAAAAACTGATGACAGATTCCCTGAATCTGAAGAGAAGATAGGTTTGCTGTTTGGTGGTTGATTTTAATAATGGTAGTAGACTGAAAAGGCTCACACTGTAACACAATATAATAAAGTAATTTAGTCAATAGAGGATATATCCCCATTTCTATATGTTTGGTACTCATTCATCTTCCTTTACTTACACTTACTTACATTTCAGTATAAGGAAAAATAAATAAAATCATGTAGACATAAAAGCCGTCATGCACTAATATATATATATATATATATATATATATATATATATTTAAAAAAAAAAAATGAAGTATTCAAATGAATGAGACTGAGCTGTAATGCCATGCACAGCCAATATACAATGTAGGGCACTGTGCTTTGTGAGCTGAGCTGCTCCTTTGTCATGTGAACTTTGAACTTGATGTCACTGGCCTAGGAAAAGCAGAGAGAAGGCTGTGGTACTCACAGCAGCACCACTGCCTTCTCAAAACAGCTGATCAGGTGGGGTCCTGGGTGTCAGATTTAGAAGTGGAAGAATTTAGAAGTAGGAATGAATGAATGAATGAATAAATAGTGACTGGGCTGCTTCACCTGCTTTTCTATGAAATCATTGTCAGCACCGAAAGGAGGGAGGGAGCAAGTGGAGAAAGTGGACCAGAATTTCAACCACAGAAGACACAACAGGGAGCACTAGCAGAAAGGAAATTGTATTGTACAGAAAACACCTTACAATATTATTATTGCAAAAAATAAAATATAGCAAAAAGTTTGGTTTGAAATTCACTATGTAAAGCATAATAATATTTTTTTGTGGCATAACCCTTTTAATTGACATCAGTAGTTATGCACCTTTGAGGGTGGTGTCACACACAGCTTTTGTGGCAGTTTTTGATACAGTTTTTTTTAGTGAAACCCAGAAGTGGCTTGAAAGGAAATGAGAAATATGAAGGAAAGCTTTAAACTTCTCTTTACTGCTGAATCTACTTCTGAATTTGGCTACAGAAATGTATCTGTAATGGCTGTAAAAAATGTGTGCAACATCACCTTCACACAGTTTTTTCATATAATCCTCTGAGTCTCTGCCAGTGAGAAAACTTCCACAAGAGTGCTAGGGCAGTGATGGCTAACCTTGGCACTCCAGCTGTGGTGAAACTACGACTCCCAGCATGCTCCATTTATTTCGAGAGTTCTGAGAGCAGCCAAGCAAGGGGGGGCATCTTGGGAGTTGTAGTTTTACCACAGCTGGAGTGCCAAGGATAGCCATCACTGTGCTAGGGTATGGCCACACATTCAGGTTCTTTGATCCAGTTTTTTTAAGCCCAAATCATAAGTGCATGAACATCATAAAGACAACAGTTCTATTTAGTAATGCTAGAAAATTTACCCCACACTGCCTGAGTAAGAAGTGTTGGTTTCTTTGTGTGTTTATTTGATTTGTTCCAAAGTGGCTCAGGAGGCCAATCCATGCCCTAATTTTTTTCTTTTACAGGGAAAATGCTAGTAGCCCTATATACCCTAGGAGTTACACACTGTTTATTTTACTAACTGTAGCCATAACATGACCTCCATCGCACCTTCCCCTTAAATGTGGTTTCATCAGTACCCTGACTCCTTAAGGCCTCTTTCACACTACAGTATGTAGAATTCAGTGTTTTGCGTTCCGTTTTTCACGGATCCGTTGTTCCGTTTTTTGCTTCCGTTGTTCCGTTCCGTTTTTCCGTATGGCAAATACAGTATACAGTAATTTCATATAAAAAATTGGGCTGGGCATAACATTTTCAATAGATGGTTCCGCAAAAAACGGAACGGAAACGGAAGACATACGGATGCATTTCCGTATGTGTTCCGTTTTTTTTTGCGGACCCATTGACTTGAATGGAGCCACGGACTGTGATTTGCAGCCAAATATAGGACATGTTCTATCTTTTCAACGGAACGGAAAAACGGAAATACGGAAACGGAATGCATACGGAACACATTCCGTTTTTTTGCGGAACCATTGAAATGAATGGTTCCGTATACGGACCGTATACGGAACGCAAAAAACGGACCGTATACGGAACGCAAAATACTGTAGTGTGAAAGAGGCCTAACAGTGATCTTTACAGCACTCCGCCCCTTAACTGTGACTGTTATAGCAGCATAAATCCTTAACAGTGACCTCCACAGCGCCCTGCCTCCTTAACAGCAACCTTAATTGCACCTTGCCCACATAACAGTGACCTCCACAGCACCATGCCCCCTTAAAAAAAAATGACCTTCACAGGACCCCCTTAACACTTACCTTCACAAAGCCCCACCCACCTTAACAGTTACCTCAACAGTGCCACACCTCATTAACAGTGACCCCCAAAGAACCCCATCCCCTTAACAGCAACTACCATAGGGTGCCACCACCTAAACAATGACCTCTAGAGCACTATACCCTATAGTTACCTCCACAGTGCCCAGAACCTCAACAGTAACCTTCACATGGCCCCACTGCCTTAACAGTGACCTCTACAGTGCTCTGCCCCTTTGACAGTGACAACCACAGTGCCCCTGCCCCTTAACTGTGACCTCTACAGCACCCCACCTCCTTAACAGTGACCTCAATAACACCACACCCCCTTAACAGTGACCTCCACAGTGCTTTGCCCCCTTAGCAGTGACCTCTACAGCACCCTACCCCCATAACAGTGACCTCCTTTTTTTTCATAGTGACTTCCACCACACTCTGCTCCCTTAACTGTGACCTCCACAGCACCCTGCCCCTTTTACAGTGACCTCCACAGCAACACATGCCCATAACAGCGACCTCCACATCACCAGTGATGAACGGCAGGGGCAATATTCGAATTTGCTATATTTTGCAAATATTTGGGTGATGATTCATCATATATTCATGAATTTGAGAATTTGTTATCTCCAGTCATTATTTTCTTGATTGCAAAAATTAGCAATCGGAAAATTTGTGCTAAAAATTTGCAATACAAATTTGCGATATGAAAATTCACAATCAACACTACTCATAAAGTCATAAAGTCAACACTACTCATAAAGTCCTTCTCAGTGGCCCACCAGCAAGAAGCAGTGAGGGATCATGGGTACTGAAGAAAAAAATCTAGAATATTCGCGATTACAAAGATATAGCACTATATTCTAGATATTAGCAAATTCTCGAAGTGCCAATATTCTCAATAAAAATTTGCGATTAGAATATTTGCGATTAACACTACACATCACCCCACCCCATTAACAGTAACCTCAACAGCACTCTTCCCCTTTAAATGTGCCCTACACTGCACCTCGCCCCCTCTTAACAATTACCTGCACAATGCTCTACCTTAGCAGTGAGTTCCACAGCACACTGTCCCCTTAACTGTGATCTCCACCTCACCCTGCCCCCTTAACAGGGACCTCCACAGCATTACACCTCCTTAACAGTGACCCCCCCCCACAGCACCCTGCCTGTCTGATGTGCTGGGGTAGCAAGTTGCAGAGTATGGAGGATGAACGTGAGAAATCTAGTTGATTGTGTGAAGAACAGATGAGAGGAGAACAGAGGAGGAGGTCCTATGAGGATCTGAGACTACATGTGGGGATGTATCGGGAAAGCAGGTCAGAGATGTAAGGGTACTTTCACACTTGCGTTAAAGTTTTCCGGTAATGAGTTCTGTCCTCAGGGCTCAATACCAGAAAAAAAATCAGTTTTATCCTAATGCATTCTGAATGGAGAGCATTAGGATTTTTTGGACAGAGAAAATACCATAGCATGCTACAGTTTTCTCTCCAGCCAAAAATGTTCACTTGCCGGAATTCTGGATCTGGCATTAATTTACATTGAAGTGTATTAGTGCCGGATCCAGCATTAAGTGTTCTGGTAAAACGGATCCGGCTTTCCAGTCTACGCATGCGCAGACCTTTAAAAATGCACACAATTAATACCGGATCCGGAATGCCGGAGAGTCAGATCCGCTATTGCAATGCATTTGTGAGACGGATCCGCATCCAGATCCGTCTCATAAATGCATCCGTTTGCTTCCGGATTGCTAGATACGGTAGGCAGTTCCGGCATCTGAACTGCCTGCCGGAATCCTCTGCCGCAAGTGTGAAAGTACACTAAGGCAGGGACTTGTAGACAGTCATATACGTAGTTATTAGCATTTTGAACTGAATTTGCTGGGCAATGAGAAGCCAGTGAAAGTAATGGCAGAGGAAAGAGGCAGTGGAGAAAATAGCGAGAAGATGACTTTAACAGGCAGCAGAATTGAGGAAAGATTGGAGGGATGCAAAGGTGCTAGATAATAGGCCATAGAGCAGAATGTTACAGTAGTCCAAGCATGTGTCACAAAATCGGCTTGTGAGCGACAAAGATAGGCACTGAGAAATAGGAGTTATCACTAGTGTTAATCAAGCACCCTAGTGCTCGGGTGCTCGGGGGCTCGAACCGAACACATTATGATATTCGGGTGCTCTACTGAGCACCTGAGTATAATGGAAGTCAAGGGGAGAATCCGAGCATTAAACCAGGTACTCCCTGCTCTGAAGAGGGGAGGGTGCCTGGTTCATAAGAAAATGTCAGAAATTGTAGGTAACACCACCGAAATGGTTCTGTAACAGCATGGGGAGGATGTATGGATGCATCTTGGACTCGCTGGTTGCTGATGGGAACTATGTTGTCCGAATAGTACGCCGCTTTTACATAATGACAATAATACGCACAAAAGCAAGGGGAAAAATCGATTTTAGAGGAAAAATTTATAGAAAACTTTTTTTTTCCTGAATATTTACGTGTATATAAAGTGCAAGTCCTGCCAAAAATTACAAGGAAGAGGCACTCCGATACACCCTTAGGCTACTTTCACACTAGCGTTCGGAGCGGGTCCGTCTGATGTTTCATCAAACGGATCCGCTCCTATAATGCAGACGTTTGCATCCGTTCAGAACGGATCCGTCTGCATTATAACTTAGAAAAAATTCTAAGTGTGAAAGTAGCCTGAGCGGATCCGTTCAGACTTGCTTGAAGATTGAGACATATGGTGTCATCTTCAAGCGGATCCGTCCCCATTGACTTCCATTATAAGTCTGGACGGATCCGCTCGCCTCCGCACGGCCAGGCGGACACCCGAACGCTGCTTGCAGCGTTCAGGTGTCCGCTCACTGAGCGGAGCGGAGGCTGAGCGCTGGCAGACGGATGCATTCTCAGTGGATCCGCCTCCACTGAGAATGCATTAGGGCCAGACGGCTGCGTTCAGGGCTGCTTGTGAGCCCCTTCAAACGGAGCTCACGAGCGGACACCTGAACGCAGGTGTGAAAGTAGCCTTAGTTACACATAAAGGAGGGCATCATACACACCCTTTAAAAATTATGATTGATGGCCTGCTGGTGACCCTTAAAAACATTAGGAGCAAGGGCCTGCTGATCTGACCATCTAAAACATTATGGGTGGTCTGCTGCCGCTTTGGTGACTCTAGTTAACCTGGGGCCGATGGCACGCCCCCATGATGGCGACGATCCATTCGGATGTCTGGCCTATCAACTTTCGATGTAATTGTCAGCTCAAAACTATTGTAAGTTGCTGGTAACGGGGAATCAGTGTTTGATTCCGGAGAGGGGGCCTGAGAAAGGAAGGCAAGTGGGTGGCGGGCAAATCACACACTCCCGACTTGTGGAGGTAGTGACAATAAATAACAATGCAGGACTCTTAAGATGCCCTGTTATTGGAATGAGTAATAAAAAATTACAGGGAATGTGACTGCGGTATTTTGGATGAGGAAACGTTATACAGGAGAGGCTCTGCTGCCGCTTTGTTGACTCTAGATAACTTCTGCCTGATCACAAGTCCCCATGACGTCCACGATCCATCTGGACATCTTCCCTATTAACTTTCGATGTAACAGTCAGCTCAAAAACTTTGTAACTATGGGTAATGGGGAATTAGTGTTTGATTTTGGAGAGGGAGCCTGAGAAATGGCTACGTCTACCACATCCAAGCAAGGCAGCATGCACGCAAATTACTTATTAGGAATAATTAGCTGAGGGCCTACAGGTGAGCTGACCCTTTAAAAGATTTAAGTCGCATGCCTGCTGGTGAGCTAAGGTGGAACCGACAAACCCAACTTGGTTTTGATGGCTGCATTAATCTGCAGTTGACCGTCATAAAGCTCTACAGATTTGTTTCCATCTGCATCTTTCTCAACAATCTGTGGCCTCAGTCTTTTATCCAGACTCATTGTCTCATTGTTATTGTGCCACTACATGGCCTCCTCATGCTGCCATCTCCACACCATGTCACCTTGCCACTCATTTTTATCACCATGCTGCTGCTGATGCTGCTTAAAAAGCCTTAAACTCATCACCAGGCCCACAATTGAAATAATGTTTTGGAATCGATAAACCCAACTTGCTTTTGTGGGCTGCATCAGTGGCGTTGCTAGAAATGACTAGGCCCCACAGCAATTATTTTTAATGGGGCGCCATCCCACAGTAATGTTTTTTAGCAACCCCTTCCTTTCATGCCGCCCCTATTCCTGTGGCTAGTAAAGATTGCTCTCTTGGACTAGGGCTGGCAGAAGTTCCATCCATTTTATACACTGTTTATACTGTCACTGTATATAATTTAAATACTGTTGAGGGGGACCTGACCAAATCCTTTAGTCCTCCTCCTCCTCCCGGATGGACCCCTTCTGGGTCAGGGCCCCAAAGCTGCAGCTTCCCCTGATTCCCCTATAGCTACGCCCCTGGTCTGCATTAATCTGCAGGTGGCCTTCATACAGCTCCACAGATTGTTTCACAATCTAATTAAGGTTTTACGCACAAAACCAAAGTAAAAAATCTATTTTATAGGAAAAATTGATTGAAAACATTCTTCAAATCTTTCCTGTATATTTACTTGTTTATAAAGAGCTCGTGCTGTCAAAAATTACAAGGAAGAGGCACTCTGATACAACCTGTATATCACATAAAAGAGGGCCTCATTCACATTGAGTTGTGAGTCTGCAGATGGGCTGACCCTGTAAAAGATTTAAGTTGCAGGCTTGTAGGTGAGCTGACCCTGTAAGAGATTGGATTTGTGGGCCTGCAGGTGAACTGACTCTGTAAAAGATTTGAGTTGCAGGCCTGCAGGTGAGCTGACCCTGTAAAAGATTTTAGGTTTGGGCCTGTAGGTGAGCTGACCCTGTAAAAAATTTGAGTTGTGTGCTTGCAGGTGAGCTGACCCTGTAAGAGATTTTATTTGTGAGCCTGCAGGTGAGCTGACCATGTAAAAGATTTGAGTTGCGAGCTTGCAGGTGAGCTGACCCTGAAAAAGTTTTTAGCTTTGGGCCTGCAGATGAGCTGACCCTATAAAAGATTTGAGTTGCGGGTCTGCAGGTGAGTGGACCCTGTAAAAAGTTATATGTGAGGGCCTGCTCGTTAGCGGACCCTCTAAAAAATTATATGTGAGGGCTTGCTGGTGAGTGGACCATTTAGAAAATTATATTCGAAGGCCATACATGCAAGGGCATTAGATGTGACGAATAAGCAATGCATGTTGATATGACGGAAGAGGAGGAGGAGGAGGAGGAGAAAAGGAAGATTCAACCATATACCCTTGTTTGTGGTGGAAGGGGTGCATGGGAATACAGTCTATTAACTACTGTACATTAAAAACAACACATGTAAAGTTCCTTTATGTTCATCAGCATTCCTCTAGTGGAGTCGAGAAGTCATGGTCAATCCAGGCCTTTTTCATTTTTATACGAGTCAACCTGTCATCATTTACAGTTGACAGGCGGATACGCTTATCTGTTATAATGCTACCAGCAGCACTAAATACATGCTCAGACAAAACGCCGGTGTCAGGACAAGCCAGCACCTCTAAAGTGTAGAGCGCCAGTTTGTGCTACGTGTCCAACTTGGACACCCAGTAGTTGTAAGGCACTGAGGGATCATGGAGGACGCTGACACACTCTGCTATGTCCTCCTTCACCATCTTCCAAAATGTTTCTCTCCATGTGGCAGTAGGCTGCACATCAGGGTGAGGGTGCTGGTGGTGTGTCATGAAACTGTCCCAGGCTTTGGAGAGTGTTGCCCTGCCTCTGTTGAAAATGCTGTGTGTTCCCCCTGTCTCCCCTCCTCAGTTTACCAAGAAAGTACAGACTCTGCCGCCAGCATTGTCAAATGGAATATTTTGGAGCAATTTTTCAGCAAGGATCTTCTGGTATTGCACCATTTTGCTCGTCCTCTCCACCAGAGGAATGAGAGATGGGAAGTTCTCTTTGTAGTGGGGGGTCGAGAAGGGTGAACAACCAGTAAGCCGTGTTGTTTAAAATGCGTATAATGTGCGGGTCACGGGAAAGGCAGCCTAACATGAAGTCAGCCATGTGTGCCAGAGTACCAACAGGCGAGACTTCGCTGTCCTCATCAGGAGGATCACTCCCTATCTCCTCATCCTTTTCCTCCTCTTATGCCCACCCACGCAGAACAGATGGACTTCCATGGGTACTACCCTCTGTAGCTAAGGCAACCGTCTCCTGCTGCTCCTCCTCTCTTCTTCAGCCTCCAATTCGCGCTGCGAAGACGGTCTGAGGGTGGTCTGGCTATCATCAACCTGTGTAATGTCTTTCTCCATTTCCACCTCTTCCATATGCAAAGCATCGTCCTTAATTGCTTATCCCTCCACACTATGTCACTTTGCTACTCTGTGATCTCCTGATGCTGCTGCCACCTTCACACTTCACACTATGTCAACTTTACACTCTGTGGTCTCCTAATGCTGTTGCTACCTCAACACTATGTCACCTTGCCACTCTGTGGCCTCCTGATACTGCTGCTGCCACCTCCAAACTGTAATTGGGCCACCCTGTGGTCTCTTCCTGATGCTGCTGCCACTTCCACACTGTCATTGTGCAACCCTGTGGCCTCCCCCTGATGCTGCTGCTACCTCCATGCTCTGTCATTGCGCCACTCTGTGGCCTCCTACTGATGCTGTTGCTGCCACCTCCACAATCTGTCATTGTGCCACTATGTGGTCTCCTGATGATGCTGCTGCCACCTCCACACTATCATTGTGCCACCCCGTGGCTTCCTCCTGATGCGGCTGCCACCGCCACACTCTGTCATTTTGCTACTCTGTGTCCTCTTGATGCTGCTTCCAACTCCACACTATCATTGTGCCACACTGTGCCTCCTCCTGATGCTGCTGCCACCTCCAGACTCTGTCATTGGGCCACTCTGTGGTCTCCTCATGCTGCTTCCTCCTCACCACTATGTCATGGCGCTACTCTGTGGACTTCTTATGCTGTTCCCACCCTCCAAACTTCATGACTGGGCCACTAGTTTGCCTTTCGGTCTGGCTGACCTCATCATTTTTTGGATCCTTCTTTTGATGTGTGAAAAGGAAGGAAAAATGAGACGCACAAAGGATCCTGTCTATGTAACAGCTGTAAGGCCTGCATGACATGGTCCCTATTTTGCATCATAATTGGCTTATGATTTGGTAGCCAAAGGCAGGAGTGGGTACAAAACACAAATATTCCATTCACGTGTCATCTCTGTTTTGGATCCACTCCTGTTTTTTTGGGCAATACTGATGAATTACTGACCAAATGCTGATCGAGTGAAGGCGGATGCTCTACAGACAGGATCCGTTTTTTGGGAGTTATTGTTCTGATGGATCAGAGAAAGGGCAAAATAATCAGTGACGTCAATACAAACTTACTGCTGACACCCTCTCCACTCTGTAGAGGGGCTCTACTTGTATAAGCGTTTAATAGAACACGTTCTGTAGAAATCTATGTTGAATCAGATGCCGATGATGTAAAAGAAGCACACTTATTCTTGACGCTAAAATTGACCTGTAAGGCTGAGTTCACACTTGAGTCATTTGGTGAGTTTTGGCCCCGTAACTGCCAAAATAAGTGAAGTGTGCAGTGATTCTAAAAGTGACGCCTGTCATCTGCATGTCATACTGACTTACAGTATTGTTTCACTACCACAGAGAGACTCCCTATGCATGTTACTGCAAGGCACAGTGTTCTATACTACTATAAAGGCTCTCTGCAGCAAGGAAATAGCAGTTTTTTTTATGTGATTCACGGCAAATACATTTGGATCGAACCAAATTTTCTCGAAAAATTCTGCGAACCAGCCGAATAAATTTTTTGAGAAATTTGCTCATCTCTAATATAAGAGCAGCATATGTTAAGGAAAGTTTTCCTTTACTATACACAGATGTCGCAAATTTTTGTGCAAGCCATGTATAAACAAAAATTTTGACTTTTTGCCCATTTTTCTGCTGCTCTAACCACTTTAAAAAAGTAGACAAGGATTAGCTGGAGGGGATGTCCCCCAACATGGCCCAACACATCTACTATTGATTACTCTAGAAATATAGTGATGAGCGGCAGGGGCTATGTTCAAATTTAAGATATTTCATGAATAATTGGGTGAATATTCGTCATATATTTGTGAATTTGCGAATTCGAGATTATTTTCTTGATTGCGAAAAATTGGCAATGTAATATAGGTGTAATGCGCACAAAATACAGGCGTGGGTCACTTTTACAACATTTTTCAAGCTGCTAGAAGTTTCCTGAGACTGGAGAAAATGGTTGGCACGGCAGAACATTAAAAATGGCTTTATATGAAGTTAGAGTGCTCCAATATATTCCCAATTGCACTAATCGGCACTAATGATGCAAATATTTTGGTGCAATACGTGAAATTTCACATTATAGCAGGTCTGCATGTATGTATGGACAGCAGAACCTATCTAACACACTGCACTGCAACAGCCACTACCGTAACTATCTGTATTAAATATATATAAACTATCTAACTATCTTTCTAATGTAGTGTGGAAAGCACAGAGCACAGCAATGACACTGCTGTCTCTCTCAGAACTTTAAAAAATTGTAGAAAATGACTGCTGAGGAGGCTCTTATAAAGTAAGGGGTAGGCAGCTTTCCTATTGGTTGCTAGGGATGTTGCTAAGCTCAGACAAAGACATTGCAGCCTTCTAATTGGCCCACAAGCAAGAAGGGAGGTTACTGATGAAAAAAATCTAGAATATTCAAAATTCCGAATATATATCACTAGATTCAAAATACTTGCAAATTCTCGTAGTGCCAATATTCGCGATTAATATTTGCAATTCGAAAATTCTAGCCCAACACTATAGAAATAGGCATAAATTATAGCGGAAATTTATGCCAGTATAGATTTCATTGAGTGGTGTATAGGTGACCTAAACATGTGACATATTATTAGAAGTCCTTCACCTCTTAATATTTCAATCACATCTAACTTTAAGAGGGCTTCACATTAAGATTGGCATATAAAACATTAGCCCTAATACAAAGTTGCAAAGCTTTTCATTATACAATGTATGCCTTAAAAACTTGCACGTGTCCACTAACAGTATTAAGAGTATTGAAAATACAGCACATACAGTACACGCTATGTGGAACTTATATGCCTCATCATGTCTACCAGGCTCAAGAGGAACATCATTTTAAGAAACTGAAAATAACTGAACAGAGAATTTGACCTAATACATCAATGAGTCTAATATTCCAGGCAGATTTTTGCCAATGCTTTTCTTATATAGCAGTTTATGCTGGAGCAAGCAGTATTTCTGTAAATATAATAAATGTATATAATGTTGGCTTGCTACAGAGAAAACATAGCATTAGGGGATAATTAAAATAATGCTGATATCAGCAGTTCCTAAGCACACCCTTAAGAATTGAATGCAGAAAGGAAAATAAGTTAAGCAAACAGAACAAAAACTGAATTAACAAAATTAATTTGTGTTTTTCTGTGTTTCTTTTTCTAAATGTTCTAAATTTCTAGAGGGAAATATTGTGTTATGTGTTAAACGTTTAAAGGGATAGTAATACAATAGATAGATAATTTATTAAGACTGGCATTTTAGACTTCAGTCTTAATACCCCTTGCGCTGGACCACGATGCGTCTAATTTATGCAGAGGTGTTGCCCTTTGCATAACTTAGGTGCATCCAGCCAGCCTAAATCTATGCCAGCTCCCTTGCTGGCGTAGATTTAGATATTTTTTTGTAAGCCTAAAACAGGCGTAGAAAATGATAAATGAAACGGGCTGGCCATCCCCTCCCTTCCCCGCCTACACCACTACTAGGGCTGAAACGATTATTCGAATAACTCGATTAAATCGAGTCAAAAAATTCATCGATGCAGTTTCCCTGCATCGATGAATCGTTCAGATCACGTGATCACGGAGCGGGAGTGAAATAAGCGTCTCACTCACCGCTTCCGTGTCCTCCGGAGCCAGAGAGGCAGGACTGAGCGGCCGGCACAGCTGAGGGAGGAGGAGGAGGGAGTCTCTCCCTCCCCACTGTGCGCGGCTGCCACTGAAGACCAAGGAGGAGGGGAGGGGAGGAGGAGAGGAGGGGAGGGACTGTGGCCACTGCACCACCAATGAATGTGCCGGCCATATCCCACAGGGTCCCCCTCCTCCCCCCCATCATTGGTGGCAGTGTCAGTTCCGATCGGAGCCCCAGCAGTGTAATGCTGGGGCTCCGATCGGTTACCATGGGAGCCAGGACGCTGCTTAAGTCCTGGCTGCCATGGTATGTTAGTAGTGAGCAGAGAGCAGCGCATTATACTCACGTGCGCTGTGGCCGGCGGTCGCTCCTTCTCATAGGTCTGTGCGGCGCATTGCTAATGCTGTAAGCATTAGCAATCCGCCGCACAGACAGAAGGAGCGACCGGCGGCCACAGCGCACGTGAGTATAATGCGCTGCAGATCAGAGGCTGGGGGGAGGGGGGGGGGGCAGATCAGAGGCTGGGGGGAGGGGGGGGAGGCAGATCAGAGGCTGGGGGGAGGGGGGGGAGGCAGATCAGAGGCTGGGGGGAGGGGGGGGAGGCAGATCAGAGGCTGGGGGGAGGGGGGGGGAGGCAGATCAGAGGCTGGGGGGAGGGGGGGGGAGGCAGATCAGAGGCTGGGGGGAGGGGGGGGGAGGCAGATCAGAGGCTGGGGGGAGGGGGGAGGCAGATCAGAGGCTGGGGGAGGGGGGAGGCAGATCAGAGGCGGGGGGAGGCAGATCAGAGGCTGGGGGAGGGGGAGGCAGATCAGAGGCTGGGGGGGGGAGGCAGATCAGAGGCTGGGGGGAGGCAGATCAGAGGCTGGGGGGAGGCAGATCAGAGGCTGGGGGCAAGCAGATCAGAGGCTGGGGGGAGGCAGATGGAGAGTGGTTAATGGAGGCTGCAAGCACCACCTTGGCATGTATAAAGTTATTGGTTTAGAGAGGGGTTAATGAAGGCACCTCCAAGGTGCTTTCATTAACCTCTTCAGACCAATAACTTTATACATGCCTAATGCCAAGGTGCTTCCATTAACCCCTCCAAACCCAATGGGCATGTATAAAGTTATTGGTTTGGAGGGGTTAATGGAAGCACCTTGGCATTAGGCATGTATAAAGTTATTAACCCCTTCAAACCAATAACTTTATACATACCTAATTACGTACGTTATTTTAAGTAGCTTTTTCTTATTAGATTACTCGATGAATCGAGAAATATAATCGATAGAATACTCGATTACAAAAATATTCGTTTACTGCAGCCCTAACCACTACCCTTTTTTAGACCTGGCGTGGGAGGGGAAATATGGCAGATTCAGTTGCAAATCCCCTTTGTGACCGAATCTGCGACAGATATACCACAAAAATTGACGTATATCTAATAACAAATGACCCCCATAGATTTAATATGGCCTAGTAACAGTTCTTACCATAGTGCATCCAAAGCCAGCCACAATACCACAGAGTAAACCACAGTATCCTGACCATCAGTCTTCATGCACATGACACATTTTTCATCATAAATTTTTGTGGATAGCACACCGACTTCTTCACTTCTATGAGGCCTTGCACACATCAATATTTTTTGCAAATCCTTCTTTCAGTTCTGCAAGTTATAGCACATGTCCTATTCTTGTCTGTAGTGTGGAAGAGAATAGTCCTTTCGCAAAGCGAAATACAGACATGGCCGTATGCATGAGGCCTAAGCCACATTGCCCTCAATGCTATCCATACCTCCCCCAGCTTCAGCTGCAGTGACAGTGCCCTTAGTGCCAGACAGAAGTATTTGCTGCTAATACTCTTTTGAAGTACTCTTTTAATTTCACAGAAGTCTGCATAGAAGTGGTCATTGACCTGTAGCTCCTGATAACAATGGACATGTTGTGTTAGACAACTGTTCACATGGGGCAGTACTGCGTGGAGGCCTTTGTTTTTGTAGCGCTGTGCTGGTGGGTTGGTGGGACCCAGTGCCATGGGTGGCATTGTCAGACAGCAGGGTTGCTGTTTGACTCAAGAGTCCTGCCGCCTACAAGGGCAGTGCCGCTTTGTCACCGGATTGTGCTGCACCTTTTTGTCAGAGTAGGTCCCACTCAAAGAGGCAACCTTGGTGTGGTGAGTGGGCTTATGCCTTTTGATCAAAATGTACATTAATGTCTCTTGTACAGCATGTAGTATGGGGGGCAGTAAACTTTAATATGGAGCTGAGAAGCGAGTTTAATTAGATCAAAGCATAGCATTGTGGATGTGCGATCCAGTTCTGTTTTTCTCCCCCTGATAAACTCTTTTAAAGTAAGCAAAGAGTTGCAACTGTGACCTTACACACTTGCATGTTCGGAAAATTCTGCCAATGTGCAGGATGAGAGTATGATTCTTTCCGTAGTAGAGGAAGGCTGAAGGCATCAGGGAAAAATTATTTCCAGACAACCCCTTTATTAAGGTTGATGGAGGGTACTGGGCAAAAAAAATAATCAGGTGGAGGTGGTCTCAATTGGCACTTTCCATACCTGTCTGCCCTGTCTGAGGTTAGCAAATAATGGCAATGGGGAGAGAAAGGCACTCATAGTGCACTGGGGGTTCATGGAGGATGTTCTCAATAAGTTCGGTTTTAAAGGAGTGTTTTTTAGATCTGTCCTGGCCCTATGTTCGAACCCTATGGCTAGAGTATATATCTCAGGGTTTTTGTCCTCCCTTTTCCGTATCAGCAACGGCACAAGGCAGGGCTACCCCCTATCCCCAGGAATCTTTGCCTTGATAATGAAACCTTTGGCAGAGGCCATTAGATTAAATTCAAATATTTCAGGAGTTTTAGTGGGGAAGATTAGCCATATTATCGGTTTATATGCTGACGATGTTATTATTACTTGCATAAAACCACAAACTTCCTTTCCCACGTTGTTAGATGTTTTAATGAAATTCTCTCAAGTATCTTATTATAAACGTAATCTTTCCAAGTCTTTGGTGCTTCCAATAATGATGGATCCCTCTTTGATTCAATGTCTCTCTACAAGATATCCCTTTGGGTGGTCCCCAGAGGGGATACCCTATTTGGGAATTAAATAGTCTTTTCCAATCGCAACATTGGTTTCCCGTAATATTAAACAACCACTCGCTGTTCTTAAACCAGAAATTAACAGGATTGTGCAATTGGAGCTTTCGTGGGTGGCACACATCCATACTTGTAAAATATTGTTTTTACCAAAGATACTGTATGTGCTACCCTGTATTACCTTATTTATACAAAGGTCTATTCTTAAAGAATTACAAAACCTATTGTTGCAGTTTATCTGGAGAGGTAGGCGCCCAGAAAGTCACTAGGAGTACTCTACCACTCCCTTTTGGATGGTAGGGTGGGTGTGCCGAATATTAGTACTACAAAGCAGCTGCTCTAGGCACTATGAGAGAATGATTTAGGCCATCCTCTACGCATAAATGGGTTCATATTGAGAATGCCCTAACTGAGGGAGCCTCTATTAAGACATATGCCAAGGCAGCATATTTTAAACCTGTACAGTTATCTTGCCCACTAGCTTTGGCACTTCACTGCTTTCACATTTGGAAAAATGTATTAGCCTCGTCGAAAAGAATGATGCTACCCTTTAAGTATCTCTCTGTCAGATCTTTAGAACTACATATACCAGGTCTTTTCTTGAAAGGGTGGGACAGTAGAGGCATTAAAACCCAGCATTCGCTTTATGCTGGAGAGGTCCTTTTGACGTTTGAACAATTACGAGCTTTATTTGGCCTTCCTCAGTTTTTTTTACCAATATTTACAGATAAGGCATTTTTTGACCACCAACTCTATAAAACATCAAAAACAAACTGGACAGACAATATACAAAGCTTTTTACATGACAGAAAAGTTTTACCAGGGCCTTTCTCCATTCTTTCGCTTTTTGAGCCAGTTAGAAGAAAACCAGAAACTGCCCTACATGTTAAAATGGGAAGAAGATCTTCAAACTACTTTTACAATAGAACAATGGAGGCAAGCTTGTAAATGGTCGACTTGCACATCTTTGTGTGTTAATAGAACAGGTCAAGAAAGTACATTTGCGATTGTACCTTGCCCCAGACAGATTAGCCCAAGGTATTTTTGAATATTCCAATGCATGTTGGAAGCACTGTTCTGGCATTGGTTCTTTGCTACATACCTGATGGACCTGTCCCAAGGTTCTCCTTTTTGGGGGGAGGTTTTTCGGTTAATTTCCTTTGTGATTCACAGCCCTGTAAACCCAGACCCAGCACTGGCGCTCCTGCAGATGGGGCTGGCAGATATTCCACACCAGATGTAAAATATAACAAAAAAAGATCACACATCCTCAATACTATGCTTTTATCTAACTGCTTCTCAGCATAATTAACATCACTTCTCAGCTCAATTATCTTATACCTACCCCTATGCTGCATTCTTACATAAGCAACATTACAGAGCAACAATGGCCGCCGCACGGCACAGCACCATGTGAACAGTTGTCAAAGCTCACCTTATCACATGCTCTCAGAAACTCCAACTGAGAGCTGGTAGGAATTTATACCCTTGTGATAGGGTGAGTTCCTCACCTGTTCACATGGTACAGTACTGCACAGTAGTCATTGTTGCTTTAGTGCTGTCCTGGTGGGTTGGTGGGGCCCAGTGCCAGGGTGGCTTTATCAGACAGTGGGTGCGCTGTTTGACTGCTGGGTCCCGCTGCCTGCTGGGGTGGTGCTGCGGTGTTGGTGGTCACCGTGCAGTACTGCGCCAAATTTAGAATAGGGTCCCATTCAAAGAAGCAACCTTGTCGCGGTGAGTGGGCCTATGCTTTTTGATCAAATTGTATACTAATGCCTCATGTACAGCATGCAGCATAGGGGTAGGTATACAATAAATTATGCTGAGAAGCGATGTTAATTATGCTGAGAAGCAGTAAGATAAAAGCATAGTATTGAGGATGTGCGATCCAGTTCTTTTTCGTGTTTTTTTACAGATATTCCACACCAGGCCAGGTGGGTGGTGGTGCAGATTTTGACGGCTGCTAGGATGTATATGGCCACAAAATGGAAGTCTGCTGAACCCCCTACATTAGGAGAAGTTATTGCTAGGGTGGATTTACATAGTAAATATGAGACCATTATGGTCAAATCTGTTAAACATCAAGCCGCTGTGACAGCAAGGGGGCTCCTTTGGAAGAATTATAGCTCTAATAGATAAAGAATAGGGACCAAATAGCAGATTCTATTAAGGGATTAGCTGGAAATGAAGGCGCGGAGTGGTATTACTTGGGCGGGGTATTATTATAGAATATACGAGATATTAGGTAATATTTTTTCTTTTTTCGATTAGTTTTTTTAAAGTTTTTTTTGTCTTGTCTGTTGGTTTTTACCCTCACCTTATATTTGGAGAGAGGGGGGCAGGGGAGTGGAAGGGGGGGGGGGGGGGAGAAAGAGGGGGAGAGCGAGGGGAAGTAGAGAAAGGGAATTATAATATAAAATAGAATTTGTGAGATAACTATATTGTTAAAATGCATTGAGAACAGTAGTATAGGATGTATATAACATTAGAAGTAATAACTAGTTCACCTTCTGACATTGTTTTAACATTATAGCTTATTTGCTGTGTATGGAAGAAAGCAATGTTTTTTCTAGTTAATGTAATGTCAGTTTTTCAAATAAAGCACTTATAAAAGAGAAAAAAAATAAAAAATGATGATGAAAAGGCGCTCGTAGGGTGAATATGTTAAGTGAACGCTAGAACCACAAATACCATATTCGCCCTATAAGACGCACCAGCCCATAAGACACACCTAGGTTTTTGGGGAGAAAAATAAGAAAAAAAATATTTTTAACCAAAAGGTGTGCTTTTGGTGGGTTTGGCACTAATGGTGGTCTGTGGATGGCACTATTACTGGGGATCTATGAAGGACACTGTTATGGGGGATCTGTGAAGGACACTGTTATGGGGGGATCTGGGGATGGCACTGTTATGGGGGGATCTGGGGATGACGCACTGTTATGGGGGGATCTGTGGATGACGCACTGTTATGGGGGATCTTTGATGGACACTGTGGTGGACACTATGGGGGGGTATCAGTGAAGGATACTGTCACAGGGGGGATCTGTGGCTGACACTGTTATGGGGGATCTGTGGATGGCACTGTTATGGGGGAATCTGTGGATGGAACTGTTATGGGGGATCTATGGATGGCACTGTTATGGGGGATCTGTGGATGGCACTGTTATGGGGGATCTGTGGATGGCAATGTTATGGAGGGGGATCTGTGGGTGGCACTGTTATGGGGATCTGTGGATGGCACTGTTATGGGGGATCTGTGGATGGCCCTGTTATCCACAGACCCCCCCCAACCCTTAACAGTGCCATCCACAGCTGTCCCCCATAAAACTGTCATCCACAGATTCCCCCCCACCACCACTCCAGTGCTGCAGTATACAAATATAAAATGTCTCATTCAATTAAAAGTAATTAAATATGCCCCCTCACTCCTAATATTACCGTACACCCTACCAGCTTCTGTACAACACAGGCAGGCCGGGCGGCCGGCGTGTCACTCTCTAACGTGACGTGCCTGCGCTGCCTGCTTCATTCATAAAGTAGGTGGTGCAGGCACGTGACATCAGGGAGTTACGCTGCCTGCCTGCATTCTACAGAAGCTGTTAGGGTGTACGGTAATATTAAAAGTGGGGGGGGGGGGGGGGCAGGGGCATGTTTAATCACTTTTAATTGAATGAGACATTTTATATTTGCATAGTGCAGCACTGGAGCGGCGGGGCCGGAGTACAGTGACTGCATCGGCCCCACCGCAATTGCCGGCCCCCAGCTCCTCCTCCCAGTCCCTCCCCGCTTGCTTATACATCGCAGCCTGCAATGTAAAAATTTCAGCATTCACCCCATAAGACGCAGGGGCATTTTCCCCCTATTTTTTTGGGGGAAAAGTGTGTCTTATGGGGCAAAAAATATGGTAGTAAAAAGTTTTGCTCACCTATTGTGGTTGCACCAAATTGGGCACAACCACAATGAAGGTCAAATAGGAATGGTTAGCGGTTGGTGCAGCCTGAACTTGTTGGATCCCCTTGGGCGGGAGCCACACCACCAGTCGGGTAGACAGTAGAAATGAAAGGACGCATGACCCCGAAACACATTGTCATTGAATAAATTGACATTTGCTCAACAACCGGTTGTGAAAGTGTGCCCCATGTTATCCACACGCTCGTCCTTTATGGTCCTGCGTCCTTTCATTTCTACTCTCTAAGGTTAGTACAGACTTGTTTGATCTGTGATGCTATTTTTTACACCTTTTTATTTCTCTAGCTATCCATAACTGTGTTATACTCAGAACGTCGGCGGTTGGGATCACTAGCAGGCAGCTCTGCCAGCATCTGGTCTCTATGATAACTAGGACAGGGCTCTGAGTGCAGGAGCACTGGCCAATGACAGAAAACACCAGCACATCCGGCATGATGATGAGTGCAGACTATTTAAACAGGCAAATTGCTGTCCACAGTTGCCTGTGAATAAGGACTTCTGGCATATTTAGGATTTATTTTGATCTTCTTCTGATCTCTTGCCTGGATTTCTAACTCTGCATCTGCCTGACGATTTGGACCCTCATTTGACTTCTTAGTATTGACCCAAATTTGTCATGGTATTGCTCTTGGCTTCAGATTTTGGCTCTGATTGTCTCTCCTGGTTTTGACCTGGGCTGTTTGTTACTGTTTTGTCTGGCGTTTCTGGTGCACCTGCCTATCACTACATTTGTTATTTTTGTTTCTGCATAGACCCCTGCACTTAGGGAATGCCATCCAATTGTGGGCCATTGCTTAGAACGGATCATGCAAAATGATCTTGACAAAATGATTTGCTTTGATCCAAATTTATTCTTGGCGAATTACATTAAAAAACTGCTATTTCCGGGCTGCAGAGAGCCTTTATAGTGGTGTAGAACACTGTGACTTGCAGTAACTTGCATAGGGAGTCTGCTGTGGTAGTAAAAAACTGTGAGTCAGTATGACATGCAGATGGCAGGGGTCGCTCTTAGAATCACTGCATAATTCACTTATTTGGGTAGTCACGGGGCCAAAACTGACCAAATAACTGAAATATCAACTCAGCCTTACAGGTCGATGTTAGCGTTAAAGGGAGTCTGTCAGCAGATTTACCCCTTTTTAACAGTTGCCATTATGCTGTAGCCGCAAAACAGACGATTAACACGGTACCTTTAAACGCTTTGGTGGACTTTTAAATCTGCAAAAAACGAACTTTGATGAGGGCTCGCAAGTGCCCAGGGCGGAGTCCACCGTGTTGGAGCCCAGGCAGCTCTGCCTCTTCGGCTCTTATCCCCGCCCAGCCTCCTCCTCTGCTCGCCTATCTGTTGTCTCTCCCCCTCAGCGAGATCCCGCGCCGACGCGATGACTTCCTTGGCCGGGGCATGCGCATAAGCTACTGTGATGCCGTGTCAGCAATGGGCATGGCAGTGCGCATGCCCCGGCCAAGGAAGTTATCGCGTCGGCGCGGGATCTCGCTGAGGGGGAGAGACAACAGATAGGCGAGCAGAGGAGGAGGCTGGGCGGGGATAAGAGCCGAAGAGGCAGAGCTGCCTGGGCTCCAACACGGTGGACTCCGCCCTGGGCACTTGCGAGCCCTCATCAAAGTTCGTTTTTTGCAGATTTAAAAGTCCACCAAAGCGTTTAAAGGTACCGTGTTAATCGTCTGTTTTGCGGCTACAGCATAATGGCAACTGTTAAAAAGGGGTAAATCTGCTGACAGACTCCCTTTAAGAAGAATTCCACATAGATCTACAGAACCTGTTCTATTAAACGCTTATACAAATAGATTCCCCCCTGACAGAGAGGAGAGGGTGTCAGCAGCAAGTTTGTGTTGACATCACTGATTTATTTGCCCTTCCTCTGATCCGTCAGAACAATAACCCACAAAAAACGGATCCTGTCTGTGGAGCATATGCCTTCACTCAGTCAGCATTTGCTCAATAATCTTTCAGTATTGATAATGCCAAAAAACAAAGGAGTGACTCTTCAACAGAGATGACAAATGAATGGAGTATTTGCATGTCTATTGTGTTTTGTACCCACTCCTGCTTTTGGCTACCAAATCATAAGCCAATTCTGATGGGACCATACAGGCTTTACAGCTGCAACACAGACAGGATCCGTTGTGCTTTTTTTATTTTAACTTCCTTCTGACAGGACAGAAGAAAGGTCAAATAAATGATGATGTCAGCCAGGCCAAAAGCCAAAATAATGGACCAGTCATAAAGTGGGGAGTGTGGGAAAAGCATGAGACGTCCACAGAGAGGACCTATGACATATTGGTGAGGTGAAAGCAGCATGACGAGACCACAGAATTGCCCAATGACAGCGTCTGGAGGTGGAAGCAGTATGAGGAGGCCACCGAGTGGCACAATGACAGAGTCTGGAGGTGCAGCAGTATGAGGAGGCCACTGAGTGTTACAATGACAGAGTCTGGAGTTGGCAGCAGTATAAGAAGTATGCAGAAGTGAACTGTGCATATATATTTTTTCTTTTAGTACTGAAATATGTCACTAAACACTTTTACAGCAAATAACTTCAACAGTGCACTACGTTAGTGATGAGCGAGCATGCTCGGCCGAATACCTTTTCAGCTCGAGCATCGCTATGCTCGGCACATGGTGGTACTTGACCAAGTACCATATGTGCTTGAGCGCCATGCTCAAGTCTCCGTCACACATGTTTCGCCAATAAACGTGCGGATAAGTACTGCCATCACTGTAATGCCAGTAGACATGTTGGCTGCTGGCATTACAGTGATTGGCTGGCCGGAATCCGGTGCGGCTCATTGCGAATCATGGAGAGCTGATCTTAGGAAGGGACAGATAGTGTAGGGAGTTTGTGATTGCAATTTATTCCATTTTAAAATGTTTCAAAGACCCAAAAGTCCTTTTAAGGACTATTGTGTGTGATGGCAGCATTTTAATTGTGCAAAGTTGCACTCAAATATTTTTATTTTTTTATACTTTTCGAAATAGAGATTATTTTGCTATATAGAAGGTGTCTGCAGTGTCTTGTGACATTTGTGCAGCAATGCCTTCTGTGTGTCAGGGGCAGAGATAGGAAGAATATTAGTGAAAATAATAAAAATTTTTCCCATAATCCACATTTTTGCTGTCAACGATGTAATCCGTGAATTGTGTGACCTGCGCTTCAATACATTGTATGGTTGTCAGGCGTAGATATAGGGAAAAAATGTAAAGTACAGAAAACAATTTTTCTCCCATAATCTATCCACATTTTTGCTGTCAATGGTGTAATCCGTGAATTGTGCGATCTGCGCTTCAATACATTGTGTGGTTGTCAGGTCTTGATATAGGGAAAAAATTTTAAGTGCAGAAAAAAATTTTCTCCCATAATCTATCCACATTTTTGCTGTCAACGGTGTAATCCATGAATTGTGTGATCTGCGCTTAAATACATTGTGTGGTTGTCAGGCCCAGATATAGGGAAAAAATTATAATACAGAAAACACATTTTTTTTTTCCATAATCTATCCACATTTTTGCTGTCAACGGTGTAATCCATGAATTGTGTGATCTGCGCTTAAATACCTTGTGTGGTTGTCAGGCCTAGATATAGTGAAAAATATAAATATAAACTACATCAGAAAACAGTGTCTGTACCGCAGATTCTAATAATCTGGGCCTAAAATTGTTTCCATATTCTGTGGTGTTCTGTGACATGCACAGTACACCATCTGAAAACTGTTTATTTAGCAGACTGTAAAAAAAATCTGCGCCACATCTAGTTACAAAACCATTAAGATGAAGAAGGTGAGCACTAAGGGAGGGGGAAGTGGGCATGATGCTGATGGTGCACGCAGAGGCCATGGCCCTGGGCGCAATGAAACCGTGCCTGCTGCCAGTACACCAGAAAAAACAAAACCACCATACCCAGCTTCATGTCCAACTTAGCTGGGCGGCTCAAGGACAACACTGTCCAAGTCAGACCAGTGCGAACAGTTGGTTGGTTGTATTGCATAAGATAATGCTTCCAGTTGGTTAAGCACCAGCCTCTCTTCCAGCAAGTCCAGTATCTGTAGCCAAGAGTCTAGTCAACCGAATCCTCTCTCTGATCATCCTTCCTCCCACCATGGAGAGGATTTCCAAACTAGTGATCCCACACTCTGATATTTCGAGGAGCTCTATCCAGCGGCACTATTAGATTTGACCCTCGCGCCCAGCACGCTTGAAGAGAGACCTGAGATATTGTGCCCTTATTTCCAACCTCTTGAGCCTTCACAGTCTCAAGAAGATGACAGTGGTGAACGGCAATCATTCGTTCACAAGGTGAATGATCATGAGACACAGTTACCAATCACTGAGGTTGTGGTTAGGTCAAGTCAAGTCAGGAGGATGAGCAGAGACAGGAAGTGGAAAAGGAGGTGGTTGACGATGAGGTCACTGACCCAACATGGGAAGGTGAAAAGACGAGCAAAGACAGCAGTACAGAGGGGGAGGGATCCGCAGCACCGCAACAGGCTGGAAGAGGCAGTGGGGTTGCAAAAGGGAAAAGTTACACTGAACACCCCCATGCGTAAATCTACCTTGCCAAGGGGTAGGTGTTCTGCAGTATGGCGCTTTTTTGACGAAAGTGCAGACGACAAACGAGTGGTAGTTTGCAACCTGTGCTGTACCAAAATGAGCCGAGTCATGAACATTAGCAACCTCACCACCACCAGCATGATCCACCACATGGCATATAAGCACCCTAACAAGTGGGCCAAATGCGTAGGTCCACTATCTGGGTCTGCCGGTCACAACACCGCCTCTTCTTCCCCTGTGTTACGCACTGCTGGCAAATGCCTTGTCGAAGGCGCGTACCCTGCACCTGTACCTTCGTATGAACCTTCAGCAACAACATCCACTTCCCTGTCCCAGCGCAGCGTCCAAATTTCCATAACACAGTCATTTGTACCAAGCACTAATACCCAACCACTCACAGGCCATAGCACTAAATGCGCAACTTTTGAAATTACTGTCCCTTGAAATGTTGCCATTTAGGCTGGTGGACACTGAGGCCTTCTGCAGCCTCATGTCAGAGGCCATCCCTCGGTACGCAGTCCCCAGATGCCACTATTTTTTAAGTTGTACCTTATTACCAGCATGTGTCCCAGAACATCACCCGTGCCCGGACCAATGTAGTTACTGAGAAGGTCCACTTCACCACGGACACATGGACAAGTGCTAGTGGCCAGGGACACTACATTTCTCTGACCCCACACTGGATGAATGTTGTGAAGGCCGGGAGTGAGCCGTATCCTGGGATGGCACAGGTGCTACCTACGCCCAGGATTGTGGGCCCTACGTCCATGAGGGTCACCGCCAGCAGCTATATTACTGGCTCCATTCCCCACTTCTCCGCCTCCTCCACTTCCACCTCCAGCACCAGTCAGCCATCAGTCGCTAGCTGGAAGCAGTGTAGCACTGCTGTGGGTAAGCGTCAACAGGCTGTGCTGAAGTTGATCTGTTTAGGGGACAAACAGCACACCGCCACAGAGCTGTGGCTATCTCCACTCAACCTACAACCAGGAATGGTTGGTTGTGTCTGACAATGGCCGTAACTTGGTGGCGGCTTTGGAATTTAGCAACCTGACACACATCCCATGCCTAGCCCACGTCTTAAACTTAGTGGTTCAGTGGTTTATCAAAACCTACCCCAATTTGCCAGAGCTACTAGTGAAGGTGCGCCGCATGTGTGCCCATTTTTGTAAGTCTACCACAGCTTCAGCCAGTCTGTCAGCGCTGCAGCAGCGCTTGCGGCTTCCAGCTCACCGATTGTTGTGCGACGTGAGCAGGCGCTGGAACTCTACGTTCCACATGTTGGCCAGGCTTTGTGAGCAGTAGAAGGCAGCTTCAACATGGTCGTCACCATTCAAGTCAACTGCCACTATTCACAAGCTAATAGTGGGCATTGATGTCAGACCTCTGTGAGGTTTTAAAAAACTTTGATGAATACACACAGATAATTAGTTGTGATAATGCTATTATCAGCGTCACCATTCCACTGCTGTGTCTACTCAAACTATTGCTGCTCAAAATTAAGGACGAGGCTCTGAATTTCGCAGATGAGGAAATGGGGGAGGACATTACACAGGGTGATAGCCAGCCCACCCTGAGTTCATCTTTTCAGCGAGAATTGGACCATGAAGAGGAGGAGGAGGAGCTTGAGACAGTTGCCTCTGCTACAGAGGGTAGTACCCATGGAACTTAAATTCCATCTGTTCAGCTAGATGGGCTGAAGAGGAGGATGAGTAGATGGAGAGTCATCCTGATGTCGACATCGACGTCTTGACTATTGGTACTCTGGCACACATGGCTGACTTCATATTAGGCTGCCTTGCCAGCGACCCTTGCGTTATACGCATTTTAGTCAACACAGATTACTATTTGTTCACCCTTCTCGACCCCCGCTACAAAGAGAACTACTTCTCATCTCTCATTCCTCTGGTGGAGAGGACAAGCAAAATGGTGCAATACCAGAAGATCCTTGCTTCAAAATTTTCCATCTGACAACGCTGCTGGCAGAGTCCGCACTTCCTTGGCCAACTGAGGAAGGAAGACAAGGGGAACACACAGCAGTTCCAACAGAAGCAGGGCAACGCTCTCCAAAGCCTGGGACAGTTTCATGACACCCCGCCAACACCCTCACCCTGATGTGCGGCCTACTGCAACAAGGAGAGAAAAAGTTTGGAAGATGGTGAAGGAGTACATAGCAGACCATGTCAGGGTCCTCAATTATCTTGCAGTGCCTTACAACTACTGGGTGTCCAAGTTGGCGCTCTACGCTTTTGGAGGTGCTGACCTGCCCTGCCACCAGAGTTTTGTCTGAGCGTGTATTTAGTGCTGCTGGTGGCATTATAACAGATAAGCGTATCCGCCTGTCAACTGAAAATGCTGGCAGGTTGACTCATATAAAAATTAACAGGGAATGGATTGACCATAACTTCTCAACTCCACAAGAGGAATGATGATGAACATAAAGGCCCCTGATATGTGTTGTTTTTAATGTAATTAATAGACTGTATTCCCATGCACCCCTTTCACCACAAACAATGGTATATGGTTGAATCTTCCTTTTCTCAGCCTCCTCCTCCTCTTCCATCATATCAACATGCATTGCTTATTCGTCACATATAATGCCCTCACATATATGACCTTCAAATATATTTTTTCAGCAGGCACTCAAATCAAATATTTTAGAGGCTCCACTCACCAGCAGGCCCTCACATCTAAATTTTTAGCGGGTCCGCTCACCAACTGGCCCTCACATCTAATTTTTTAGAGGGTCCGCTCACATAAAAATTTTTTGAGGGACCGCTCACCAGCAGGCCCTCACATCTAATTTTTTACAGGGTCCGCTCACCTCCAGTCTGGCAACACAAATCTTTTACAGGTTCAGCTCACTTGCAGGCCCAAACATCAGCTCAGCAGCAGGCCCGAACCTAAAATCTTTTACAGGGTCAGCTCACCTGCAGGCTTGCAACTCATGGTGCCTTGCTTTGAAGTAGTAGCGGTAGCCGTTAATCAGGCTCCCTCTCCAAAATCGAACAATGATTCCCCGTTACCAGTAGTCACCATGTTAGGCTTATAAAAGAACATCGAAAGTTGATAGAGAGGATATCCAAATGGATCGTGGACGTCACAGGGATGTGCAATCAGGCAGAAGTTATCTAGAGTCAACAAAGCAGCAGCAGGGCCTCTCCTGTACAATGTTTCCTCATCCAAAATACCGCAGTGACATTCCTGTATTGTTAATCATTGTCACTACCTACCCGAGAGTGGGTAATTGCCGCATGCCTGCTGCCTTCCTTGGATATTTCTGCTTTAATACCTTGACCCACCCTCTCTCGGTGGTTCACAATTAGGAAATAGAAGGTGCAAGGCAACAACAGCCAATCAGATTTCAGCCATTGACCTCCCTTGGATGTGGTATCCCTTTCTCAAGCTCCTTCTCAGGCATCGAACCCTAATTCCCCGTTACCCATGATCACCATGGTAGGTACAGAAAAGAGCATCAAATGCTGATAGGGCAGACAGCCAAATAGATTGTCGCTGTCACAGGGATGTCCAATCGCCCAGAGGTTATCTAGAGTCACCTCACCCCTAAGGTTTTAGATGGTCAGACCAGCAGGCTCTTGCAATTAATGTTTTTGAGGGTCACCAGCAGGCCATCAATCATAATTTTTCAAAGGTGTGTATGATGCCCTCCTTTATGTGTAACAAAGGGTGTTTTGGAGTGCCATTTCCTTGTAATTTGTGGCAACCCTTTCACTTAGTACATAGTCTTTATGAGTGTAGGAGTCCCACTACCTAAACAATTGTACCACAATGGGAATGAGATCCTCCTTTATGTGATACACAGGCTGTTTTGGAGTGCCTCTTGCTTGTAATTTTTTGCAGCACTTGCAGTTTATATACAATTGAATATACAGGAAAGAATGTTTCTGAACAATTTTTCATGCAAAATTGCTTTTTGGGGGGGTTTTGTGTGCATTTTTGTTAGTCTGTAAAAGTGGCGTACAACTCGGACAATATGGTTCCCAGCAGCAACCTGAGAGTCCAAGATGCATCCAGACATCGTCCCCATGGTGTTACCGATTCATTTTGGTGGTGTTTCTGTCACTTTCTGACCTTTTCCAATAGACCAGGCACCCTCCCCTCTTCAGAGCAGGGGGTGCCTGTTTTTCTCCCATTGACTTCCATTATACTTGGGTGCTCGGCCGAGCACACGAATATAGCAATGTGTCATGAGTCAAAGTTCGGCACTATGCAAAAAAAATGGTGTGTGCGTATATTGCTATATGTTTGCATGTTCGGTGAATAGCGATCGAGCAAAGTTCACAGCGAAACGACCCCCGGGGCGAACTGCAAGGCCATCTCTAGATGTCACAGATATTTTTTGGGTGCATACACTTTACACTGGAGATGTGGCACAGCTAATGCAACTGTCCACAGCAGACACAGTATCCGGAAAAAGTACACTGGATGTCACAGATATTTTTGGGATGCGCACACTTTAAACAGGAGATGTGGTGCAGCTAATGTCACTATCCGCAGCGGCCTAATTATTGCACGCTATTTAGCGCAGGATGCACTAAAAATAGATATTGCTACCACACACAATAGTCCTTAAAAGGACTTTTGGGTCTGTAAAGTTTTAGCTATTTAGCGCAGTTTGCGCTAAAAATATATAATGCTGCCACACAGACAATAGTCCTTAAAAGTACTTTTGGGTCTCTGAAAAGTTTTTGTAATAAAAATATTCTTATATCACTCCCTACACTGTTTGTACCTTTCTCAGCACCGCTCTCCCTGACTAACACTGAGCAAAAACCGTGTCATTGGGTGCTATATATGACACGTTCCAGCCAGCCAATCACTGTAATGCCAGTAACCAACATGGCCAAGGCATTTCAGTGAGGGCAGTACTTATCTGCACATTTTTTTAGCTACTTAGCAGCCAAGAAACGTGCGGGGAGGAGACTTGAGCATTGCGCTCAAGCACATGTGGTATTTGGCCAAATACCGCTATGTGCCGAGCATCGAGATGCTCGAGCCGAACTGGTGTTCAGCTGAGCATGCTTGATCAACAAAAATCATATTGACCAAGGATCTTTAATCAGAAAAGTAATGTGCAGTACTTGCTCTACGTATAATACTATATCACTAATAACTGAGGTCACCTTGTGTTTGAGCACCATTATCTGATGTTTTCTATATTCAATAATGGAATCTGAGGGCGCACTCACCTTTTACAGAATGATGCAGTAGTAAGTGGAATCATTACTTCATACTCCTGTGTTAAAGGGAACCTATCATTAACTTTATGCTCTCCATACTAACGGCATCATAAAGTAGAGACAGGTGAGTTGATTTTAGCGGTCTGTCATTTAAAAGTTAAAAGTAAGTGGTTGTCGAGAACCAACATCACAATCATTGCAGACTGGGCCTGGAAAAGAGTCACGGCCACCTGAGAAGAGTCATGGTTATTCATGGGCGTTATTTCAGACGGGCGTTGCGGGAAAAGGTGCGGGTGCGTTGGGGGAACATGCACGATTTTTCCGCGCGAGTGCAAAACATTGTAATGCGTTTTGCACTCGCGTGAGAAAAATCTGCATGTTTGGTACCCAAACCCGAACTTCTTCACAGAAGTTCGGGTTTGGGTTAGGTGTTCTGTAGATTGTGTTATTTTCCCTTATAACATGGTTATAAGGGAAAATAAAAGCATTCTGAATACAGAATGCATAGTACAATAGCGCTGAAGGGGTTAAAAATAAATAAAAAATAATTTAACTCATCTTTATCCACTTGATTGCACAGTCGGCATCTCTTCTGGCTTCTTTCTTTGCTTTGTGCAGAAACAGGACCTGTGGTGACGTCACTCCGGACATCACATGATCCATCACATGATCCATCACCATGGTAAAAGATCATGTGATGGATCATGTGATGACCGGAGTGACGTCACCACAGGTCCTGTTTCTGCACAAAGCAAAGAAAGAAGCCAGAAGAGATGCCGGCTCCGCTATCAAGCGGATTAAGGTGAGTTAAAAAAAATCTTTTAACCCCTTCAGCGCTATTGTACTATGCATCCTGTATTCAGAATGCTATTATTTTCCCTTATAACCATGTTATAAGGGAAAATAATAATGATCGGGTCTCCATCCCAATCGTCTCCTAGAAACCGTGCGTGAAAATCGCACCGCTTCCGCACTTGCTTGCGGATGCTTGCAATTTTCACGCAACCCCATTCACTTCTATGGGGCCTGTGTTACGTGAAAAACGCACAAAATAGAGCATGCTGCGATTTTCACGCAACGCACAAGTGATGCGTGAAAATCACCGTGAACAGCAATAACAGCAATAACCATGACTCTTCTCCTGTAGATTTGACTCTTTTCAAGGCCTGGGCTGCAATGATTATGATGCTGGTTCTCGGCAACCACTTACTTTTAGCTCATGAGTGACACACCGCTGAGATCAGCATTTCTGTCACTATTTTATGCGGCCCTCAGTGAGATCAGCATAAAGTCGATGACAGGTTCACTTTAATAACCATTACTTATGGATATTACTTACTACATGTTCTAGCTTCTTTCCAAATAGTAAATCACAGTTCACAATGGAGTATTGTTCCAGGCACATTGTATTCCTTAGCAGATCTGCGGATAATCTGATGAATATAATAGCTAAGTATTATCAGGTAGGTCGATACAATAATGAACAAAAGCAGATTTGATGCAGACAACAGCAAGACTTTCAGATTTCTAGTACTCCATAAATGTCAGCAAAAAATTACTAAATTGGCAAATCAAAGAAACGCTGTTCCCAAACCAATAATCCTTTTTCTGTGCACATCTTTTATTTATAATAAAGTCTGTAGCATTCCTTCTAATGGAAGACCAGATTTTGTGACTAGTATATGAAATAAATCTTTGGAAATAGCTGTGTAAATCTAGGAAAGGCTGAATGCTGCTTGATACCTCGAACTGTGAGTCTTTACTAATCACATTGTAATTGCCTTTTCATTGAGCCCTCCTAGAGAAGAGTTATGTGAAAAGGAATAAAAAAGGCAAAGATAGGAAGAATTCACCTCTGCTTCTGCAATATATTATGATCTGTCATCGATTCTGTGTTAGGATCGTTAGATTTAGTGTTTAACTTGAGTGCCTGGGGGAAAGTAAAGCTATTTGCAGTCCTCTACTTGATGGTATTGCTTTCCATTACATGTCATAGCAGACACGACACATCACTATTAAAACAGCTATGTCTTCAAAATATGTTACCTGATACAAGTGTTCTTTTTTATGAAAGCATATTAGTTCTCTAGATAGAGAGCTGTTGTGGAATACAAAGGAATCACCAAATGTATGTCTTTTTATATGCGATTGTATTTCTTCTCAGGAAGGCATATAAAAAGCTCATGAAAGTTCTATCCTCATCGTAGTCTCATATTTAAATAAATGTAACTTGGATTGAATTTCTGCTCTTTATCGTAATAGTGTTATTAGGTTTACAATTCTGCACTGATTGAATTTGTGATACATTTTTATAGCTGTCGGGGCTAAGTTTTCTGATACAGACTTTCCTGCCTAGAGATTGATTTCAAAGCTAACATGCTAGTTACTTGCATCTGCCAGAAGGGTCAACATGGGAGCTTACTGCATTTCATCTTAGACCCTATATTCGACCCAGGATACATTCAATGTGTCAGGTCATTTTTATATTCGTTATAAAATTTAACATTTAATAAACATATACTTAAAATCAAAAATGTCTATTGCCCAAAATACTAAGACTAATAAAATTTGCAAGTGACCATCTGAATGTATGTTTGTCTTTTTCAGTGATTTTTTTTTTTAACAGGTGTGAGGGATCCACTGGGATATTAACTTCATATCCCTTGTAGTCACTATGCTATGATTTTGTTCACCTTGCATTGCTTTGTACAATATAGTATCAAATAGTGTCAATATTGGCTGTTTTTGATGGCACCCACTTAGCAGCCTAGCTATCTAGTAGCCTCTAGCTCTTATGTAGGAATTAACAAGGTAAGTATTATAATTGTTAGCACTATAGCATCTTTTATTCACCCATAATGTGGTAAACTTGCGACGTTTCGGCTCACAAGACCCTTCCTCTTTGAGCCGAAACGTCGCAAGTTTGCCACATTATGGGTGAATAAAAGTTTTTTTTTATTTCACTACAACTTAGGAGTGCAGTCCTACTTTTTCGCTTTTTATACAACTGGGTATTGCCGTTACCCTATGTTGGACATTGCACCCGTCTCCTGGATGGTGCTCCCGCTGGATTCTTTCTTCAATATATATATATATATATATATATATATATATATATATATATATACACATACACAGTACAGACCAAAAGTTTGGACACACCTTCTCATTAAAAGAGTTTTCTTTATTTTCATGACTATGAAAATTGTAGATTCACACTGAAGGCATCAAAACTATGAATTAACACATGTGGAATTATATACATAACAAAAAAGTGTGAAACAACTGAAAACATGTCATATTCTAGGTTCTTCAAAGTAGCACCTTTTGCTTTGATTACTGCTTTGCACACCCTTGGTATTCTCTTGATGAGCTTCAAGAGGTAGTCACCTGAAATGGTTTTCACTTCACAGATGTGCCCTGTCAGGTTTAATTAGTGGGATTTCTTGCCTTATAAATGGGGTTGGGACCACCAGTTGCGTTGTGGAGAAGTAAGGTGGATACACAGCTGATAGTCCTACTGAATAGACTGTTAGAATTTGTATTATGGCAAGAAAAAAGCAGCTAAGTAAAGAAAAATGAGTGGCCATCAGTACTTTAAGAAATTAAGGTCAGTCAGTCTGAAAAATTGGGAAAACTTTGAAAGTGTCCCCAAGTGCAGTCACAAAAACCATCAAGCGCTACAAAGAAACTGGCTCACATGTGGACCGCCCCAGGAAAGGAAGACCAAGAGTCACCTCTGCTGTGGAAGATAAGTTCATCCGAGTCACCAGCCTCAGAAATCGCAGGTTAACAGCAGCTCAGATTAGAGACCAGGTCAATGCCACACAGAGTTCTAGCAGCAGACACATCTCTAGAACAACTGTTAAGAGGAGACTGTGTGAATCAGGCCTTCATGGTAGAATATCTGCTAGGAAACCACTGCTAAGGACAGGCAACAAGCAGAAGAGACTTGTTTGGGCTAAAGAACACAAGGAATGGACATTAGACCAGTGGAAATCTGTGCTTTGGTCTGATGAGTCCAAATTTGAGATCTTTGGTTCCAACCACCGTGTCTTTGTGCGACGCAGAAAAGGTGAACGGATGGACTCTACATGCCTGGTTCCCACCGTGAAGCATGGAGGAGGAGGTGTGATGGTGTGGGGGTGCTTTGCTGGTGACACTGTTGGGGATTTATTCAAAATTGAAGGCATACTGAACCAGCATGGCTACCACAGCATCTTGCAGCGGCATGCTATTCCATCCGGTTTGCGTTTAGTTGGACCATCATTTATTTTTCAACAGGACAATGACCCCAAACACACCTCCAGGCTGTGTAAGGGATATTTGACCATGAAGGAGAGTGATGGGGTGCTGCGCCAGATGACCTGGCCTCCACAGTCACCGGAAATGAACCCAATCGAGATGGTTTGGGGTGAGCTGGACCGCAGAGTAAAAACAAAAGGGCCATCAAGTGCTAAGCATCTCTGGGAACTCCTTCAAGACTGTTGAAAGACCATTTGAGGTGACTACCTCTTGAAGCTCATCAAGAGAATGCCAAGAGTGTGCAAAGCAGTAATCAAAGCAAAAGGTGGCTACTTTGAAGAACCTAGAATATGACATATTTTCAGTTGTTTCACACTTTTGTGTTATGTATATAATTCCACATGTGTTAATTCTTAGTTTTGATGCCTTTAGTGTGAATCTACAATTTTCATAGTCATGAAAATAAAGAAAACTCTTTGAATGAGAAGGTGTGTACAAACTTTTGGTCTGCACTGTATATATATATATATATATATATATATATATATATATATAGAGAGAGAGAGAGAGAGAGAGAGAGAGAGAGAAGAAAAGAAAAAAGCAACACACATTAAACACTGATGCAAGTCCTTATGGGGGCCTGAGACCAAGGTCCCAAGTGCATATAGAAGAAAAAAGGCAGCACTCCAAATTAGTGAAAAAAAGTGGATGGTTTATTTACCCATCTAGTAGCAACGTTTCAGCTCTCTCATTGGAGCCTTTATCTAGCTGAGTAACATGTGCCTAGTGGCATACATAAATAGTGCAAACAATTTCATAATCACAAATCAATGATTAAACAATAAAGTGCAAGTGCATCAAGAATATAGTAATATTAAAAGTACAATTCATCTATCATCATGATTATATCTAAATTGATTATGAACATCGTCATATAAAGTGCATAACGTGATCCGTACAGTGGAAAAATCAATAAACATACATGATTACCAATCAATGTATAAAGTGTGCAAAGTGTATAACAATCCCAAATTGATTAAAACCTTAAAAAACTTTGAATGGGTTACGTTAAGTCATGGAGACATAGTGGAGTCCGCTGGCGTCTTTAAGGATGGTCTGCGCATGCGCGGCTCCATGTGCTCTTGCGAGACACGTAGTGATATAGGAGAATATGGGAACCACAATAAAGATGTCTGCTATCTAACTTTCTAGCAGGGCGCATGCTCATGCCCATACAGGCCGGCAAGTTCCCTATACAGAATTACAAAGACACACTCAAAGTGTCCAAAGCTCCGCAGTTTTCAGCAGACAAAAGCTGATCCACAAACGGAAGATCGGCGGGTAACCCACCAGTCTCCGTGCCGGAATGTCTGTATCAGGGAGGCATCATGGAGTGTCAGACCGCATACACCTCCCTGTCCAGACCTGTCAGCATGTCTGCTCCATGTCAAGATCCCACCGCACTAGGGATGGGGATCAGAGGGGCTAGAGAGGCGTCGAGTCACAGACAGGGATTGTCACTGTTCATGAATTCCAATAAAGTGGTATACCAACAAAATTGATTATTTTATAACATATATTAATGGATCGCCTGCATAGTTCCTCCAGTCTTCACCAAACGTGACCATTCCTGACAATAGAGTCAAAATTGTGGCCGAAATCAGGCTGCAGCTTGCAGATACTAATGTATACGAAAGGATTTACAATGACCCCCAAGTTTGTGCTACTCAGAGAGCTGAAAGAGCTATTGATTGGAGCTAAAAATAAGGGCATTATTGATGATAATATTTTTACCTTCTTATATTGTGATAAACTAGTTACACCCATCCTGTACACCTTACTAAAGATACACAAGTCACTGACCTCCCATCCAGGACGTCCAATTGTGTCGGGTAGAGATTCATTGTTTTGCAAAGCAGCTATCTTTTTAGATAAAATTTTGCGTTCATTTGCCATGTCAGCTAGATCCTACATTAGAGACACCAATGATTTTTTGACTAAGATTGACAATTTATGTATTCCTAGAGGGTCGCTATTGGCTTCCTTCGATGTGGTAAGCTTATACACTTTCATAGAAGGGTGGTGGTGGAACATCGACGACATTTTCCTGATTTGGGTCGGCGCCACAGAGGACCTCATGCGTTTCAGCTCTTTTTGAATACCATTGACCCCATTGTCAAATTTACTTTGATGCATTCTGAGGGATTTATACAGTTTTTGGACACTCAGGTCAGCATGATAGGCTAGTCATTGATTTGTATGTGAAACCCACAGACAGAAACACTTTATTACACTTTGAGAGTCACCACCATAGACCCCTGATTAGGTCACTTCCATTTAGCCAATTGCTCAGAGTCAAGAAAATCGTGCAAGATCCCACTTCAGTAGACATTAGGCTGCAAGAAATGGGGTCCAAATACCGGACACGTGGATACCCCAAAAAATGGATCCAAGAACATCTAGGCAAAATTAAGTCCCTTACCAAAGAGGCCATTAGGGAGGGATTAGGTGATACCACACGCTCTAAAGCCCGTATTCCCTCTGTGTCAGAGTTTAGCACCAATAGTGATAACATTTCAGGTATTTTAAAAAAGCACTGGAAAATACTGACAAGTAATTTTTAGAATGTTGAAGAATTTAAATCTTTGCCTTTATGTTCATACCAGAGAAGTTGAAATCTGGGTGACAGACTGGTTAAGTCTGATATAGGCTCATCTAGGGAAACCTGCGAGACATACTTTGGATCCACCCGTAAGGGGTGTTTCCCATGCTATAATTGTGTAAATTGTAATCTGATGTTACTGGGCGATTTATTTGTTCACCCGGTTTTTGGTTAAATGATTAAAATCAAACAATATCTAACTTGTGACTCGTTCCATATTATTTTTTTGTTGACTTGCCCTTGTCATCTCCTATATATAGGTGAAACTACTTGAGAAGTAAAAACCCGACTCAATCACCACAGGTATTCCATTAGGAAACAAAAAATTGATCTTCCCGTATCAAAACATTTCACTGAGGCTAAACATTCTGAAAGGGATTTACGGTTTAGAATTTTGGAACAGATACCTCTTCTGAGATGAGGTGGTGACAGGACCAAATTATTGAAGGCAAGAGAATTTTTTTGGGATTTATACGTTAGGGACTCTGAAGCGACAGGGTCTAAATGTAGAATTCAGGGTCATTTATTCACCAGTTATGTATGTGCTTTTCACTTGTATCCTCTGTAGGGAAAACAACACGTGCTATATGTCTAACTGTGTCCCCTTTTTTTGTAGGACAACAATTTTTACTGTATTGTCAGGAATGGTCACGTTTGGTGAAGACTGGAGGAACTAAGCAGGCGATTCATTAATATATGTTATAAAATTATACATTTTGTTGGAATACCAATTTATTGGAATTCATGAACAGTTACATTCCCTGTCTGTGACTCGATGCCTCTCTAGCCCCCAATGGGACTAGAGTGACACTGACTCCTGACGGGTTGGTTTGTCCATTAGTTATACACTATATTATATTATGTAATGCTCTGATGCAGTCTATCCGTGACTCCCCCCACTTAGGGAGGGAATCAGGATTACATCACTGTGATCCCCTGATCCCCATCCCTAGTGTGGTGGGATCTTGACATGGAGCGGACATGCTGACAGTTCTGGACAGGGAGGTGTATGCGGTCTGACACTCCATGATGCCCCCCTGATACAGACATTCCGGCACGGAGACTGGTGGTTACCCGCCGATCTTCCGTTTGTGGATCAGCTTTTGTCTGCTGAAAACTGCGGAGCTTTGGATACTTTGAGTGTGTCTTTGCCGGCCTGTATGGGCATGAGCATGCGCCCTGCTAGAAAGTTAGATAGCAGCCATCTTTATTGTGGTTGCCATATTCTCCTATATCACTACGTGTCTCGCGAGAGCACATGAAGCGGCACATGCGCAGACCGCCCTTCCGGTTGCCAGCAGACTTCACTATGTCTCCATGACTCAACGTGACCCTTCCAAAGTTTTTTAAGGTTTTAATCAATTTTTGATTGTTATACACTGTGCACACTTTATACATTGATTGGTGATCATGTATGTTTATTGATTTTTCCACTGTACGGATCACGTTATGCACTTTATATGACGATGTTCACAATCAATTTAGATATAATCATGATGATAGATGAATTGTACTTTTAATATTGCTATATTCTTGATGCACTTGCACTTTATTGTTTAATCATTGATTTGCGATTAGGAAATTTTTTGCACTATTTATGTATGCCACTAAGCACATGTTATTCAGCTAGATAAAGGCTCCAATGAGAGAGCTGAAATCGACAAGCACATCAGGGGTGTCTGGCAGAACGTCAAGATCAAAACGTAAGAGGCAGGTGCCTTCTCATGCATCCAGGGCTGTCATCCCAGTACCTGGCCCTTTAGCAGCAGCAGAGTCTTCCACAATCGGTGAGTACCAGTATACTGGCGCATGGGGGGTGGGAGGGGTTGGGACAAAATATAGAGTCATTATTGAAGTCGCTGTTGGAAAGGATGCCCCAATCTTACTAACCCCCTCCCCCTCCTTCGCAGAAACTAGCACCGATTTTAGCCGGTGTCTATAAGGGCTCCTTTTTCTGTGTCCCTAGTCCTCTGGGATGCCATGTGGATGAGTCAGTTAGGGACAAGGTTTGGGCTAGCCAGTATGTTGATATTTGGTCCTTGGTATCGGTGGACCAGCATATCATAGACAGGGAAAGTCGGGTATCTGACAAGCCTTATGAGCGTAGGCCCAAGGTAGCCAAGACCATAAATAATTGGTTGCAGGCTTTTTCTGTTCTGGGATGCATCATGGGTCTTTTCGTCTACCAGGACACTATATACAGCGCCTACAAGGCCCATGGCGGTAGCGCTTGGTGGCGGTATGACTAAGAATTCCACCGACGTTTGGCATTGCACCCGGATATTGGGTGGGGGGTCAAAGCGACCAATATTTGGCTTTGCCTCGTGATGTCTCAATGCCAGCCTCCCTTTCACGGAGCGGCCACTGGTCCCGGAGCATTTTCACAGGGACCAGTAGCCGTTCGTCGCCCTGGAGCGTGTTGGTTATTCAACGAGGGGCATTGCAAGTACGCGGGCTTATGTAAATACAAACATGAGTGCTCGGCTTGTGGGGGCTCCCACGTGGTAAACCAATGTCCTCACCCCTGTTAAATTCACTAAGCAGCCCACTGCAAGTGCCTCCAAGGACTCCGGTGAGCATAGTAGAGATGTCACTGTAGCTCGACAAGTACCCCAATAAGGCGGCTGCAGCTCAGCTTAGCTCTGGTTTTATGTTTGGGTTTTTTATTCTGTTTGTTCTGTGTATGTTTCCCATGTTTTCTGAGAATCTCAGGTCTGCCAGAGACCTCCCAGAGGTCCTGAGGGAGAGGTTGGGTAAGGAAGTGTTGTTAGGCAGAATTAAGGGTCCATTTCCATCCATCCCTTTTTCCAATCTCAGTGTTTCGCCTCTGGGGGTGGTCCCCAAGAAGGAGCCCTGGAAATGTTGCCTTATTCATCACCTATCACACCCTAAGGGTGCTTCAGTCAATGATGTCATTCTCCCTGCAGATGCCTCTGTGTCCTATGTATCCTTCGACAGGGCAGTCGTGTTGGTTAGGGAGGTGGGTAAGGGTGCCCTCCTCGCTAAATCGGACATTGACTCTGTCCTGTTCATCCCGACTGTTTTCACCTTCTGGGTTGTTCATTTGAGGGCAAGTTTTACTATGACACATGCCTTCCTATGGGATGCTCCATTTCTTGCCACTATTTCGAAATGTTTGGTTGTTTTTTTGGAATGGGTGGTCTGGTATGAGTCTGGTTCGTCATCGGTGATACATTACCTGGATGTTTGTTTCCACGGGTGCAGGTGACGGGTGTATTTCTCTTCTGAAGACGTCCCTGTTGCGGATGGCCCAGATGGAATCCTGGCATTCCACGGGATTGTGCAGGAATTTGACTCTTCTTGACCTTTTTCCTATTATAGTGGCGGTTAAGATTTGGGGCTCCAGTCTCGCTACAGTGGGGTGTAGCAGTACACCCATGATACTCACCATGGTAGGAATCAAGCAGAGGTAAGAGAAGCAGAGTGTACTATAACACGTGGGACGCCACAAGGAACATTGAACACAGCAACAATTCATAGAGAAATAATTACGGAAATTGACATGAGCTGTGATCCGATATTGTAATCACAGTAAAGGGATATTCAAGCAACATATCACATGCACAAATTAAATACAACAATAATATTTTGAGGATATATGCAATATAGTGGACATGCAGAATAATATGTGTTCAAAAAACAATGGGATATACATATTTTAATTGACATATATGGATTGAATGTCGGAGGCCTCTGATATCAACTTATTCACAGTGGTATATTTTAACCGGACACAAATAATAAAGTGACTATATCAAATGGATAATTAATAGTGATGATCCAGCACCAAAAGTGGTCGCTGCTAGGAACCATGTTGTCTGAGTTGTACGCCACTTTTACAGACTGACAAAAATACGCACAAAACCCCCCAAAAAATATATTTTACAGAAAAATTGTTCGGAAACATTCCTTCCTGTATATTCAATTGTATAAGTGCAAGTGCTGCAATAAAATTACACACAAGAGGCACTCCAAAACAGCCTGTATATTACATAAAGGAGGGCCTCATTCACATTGTGGTACAATTGTTCAGGTATTGGGACTGCTACACTCATAAAGTCTATGCACGAAGTGAAAGGGCTGACAAAAATTACAAGGAACCAACACTCCAAAACACTGTGAACCGAGAGCAAGGCAGGTGGTATGACTCCGCCACCAGAAAAGAGTGCGTACGCAGAAGTCAAGATTACGAAAATTGCATTTACTATCAATTAATAAAAGCAGGTTAACAATAAAACAGTATGAACAATTCAAATCAAATACTACAACAATCTCCACCTTTGCTGTGTCCGTGTTCGCAGTGCGGACACTAAGGAATAGCAGTCCCAGGAACTATCCCTAACTGACCCTAACTTTCAAGCGGGTGCGCACCCCCCGTATCCCAGTGGTCCAAGTGGACCTCTTACAGTTTGTGGAAGTGCACGGTGGGGCCCGATGTCGTCCTTTTCCTTTATAACCAGCGCAGGATCCGCAACAAAGAAGTCCTCCTCAGCAGGCCGGAAAACCAGGTGGATATAATCCAGAATTTTACAGTGACTGTCCGGTACCTCGACAGCACTGTGAGTCTCTTTACTGTTTGGGGCAATCCACTCAGCCCAATGTCGCTCCACAGGTTAGCTGCTGCACACAGTCCTTTTTAACTTGGCTTCACTAAATGTACGGTCTCTTTATACTCCATCCGTCTCCAGACTGAAGTTCACACAGCTTGGCTGCACAGGAACGTCCTTTAGTATCTCCACACACGTTTTACACAGCACAGAACTTGCTTTCTATCTAGCTAAGATGGCAGCCGTTATAGTTTTAGTCCCTCTTCCTCATTCTTCCTGCTCACACTGAGGCAGGCTGACATCATAAGGGGCGTGTCACTTCAACACTTAACTGCTGTTTTAAAGAGCCACTACCACATTAATACACTTTCTCTATGGCAAACTTCAATGCAAATTGGTCCTATGCTGCCATCTACTGACCAAACGAATACTGCAGGCATTTACATTTATCTGTATTACTAGAATAGCATTATACATTATATACATTAAATTTTAACAGTTTACCAGGATAACGAAACTTAGACACATTACATGACTGTTTCTTACAACACCATTTGTTACACATAAAGGAAGGCATCATACACACCCTTGAAAAATTATGACTGATGGCCTGCTGGTGACCCTCAAAAACATTTGGAGAAAAGGCCTACTGATCTGACCATCTAAAACCTTAGGGGCGAGGGCCTGCTGCCGCATTGGTGACTCTAGATAACCTCTGGCCGATTGCACGTCCCCGTGATGCCCTATCAACCTTCGATGTTCTTTTCTGCACCTACCATGGTAATCACGGGTAACAGGGAATCAGGGTTCTATGCCGGAGAGGGAGCTTGAGAAAGGGATAGCACATCCAAGGGAGGTCAATAGCTGAAATCTGATTGGGTGGAGAGGGTGGGTCAAGTTATTAAAGCAGAAAAATCGAATGAAGGCAGAAGGCACGCAGCAATTACCCACTCCCAACTCGGGGAGGTAGTGACGATAAACAGCAATACAGGACTCTTAACCACTTCAGCCCCGCTAGCTGAAACCCCCTTCATGACCAGAGCACTTTTTACACTTCGGCACTACACTCCTTTCACCGTTTATCGCTCGGTCATGCAACTTACCACCCAAATGAATTTTACCTCCTTTTCTTCTCACTAATGGAGCTTTCATTTGGTGGTATTTTATTGCTGCTGACATTTTTACTTTTTTTGTTATTAATCAAAATGTAACATTTTTTTTGCAAAAAAAATGACATTTTTCACTTTCAGCTGTAAAATTTTGCAAAAAAAACGACATCCATATATACATTTTTCACCAAATTTATTGTTCTACATGTCTTTGATAAAAAAAATATGTTTGGGCAAAAAAAAAATGGTTTGGGTAAAAGTTATAGCGTTTACAAACTATGGTACAAAAATGTGAATTTCCGCTTTTTGAAGCAGCTCTGACTTTCTGAGCACCTGTCATGATTCCTGAGGTTCTACAATGCCCAGACAGTAGAAAAACCACACAAATGACCCCATTTCGGAAAGTAGACACCCTAAGGTATTCGCTGATGGGCATAGTGAGTTCATAGAACATTTTATTTTTTGTCACAAGTTAGCAGAAAATGATGATGATTTTTTATTTTTATTTTTTTCTTACAAAGTCTCATATTCCACTAACTTGCGACAAAAAATAAAACATTCTAGGAACTCGCCATGCCCCTCACGGAATACCTTGGGGTGTCTTCTTTCCAAAATGGGGTCACTTGTGGGGTAGTTATACTGCCCTGGCAATTTAGGGGCCCAAATGTGTAAGAAGTACCTTGCAATCAAAATCTGTAAAAAATGGCCTGTGAAATCCGAAAGGTGCACTTTGGAACATGTGCCCCTTTGCCCACCTTGGCTGCAAAAAAGTGTCACACATCTGGTATCGCCGTACTCAGGAGAAGTTGGGGAATGTATTTTGGCATGCCATTTTACATATAACCATGCTGGGTGAGAGAAATATCTTGGCAAAAGACAACGTTTCCTATTTTTTTATACAAAGTTGGCATTTGACCAAGATATTTTTCTCACCCAGCATGGGTATATGTAAAATGACACCCCAAAACACATTCCCCAACTTCTCCTGAGTACGGCGATACCAGATGTGTGACACTTTTTTGCAGCCAAGGTGGGCAAAGGGGCCCAAATTCCTTTTAGGAGGGCATTTTTAGACATTTGGATCCCAGACTTCTTCTCACACTTTCGGGCCCCTAAAAAGCCAGGGCAGTATAAATACCCCACATGTGACCCCACTTTGGAAAGAAGACACCCCAAGGTATTCAATGAGGGGCCTGGCGAGTTCCTAGAATTTTTTTATTTTTTGCATAAGTTAGCGGAAATTGATTTTTTTTGTTTTTTTCTCACAAAGTCTCACTTTCCGCTAACTTAGGACAAAAATTTGAATCTTTCATGAACTCAATATGCCCCTCAGCGAATACCTTGGGGTGTCTTCTTTCCGAAATGGGGTCACATGTGGGGTATTTATACTGCCCTGGCTTTTTAGGGGCCCTAAAGCGTGAGAAGAAGTCTGGAATATAAATGTCTAAAAATGTTTACGCATTTGGATTCCGTGAGGGGTATGGTGAGTTCATGGGAGATTTTATTTTTTGACACAAGTTAGTGGAATATGAGACTTTGTAAGAAAAAACAAAAACAAACAAAAAATTTCCGCTAACTTGTGCCAAAAAAAATGTGTGAATGGAGCCTTACCAGGGGGGGGTTATCAATGACAGGGGGGTGATCAATGACAGGGGGTGATCAATGACAGGGGGGTAATCACCCATATAGACTCCCTGATCACCCCCCTGTCATTGATCACCCCCCTGGTAAGGCTCCATTCAGACGTCCGTATAATTTTTACGGATCCATAGATCGGATCCGCAAAACACATGCAGATGTCTGAATGGAGCCTTACAGGGGGGTTATCAATGACAGGGGGTGATCAGGGTGATCAGGGTGATCACCCGCCTGTCACTGATCACCCCCCCTGTAAGGCTGCATTCAGACATCCGCATGATTTTTTACGGATCCATGGATACATGGATCGGATCCACAAAACACATGCGGACGTCTGAATGGAGCCTTACAGGGGGGTTATCAATGACAGGGGGTGATCAGGGTGATCACCCCCCTGTCACTGATCACCCCCCCTGTAAGGCTCCATTCAGACATCCGCATGATTTTTACGGATCCATGGATACATGGATCGGATCCACAAAACACATGCGGACGTCTGAATGGAGCCTTACAGGGGGGTTATCAATGACAGGGGGTGATCAGGGTGATCACCCCCCTGTCACTGATCACCCCCCCTGTAAGGCTCCATTCAGACATCCGCATGATTTTTTACGGATCCATGGATACATGGATCGGATCCACAAAACACATGTGGACGTCTGAATGGAGCCTTACAGGGGGGTTATCAATGACAGGGGGTGATCAGGGTGATCAGGGTGATCACCCCCCTGTCACTGATCACCCCCCCTGTAAGGCTCCATTCAGACATCCGCATGATTTTTTACGGATACATGGATACATGGATCGGATCCACAAAACACATGCGGACGTCTGAATGGAGCCTACAGGGGGGTTATCAATGACAGGGGGTGATCAGGGTGATCACCCCCCTGTCACTGATCACTCCCCCTGTAAGGCTCCATTCAGACATCCGCATGATTTTTACGGATCCATGGATACATGGATCGGATCCACAAAACACATGTGGACGTCTGAATCGACCCTTTTTAACGGGGGGCTATCAATGACAGGGGGTGATCAGGGTGATCACCCCCCTGTCACTGATCACCCCCCCTGTAAGGCTCCATTCAGACATCCGCATGATTTTTACGGATCCATGGATACATGGATCGGATCCACAAAACACATGCGGACGTCTGAATGGAGCCTTACAGGGGGGTTATCAATGACAGGGGGTGATCAGGGTGATCACCCCCCTGTCACTGATCACCCCCCCCTGTAAGGCTCCATTCAGACATCCGCATGATTTTTTACGGATCCATGGATACATGGATCGGATCCACAAAACACATGCGGACGTCTGAATGGAGCCTTACAGGGGGGTTATCAATGACAGGGGGTGATCAGGGTGATCAGGGTGATCACCCCCCTGTCACTGATCACCCCCCCTGTAAGGCTCCATTCAGACATCCGCATGATTTTTTACGGATCCATGGATACATGGATCGGATCCACAAAACACATGCGGACGTCTGAATGGAGCCTTACAGGGGGGTTATCAATGACAGGGGGTGATCAGGGTGATCACCCCCCTGTCACTGATCACCCCCCCTGTAAGGCTCTATTCAGACATCCGCATGATTTTTACGGATCCATGGATACATGGATCGGATCCACAAAACACATGCGGACGTCTGAATGGAGCCTTACAGGGAGTTTATCAATGACAGGGGGTGATCAGGGTGATCACCCCCCTGTCACTGATCACCCCCCCTGTAAGGCTCCATTCAGACATCCGCATGATTTTTTACGGATCCATGGATACATGGATCGGATCCACAAAACACATGCGGACGTCTGAATGGAGCCTTACAGGGGGGTTATCAATGACAGGGGGTGATCACCCTGATCACCCCCCTGTCACTGATCACCCCCCCTGTAAGGCTCCATTCAGACATCCGCATGATTTTTACGGATCCATGGATACATGGATCGGATCCACAAAACACATGCGGACGTCTGAATGGAGCCTTACAGGGGGGTTATCAATGACAGGGGGTGATCAGGGAGTGTATATGGGTGATCACCCGCCTGTCATTGATCACCCCCTGTAAGGCTCCATTCAGACGTCTGCATGTGTTTTGCGGATCCGATCCATGTATCCATGGATCCGTAAAAATCATGCGGACGTCTGAATGGAGCCTTACAGGGGGGTGATCAGTGACAGGGGGGTGATCAATGACAGGGGGTGATCAGGGAGTGTATATGGGTGATCACCCGCCTGTCATTGATCACCCCCCTGCAAGGCTCCATTTAGACGTCTGTATGCGTTTTGCGGATCCGATCCATGTATCCGTGGATCCGTAAAAATCATACGGACGTCTGAAGGAAGCCTGACAGGGGGGTGATCAATGACAGGGCGGTGATCAATGACAGGGGGGTGATCAGGGAGTTTATATGGGGTGATCATGGGTGATCAGGGGTTTATAAGGGGCTAATAAGTGACGGGGGGGGGTGTAGTGTAGTGTGGTGTTTGGTGCGACTGTACTGACCTACCTGAGTCCTCTGGTGGTCGATCCTAACAAAAGGGACCACCAGAGGACCAGGTAGGAGGTATATTAGACACTGTTATGAAAACAGCGTCTAATATACCTGTTAGGGGTTAAAAAATTCGGATCTCCAGCCTGCCAGCGAGCGATCGCCGCTGGCAGGCTGGAGATCCACTTGCTTACCTTCCGTTCCTGTGAGCGCGCGCGCCTGTGTGCGCGCGTTCACAGGAAATCCCGGCCCTCGCGAGATGACGCATATATGCGTGACTCTGCGCAGGGCCGCCACCTCCGGACCGCACATCTGCGTTAGGCGGTCCGGAGGTGGTTAAGATGCCCTATTATTAGAATGAGTAATTAAAAATTACAGGGAATCCCACTGCTGTATTTTGGATGAGGAAACGTCATACCGGAGAGGCCCTGCTGCTGCTTCGTTGACTCTAGATAACTTCTGCCAACTTTCGATGTTCTTTTATGCGCCTAACATGGTGACCACGGTAACAAGGAATCATTGTTCGATTTCGGAGAGGGAGCCTGATAAACGGCTACTACTTCAAAGCAAGGCAGCATGAGTTACAGGCCTGTAGGTGAGCTGACCCTGTAAAAGATTTAAGTTGCGGGCCTGAAGGTGAGCTGACCCTGTAAAAGATTTTAGGTTTGGGACTGCTGTTGAGCTGACCCTGTTAAACATTATATTCTAGTGCTTGCAGGTGAGCAGACCCTGTAAAACATTTTATGCGATGGCCTGCAGCTGAGCTGACCCTCTATAAAGTTCTATGCGAGGGCCTGCATGTGAGCTGACCTTGTAAAAGATTTGAGTTGCGGGCCTGCAGGTGAGCTGAACCAGTAAAAGATTTTATGTGCGCGCCTGCTGATGAGCTGAGGTGGAAACAACAAACCCAACTTGAATTTGATGGCTGCATCAATCTACAGGTGACCGTGATACAGCTCCACAGATTGTTTCCATCTGCATCTTTCTAAGCAATCTGTGGCCTTAGTCTTTTATCCAGTTTCAGTCATTGTGCCACTATGTGGCCTCCTCATGCTGCCATCTACACACCATGTCACCTTGCCACTCATTTTTATCACCATGCTGCTGCTGATGCAGCTTAAAAGGGCTTAAACTGGTCACCAGACCCACAATCTAATTAAGATTTTACGCACAAAAACAAAAGTAAAAAAAATGATTTTGTAAGAAAAATGTATTGAAAATGATTTCTTGTACATTTACTTGTATATAAAGTGCAAGTGCTGCCCAAAAATAAAATACAAGGAAGAGGCACTCCAATACAACCTGTATATCACATAAAGGAGGGCCTCATTCACAATGAGTTGCAGGCCTGCAGGTGAGCTGATCAAGTAAAAGATTTTAGGTGTGGGCCTGCTGCTGAGCTGACCCTCTAAAACATTAGGTGTGAGGGCCTGCTGCTGAGCTAACCCTCTAAAACATTAGGGGTGAGGGCCTGCTGCTAGGCTAACCCTCTAAAACATTAGGGGTGAGGGCCTGCTGTTGAGATGACCCTCTAAAACATTAGGGGTGAGGGCCTGCTGCTGAACTGAACCTATTAAAAAAATTTGAGTGGAGGAAATATATACAATCTGGAGGAGGAGGAGGAGAAGAAGAAAACAAGAATCAATCATATACTCTTTTTTTGTGGGGGAAAAGGTAACATATCAACATAGTACATAAGGCCGAAAAAAGACATTTGGCCATCCAGTTCAGCCTGTTATCCTTCAAGTTGATCCAGAGGAAGGCAAAAAAAAAAAAAAACCCTGTGAGGTAGAAGCCAATTTTCCCCACTTTAGGGGAATTAAAAATTCCTTCCCGAATCCAATCAGGCAATCAGAATAACTCCCTGGATCAACGACCCCTCTCTATAAGCTATAGCCTGTAATATTATTACGCTCCAGAAATACATGCAGGCCCCTCTTGAATTCCTTTATTGTACTCACTATCACCACCTCCTCAGGCAGAGAGTTCCATAGTCTCACTGCTCTTACCGTAAAGAATCCTTTTCTATGTTTGTGTACAAACCTTCTATCCTCCAGATGCAGAGGATGTCCCCTCGTCCCAGTCACAGTCCTGGGGATAAATAGATGATGGGATAGATCTCTGTACTGACCCCTGATATATTTATACATATTAATTAGATCTCCCCTCAGTTGTCTTTTTTCTAAAGTAAATAGCCCTAATTTTGATAATCTTTCAGGGTACTGTAGTTGCCCTATTCCAGTTATTACTTTAGTTGCCCTCCTCTGGACCTTCTCCAGCTCTGCTACATCTGCCTTGTTTACAGGAGCCCAGAACTGTACACAGTACTCCATGTGTGGTCTGACTAGCAATTTGTAAAGTGGTAGGACTATGTTCTTATTACGGGCATCTATGCCCCTTCTGATGCAACCCATGATCTTATTGGCCTTGGCAGCAGCTGCCCGACACTGGTTTTTGCAGCTTAATTTGCTGTTTATTAAAATTCCTAGATCCTTCCTTTCCCTCCCCTCTTCTCTCCATTAGGGATATCCTGGGAACAGCAATGACGGAGGTGATAGATTGTACCCCAAGGGTTTTGAGGGAATCATCACTCCCAGTTCTACCTTTTTTCGATCCCAATGGTTCCTTAGTCAATCTTAAGGAGTTTCAAGCGATATTTTCTTCTGATCGCCGGCATATTCCCTCCACGTCTTATATACATGCCTTCATCTCTCAACACATAACAATAAATGACCTATATCGACCTGTACTTTGGTCTGAAGCCTTGATCTCAAACCCTGCCCCCCCAAAGAGATTAATCTCACAACTTTTCAAAAGGCTAAACATTCCATCGACCCCTACTAAGCCAGCGTTTGTCCGCCATTGGGAAAGGGATTTGGGACAGGAGCTCTCATGCTCCATATTGCCGGATGTCTTGTCTTCTTCACACTACTCATCCAGATGTGTCAGTATATAGGAGAATGGGTATAAGGTCCTAACCAGGTGGTACAAAACCCCAGACATCACCTCGTTGTACTCAGCAACAGCTTCTGATACATGCTGGCGGTGTGGTACTGATAGAGGAACTTTTTTCCACGTATGATGGGATTGCCCAATAATTAAAGCGTGGTGGGAAGAAATATTCCAGGTTAGCAATTCAATTTGCAAGACCAAAGTGCAGATGTCCGCGAGTAAAGCACTACTCAACCTTGATATGGATAAAGCAGCTCACCATATGCCTTTCCTTTTAAAACAGCTTCTGATAGCAGCCCGACTTTTGATTCCAAAGTTTTGGCTGTCATCTACGCTTCCTTCCATAGAGCAATGGAAACTCAAAGTTGATCAAATTTTTTGCTTTGAAGAACTATCATCTTGGGAAGCTAGAAATCATTCAAAATTTCTACGTCAGTGGCATTTATGGCAAAAATTTAGGCACCCGAGCTACCCATAAGGTCCGGTTATGTACCCTTTTAGTCAGAGATGAGCTTTATCGGCCTAAGTCTAGTACGGAGGGAAACTAAAGCACACGTATATTTCCTTCCTCTGAAATGCCATGTTAGCGTGATTGCAGTAACTGTATAATTCGTGGCTAAGCATTGGTGTTAATGTAAATGTAAACCTGATTTACTGAAAATGTCAACTTATACACCTGTGATCCTCTTCTTCTTCTATAATATATCTGATGTGTACCCTATGTAATGGCTTTTATATGCATGTGTTGCACGCCTTGCAAGGTTTGTTTACACAAATTAATGTACCTTGTTACGTTATAAAAATAAACATTTTAAATGAAAAAAATAAAAAAAATAAAAATAATTCCTAGATCCTTTTCCATGTCAGTGTTACCGAGTGTTTTACCATTTAGTATGTACAGGTGACTTGCATTATTCCTTGCCATGTGCATAACTTTACATTTGTCAGTGTTAAACCTCATCTGCCACTTATCTGCCCTAACCTCCAATCTATCCAGATCCCTCTGTAGCAGTATACTGTCCTCATCGGTGTAAATTACTTTACACAGTTTAGTGTCACCTGTGAAAATTGATACTTTACTATGCAACCCTTCTACAAGATCATTAATAAATATATTGAAGAGAATAGGGCCCAATACTGACCCCTGAGGTACACCATTAGTGACAGTGACCCAATCTGAGTGTGTACCGTTAATAACCACCCTCTGTTTTCTATCATTGAGCCAGTTACTTACCCACATACAGACGTTTTCTCCTAGTCTGAGCATTCTCACTTTATATACTAACCTTTTATGTGGTACAGTGTCAAATGCTTTGGAGAAGTCCAGATATACGACATCCATTGATTCGCCGCTGTCAAGTCTAGAACTTACCTCCTCATAGAAACTGATTAAATTAGTTTGGCATGACCGATTCCTCACGAAGCCATGCTGATATGGCGTTATTTGCTTATTTCCGTTGAGATGCTTTAAGATAGCATCAAATCAGGTGCATTATAAAATTATAGATTAAAATGGCCTTTATGTTCATCATCAGCTCAGCTGGTGGAGTTGAGAAGTCAGGGGCAATCCAGGCCTTGTTCATTTTTATCTGAGTCAACCTGTCAGCATTGCCAGTGGACAAGCGGATAAGCTTATCTGTTATAATGCCACCAGCAGCACTAAATACCCACTCAGACAAAACTCTGGCGGCAGGGCAGGCCAGCACCTCCAAGGAATAGAGTGCAAGTTTGTGCCATGTGTCCAGCTTGGACACTCAGTAGTTGTAAGGCACTGAGGGATCATTTAAGACACTGATATGGTCTGCTATGTATTCCTTCACCATCTTCTTCCAAAAGTTTTCCTTCCATCTCCCTTTTACCACTAGGCCGTGCTTCAGGGTGAGGTTGCTGGTGGGGTGTCATAAAAGTGTCCCATGCCATGGAGATTGTTGCCCTGCTTTTGTTAGAACTGCTGTGTGTTCCCCTTGTTTCCCTTCCTCGGTTGCCTAAGGAAGTACGGACTCTGCCACCAGCGTTGTCAGATGGAAAATTTTTGTTCAATTTTCCAACAAGGAACTTCTGGTATTGTACCATTTTGATCGTCCTCTCCACCAAAGAAATAAGAGATGAGAAGTTCTCTTTGTAGCGGGGGTCGAGAAGGGTGAACACCCAGTAATACGTGTTATCTAAAATGCGTATAACGCAAGGGTTTATGGAAAGGCAACCTAACATGAAGTCAGCCATGTGTGCCAGAGTACCAACAGGCAAAACGTTGATGTCGACATCAGGGTGACTCCATCTCCTCATCCTCCTCCTCCTCCTCTCCTGCCCATCCACGCTGAACAGATGGAATTAAAGGTCCATGGGTACTACCCTCTGTAGCAGAGGCAACTGTCTCCAGCTCCCCCCACCTCTTCATGGTCCAATTTGCGCTGAGAAGACAAACTGAGGGTGGGCTGGCTATCACCCTGTGTAATGTCCTCCCCCATTTCCTCGTCTGCCACATTCAGAGTGTCGTCCTTAATTGTGAGCAGCGATCATTTGAGTAGACATAGCAGTGGGATGGTTTAGTTGATAATAGCGTTATCACCACTAACCATCTGTGTGGATTCATCAAAGTTTTTTTAAAACCTCACAGAGGTCTGACATCAATGTCCACTCCTTGCTTGTGAATAGTGGCAATTGACTCGAAAGGCGACAACCATGTTGCAGATGGTATTCCACAACTGCCTCTGCTGCTCACAAAGCCTGGCCAACATGTGGAACGTAGAGTTGTGCTCATGTCGCACAACGATCTGTGAGCTGGAAGCCGCAAGCGCTGCTGCAGCGTTGACAGACCGGCTGAAGCTGTGGACGACGTGCAGAAATGGGCACACACGCGGTGTGCCTTCACTAGTAGCTCTAGCAAATTGGGGTAGGCTTTGATAAACCACTGAACCACTAAGGTTAAGATGTGGGCTTAGCATGGAATGTGTCTCAGGTTGCCGAGCTCCAAAGCCGCCACCAAGTTACGGCCATTGTCAGACACAACCATGCCTGGTTGTAGGCTGAGTGGCGACAGCCACAGCTCGGTTTGGTCCCTTATACCATGCCACAACTCTGCGGCGGTGTGCTGTTTGTCCCCTAAACAGATCAACCTTGGCACGGCCTGTTGACGCTTTCCCACAGCAGTGCTACACTGCTTCCAGCTAGCGACTGATGTCTGACTGCTGCTGGAGGTGGAAATGGAGGAGGAGGCGGCGTAGGAGAAGAGGGGGTTGGACCCAGTAATATAGATATAGATGGTGGTGGAGACACTGATGGACGTAGGGCCCGCAATCCTGGGTGTGGGTAGCATCTGTGCCATCCCAGGGTACGACTCACGTCTGGCCTCCACAATATTCACCCAGTGTGCAGTCAGGGAAATGTAGCGATCCTGGCCACCAGCACTTGTCCATGTGTTTGTGGTTAAGTGGATCTTCCCAGTAACTGCGTTGGTCAGGGCCCGGGTGATGTTCTGGGACACATGCTGGTGTAACGCGGGCACGGCACACCGTGAAAAACAGTGGCGGCTGGGTACTGCGTACTGAGGGCCGACTGCCGACATCAGGCTGCAGAAGGTCTCAGTGTCCACAAGCTTAAATGGCAACATTTCAATGGCCAGTAATTTCGAAAGTTGTGCATTTAGTGCTATGGCCTGTGGGTGGGTATTTGCGCTTGCATTCAAATGACTGTGTTTTGGACATTTGGACGATGCACTGGGACAGGGAAGTGGATGTTGTTGCTGATGGTTCTTGCAAAGGTCCGGGTGCAGGGCAAGTGGCGTCCGGGCCTGTGCCTTCGACAGGGAATTGGCCAGCAGTGAGTAGCACAGGGGAAGGAGGAGGCAGTGTTGTGACCCGCAGACCCAGATTGTGGACTCAGGCATTCGGCCCACTTGTTTGGGTGCTTGGATGCCATGTGGTGGATCATGCGGGTGGCGGTGAGGTTGCTAGTGTTCATGCCCTGGCTCATTTTGGTATGGCACAGGTTGCAAACTACCACTCTTTTGTCATCTGCATTTTCCTGAAAAAAGCGCCATACTACGGAACACCTACTCCTTGGCACGGTAGATTTACGCATGGGGGTGCTCGGTGTAACGGTTGCGGGCCTGTCTGGTGTGGACCAACTTCTCCCTTTTGCAACCCCCTTGCCCTCTGTACTGCTGTCCTCGCTCGGCTTTTCACCTTTCTATGTTGGGTCAGTGACCTCATCGTCAACCACCTCCTCTTCCACTTCCTCACTCTGCTCATTCTCCTGACTTGACCTAACCACAACCTCAGTGATTAGTAACTGTCTCATCATCATAATCCACCTCGTGAACGAATGATTGCCAGTCACCACCGTCATCTTGAGACTGTGAAGGCTCAAGAGGTAGGGAATCAGGGCACAATATCTCAGGTCTCTCTTCAAGTGTGCTGGGCGCAAGGGCCATATGCAATAGTGGCGCTGGATAGAGCTTCTCGAAATATGCGAGCGTGGGATCACTCGTTTGGCAAGTTTCTCCATGGTGGGAGGAAGGATGATCAGAGAGAGGATTTGGTTGACCAGACACTTGGCTACAGAGACTGGACTTGGTGGAAGAGAGGGTGGTACTTAACCGACTGAAGCATTATCTTTAGCAATCCAACCGACCAACTGTTCGCACTGGTCCGACTAGGAAAGTGTTGTCCTGTGCCTACCAGCTAAGTTGGACATGAAGCTGGGTATGGTGGATTTTTTTTTTTTTCAGGTGCACTGGCAGCAGGCACAATTTCATTGTGCCCAGGGCCACGACCTCTGCATGCACCATCAGCATCATGCCAACTTCCCCCTCCCTTAGTGCTTGCCTTCTTCATATTAATGGTTTTGTCACTAGATGTGGCACAGATTTTTTTACAGTCCGCTAAAGACACAGTTTTCGGATGCAAGACAGTATATGTCACAGAAACACACCGAATATAGACACAATATTATGCCCAGATTTTTGGAATTTGCCCTAAATAAACAGTTTTTGGATGGCATACTGTATATGTCACAGAACACCACAGAATATGGACAATATTTTAGGCCCAGATTATTGGACTCTGCTGTACAGACACTGTTTTCTGATGCAGTTTATATTTATATTTTTCCCTATATCTAGGCTTGAGAACCACACAAGGTATTGAAGCGCAGATCACTCAATTCACGGAATACTTAGTTGACAGATTATGGGAGAAAAATAGTTCTGTATTTTAAATTTTCTCCCTATATCTGGGTCTAACAACCACACAAGGTGTTGAAGCACAGATCACATAATTCACAGATTACACTGTTGACCGCAAAAATGTGGATTATGGGGAAAAAAATTTTTTTTCACTAATATTCTTCCTTAAATAATTGCTATTTCGAAAAGTATAAAAAAAATATATAATGGAGTACAACTTTGCACTATTAACCACCTCAGCCCCCCTAGCTTAAACACCCTTAATGACCAGACCACTTTTTACAATTCTGCACTACACTACTTTCACCATTTATTGCTCGGTCATGCAATTTACCACCCAAATGAATTTTACCGTCTTTTCTTCTCACTAATAGAGCTTTCATTTGGTTGTATTTCATTGCTGCTGACATTTTTACTTTTTTTGTTATTAATCTTTTTTTTTGCAAAAAAATGACATTTTTCACTTTCAGTTGTAACATTTTTCAAAAAAAACGACATCCATATTTAAATTTTTCGCTAAATGTATTGTTCTACATGTCTTTGATAATAAAAAAAAATGCTTGGGTAAAATAGTGAATTTCCGCTTTTTAAAGCAGCTCTGACTTTCTGAGCACCTGTCATGTTTCCTGAGGTTCTACAATGCCCAGACAGTAGAAAAACCCCACAAATAACCCCATTTCGGAAAGTAGACACCATAAGGTATTCGCTGATGGGCATAGTGAGTTCATAGAACTTTTTATTTTTTGTCACAAGTTAGCGGAAAATGATGAACTTGTGACAAAAAAAAAAAATTCATGCCCATCATGAAATACCTTGGGGTGTCTTCTTTCCAAAAGGTCACTTGTGGGGTAGTTATACTGCCCTGGCATTTTAGGGGCCCAAATGCATGTGAAGTAGTTTGAAATCAAAATCTGTAAAAAATGGCCTGTGAAATCCGAAAGGTGCTCTTTGGAATGTGGGCCCATTTGCCCACCTAGGCTGCAAAAAAGTGTCACACATGTGGTATCGCTGTACTCAGGAGAAGTTGGGGAATGTGTTTTGGGGTGTCACTTTACATATACCCATGCTGGGTGAGATAAATATCTCGGCAAAAGACAACTTTTCCCATTTTTTTATACAAAGTTGGCATTTGACCAAGATATTTATCTCACCCAGCATGGGTGACTGTCTTCCCACTGCTCCCCAGGTAGTCAGGGCAACCGACCGTCTCCAGGGTCTGATCTTTACCCAATTTGTGGGTATAGCCTGTGGCCCTTTCACAGAGCTTAAACAATTTGACCCCATACCCATCCATACCCACTTAGCTCGTATGCCCTGGCAAACCCGATTTCTCCATTCACATCGATCGATGTGGATGAATAAATCATTGCCGGGATTTTTTTTTTATATATACAAAGTGTTTGCCAAAGCATATGAACACCGCCGCCTCCTCAGCTCATATGCCTCGGCAAACGTATCTTTTACTGCAGAGGAGAAATCTCGTCTTGCAGCGCCGCATACACCGACTTTTGTGTAATCTGACAGCAGCGCAATGCTTCTGTCAGAATGCACATCAGTGCTGCAGCTAGTCGATCGGTTGGTCCACCTGGAAGGTAAAAAAAAATAAACAAGAAAGAAAAAACCAGGCCGCAACACAATAAATTTATTAACTTTATAATAACTTTTGAACAGAACATATAAACTTTATTTAACTTTTTGAACATAACGTTAACTTTTTTGCTTACTGGTGATTTTTTTTTTTATTTGATTTTTTTTACCTTTATAGGACAACCCTCTCCTTCCCCATGGGACAATGTGCAAAGCGCAAATCGCCCAAAGATGTGGCGAAGTACATTATGCACTTTGTCCCAGGTGAAAGAAGAGGTTTGCAGCAGCTCTGTGTGAATGGCCCCTAATAGCCCTGTGTACCTGTCCTGTGAGATGTGATCCCTATGCTAAGTGTACCTGTGTGTGGTTCTTCTGGAAACACTCCCCTAAGCATAGGGCAGGGTGGTCAGGGCAGTCAGGACAGAAATAGCGGGTGTCACGCCTTATTCCACTCCTGCTACAGACACAACATCTTTTTCGGGGTGACGGTTGGGTTGAGGTACCAGCAATGACATTGGGGAAATGTCGCTTGTGTAGACGGCTAACTACACTGGTGGATGGGGCCACGGAACCTCCTGGATACAGGAGGTTCTCGATGATCTCTTCCTGAAATTTGAGGAAGGATCCTGTTCTCCCAGCCTTACTGTAGAGAACAAAACTATTATATGCAGCCAATTGAATTTAATATACAGACATATACCAGCATCTGGTGCATCGGGAAACTAAATACGGTGCCAACATCTGGTCATTGAATTATAGTCGTGGACATGAGCAAATTATAGTCGTGGACACAGAGGGGCTTTTAAATGATACTGGTTGCTCGTTCAATTTGTATTGTAGTGTCTGCGTGAATGGAGGAGAGCATGTAAACGTCACGCTTGTCTCTCCATTACACCACGAGCAGTTCTTCATTACACAATGCAGCCCTCTCCCCCCTTGCAAGACGGGTGGTAACCAGCCATTGTGGGAAGCCCCTGCGACTAGGTCGCACGGTGCCACAGCAGCCAATCTGTTCTAGGAACAAATGCCTGAAGAGGGGCACACTTGTGTAGAAATTGTCCACATAAAGATGGTACCCCTTGCCAAATAAGGGTGACACCAAGTCCCAGACTGTCTTCCCACTTCTCCCCAGGTAGTCAGGGCAACCGACTGGCTCCAGGGTCTGATCTTTACCCTCATAGATCCGAAATTTGTGGGTATAGCCTGTGGCCCTTTCACAGAGCTTAAACAATTTGACCCCATGCCGGGCGCGCTTGCTTGGGATGTATTGTTTGAAGCCAAGGCGCCCGGTAAAATGTATAAGGGACTCGTCTATGCAGATGTTTTGCTCAGCGGTATACAAATCTGCAAATTTGATGTTGAAGTGGTCTATGAGGGGCCGAATTTTGTGGAGCCGGTCAAAAGCTGGATGGCCTCTGGGACGGGAGGTGGTGCGGCTGAAGTTGGGGACTGCCAATCAGGGTTTGCCAGCACCTCAGGGACTCTAGGGGGTCTACGGGCCTGTCTGTGCGGTGGCTGCGACGGGGTAACTAGTGCACGTGCCACCGTACCAGCTTCAACTGCCCTTCTGGTGCTCACCACTTCACCATGTTGTACGGCAGTGCTGGTACTAGGTCCAGGTTGGGCTGCGCTGCTGGTGTATGCCTCACCACGTAATCCGACAGCGCCAGCCCCACTCTGCTGCCCTTGAAGCAGATCCTGCGCAACCTGTGGTCCCTGGTGCTATCAGGGACCTCAACCTCCTCGTACGAACTTTGGGTCAGACTGCCACTGCTTTCTACAGGTTCATATTTTGACACACTAGATTCGTCAGATGAGGGTTCCCATTCCTCATCCGACTGGGTCAGAATCCTGTAGGCCTCTTCAGAAGAATACCCCTTGTTTGACATTTGGACTACTAAATTTAGGGGGTATTCCCTAAGACTACCCAAGAAAAAAAGCAAGCCTGTCTTACAAATGGGAGGCTAGTGAAGTATCGGAGGCCGCTGCAATTGATAAAAAATATCAAAACTGATTTTCTTTTATCGCCGCAGCGCTTGGAAAGTGATTGTACAGTGATTAAAAAAAATATATATATTTTGTCACTGTGGCGGGGCGGGCGTGGGTGAACGCACGTGTGGGCGACCGATCAGGCCTGATCGGGCAAACACAGTTTTTTGGGTGGAGGGCGAACTAAGGTGACACTAATACTATTATAGATCTGACTGTGATCAGTTTTCATCACTTACAGATACTATAAAAGTACAAATGCTGATTAGCGATACGCGGTGCGGTGGGCTGGGTGCTAACCGATTGCTAACTACCTAACCAAGGGGCCTAAACTATCCTAAAACCTATCAGTCAATACCAGTGGGAAAAAAATGTGACAGTTTACACTGATCACTTTTTTTCCCTTACACTAGGTCAGTGTTTACCAACCAGTGTGCCTACAGCTGTTGCAAAACTACAACTCCCAGCATGCCCGAACGACCAAAGACTGTCCGGGCATGCTGGGAGTTGTAGTTTTGCAACAGCTGGAGGCACACTGGTTGGGAAACACTGCACTAGGTGATTGACAGGGGCGATCAAGGGGTTAATTGGGGTGATGGGGGGTGATCTGGGGGCTAAGTGTTGTGTCTTGTGTACTCACTGTGAACTGTGCTCCTCTGGTGAGACCAACCGACGAAAAGAATCAGCAGAGGAGCACAGCAGCCATTTAACACTTTATATTTATAAATATAAAGTGTTAACTGGCCTGTGATTTGTTTTTTTTTTAAATCATCAGCCTGCCAGCCACGATCATTGGCTGGCAGGCTGATGATGCAACCCCCCTCGAACTTTTGCCGGCCCGCCACCACACACACAATAGTGCTTAAAAGGACTATTGGGTCTTTAAAACATTTTAAAATTGAATAAATTGCAATCACAAACTCCCTACACTATCTGTCCCTTCCTAAGTGCAGCTGTCCTTGACTCACAATGAGTCGCATCAGATGACGCGTTCCGGCCATCCAATCACTGTAATGCCAGCTGCCAACATGGCTACTGGCATTACAGTGATGGCAGTACTTATCTGCACGTTTATTGGCTGCTTAGCAGCCGCAAAACGTGCGAGGAGGATACTCGAGCATGGCGCTCGAGCACATGTGGTACTCGGCCGAGGAGACTCGAGCATGTTCACTCATCACTAATAATTAACCTTCCTTAATGGAGATCATTCACAACCTGAATTAAAACTGAATGGTGTCTTTGATATATGACGTCAATGATTATTTTTTGGGGTGGAATTTTGTTCACTTTAATCATTTTTTGTTTATTAATAGTGTACTATTTTAAATCCTATATTATATGAAAATAAATGCTTGTTTCTGGGAGACTTTGGATGCTGAGTGCCTATCTAGTTTATAAAATAATTTTGGTAAAGTGACTAGGAGCATTATCGCGATAAGAGCACTGTATCCTTCTCAGCAAGGAGGGAAGCCACTTTTTTTTTTATCTCAGATGATAATAGTTAAAATTCGATAACACGTGGTTGTCACAAGTGTTGAATTATTCCATGGCCCCAAACATTACCGGACAGAAAAGGCCACCTGGGTGGTGGCGGATATGTGTGGGCTGGCATGAGGAAATTCAATTAAAAAGTGGTCATCACAGGTGTTGAATTCCTCTGAGATCCATGCCTAAAAAGGGGAGGTAGTCGTGAGATAGGCAAGTGTGCTTATCGGTCACAATCCTTACTGCTGTGCTGAACGTGATTTTGGACAGGACACTTGACGAGGAGCAAGCCATGAGGCAAATTGTGCCAGCTCTGACGACAGGACAAGCCTGCGCACCCAGTAGTCCCGGGATTCCTAGCTTCTCAGAGCGTCCACATCGGCCATTAACCCGATGTATTCGGACACCTTTTGGTCTAGGCGTTCTCTGAGGCTGGAACCGTAAGGCGGCTGTCGATGGATTGGCTGCAAGAATTATCTGATATCCGAAGTGTTCAACACATCTTCAAACCACCCTTTTCTTGCATGCGCTGTAGGATTGGTACCCACAACTTTTTCTCTGTGGGTGGAAATTCCTCTGCCAGTACCCACAAGAGCAGAATGCAGCAATGCCTGGAAATGCTGCATTCTGACAGCCCTCTGTGATGTTGGTAACATGTCCAACCATTTTGTGTTTGTACCAGGGGTCTAAGTACGTTGCCACCCAGTACTGGTCCTTGCCCTTTGAGCTTTTTATACGGGGGTCCCTCTTCAAACACTGGAGCATGAAGGCCCCCATTTGCACTAAATTGGAAGCGATGGACCACCCTGGCTCCTGCTCATCGCCCAGGACAATGTCATCCTCATTCTCCTCCCCCCAGCCATGGACTGCACCAGGGATCCCTGAAAAGTTCAAAGCCTGCTCTTCTTGCTCCTCCTCCCCCCAGGCACCATCCTCTTCTGACTCCTCTTTAGACTCCTGCTGAATTGTCTCAGATGGAGTAGCCCTCCCTGGGAATTCATTCAGCATTGCGACTTCCTCATCTTCCTGCTCCTGCTCCTCTATGGCTTGATCAATGACAAAGATTGATTACACGTGCATAAGTGACTGTCACATTTAGGCCACAAATACGTCCATTCGTTTACTGCGTTTAAAAAAATTATAATCTTTTTTTCATATACTGGTCATCTTTGATTACACGTGTATAGGTGACAGTCACATTTGTGCCAAAAATACGGCCATTTGATTACTGCGGTTGAAATTTGAATTTAACGTACATAGAATACAGTCACATTTAGGCCACAAATGCCGCTGTCATATAGAGTAAAAAAAAAAAAAATAAAAAATGAGTGCAATACTCATCAGGGTTTATATTGGCGGTAAATTATTTTTAACATACTTAACCAATTTTTACTTTGCTTTGTAATGCTAACTATGAGGCAAACATCTAATAAGGGACGCGGTCATGGTCGCGGTGGTGGTGTTGGTGGAGCCTTTGGTGCAGGGAGAGGACGTGGCCGTTCTGTCACAGCTACACGTCCTACTGAACCTACTACCTCAGGTCCCAGTAGCTGCCAGAATCTACAGCGATATTTGGTCGGGCCTAATGCCGTTCTAAAGATGGTAAGGCCTGAACAAGTGCAGGGGCTAGTCAATTGGGTGGCCGACAGTGGATCTAGCACGTTCACATTATCTCCCACCCAGTCTTCTGCAGAAAGCACACAAGTGGCGCCTGAAACTCATGCCCATCAGTCTGTCACATAACCCCCGTGCATATCGGGGAACCCGTCTGAGCCTCAAGTCATGCAGCAGTCTCTTATGCTGTTTGAAGACTCTGCTGGCAGGGTTTCCCAAGGGCATCCACCTAGCCCTTCCCCAGGGCTGGAAGACATAGAATGCACTGACATACAACCACTTATGTTTCCTGATGAGGACATGGGAATACCACCTCAGCACGTCTCTGATGATGACAAAACACAGGTGCCAACTGTGTCGTCTTTCTGCAGTGTGCAGACTGAAAAGGAGGTCAGGGAGGAAGACTGGGTGGAAGACGATGCAGGGGACGATGAGGTCCTAGACCCCACATGCAATGAAGTTCGTGCCACTGGCTTTCAGAGTTCAGAGGAAGAGGCAGTGGGGAAACCGAGCCAACAGCGTAGCAAAAGCGGAAGCAGGGTGCAAAAGCAGAGTAGCCGTGGCTTAAACAGTTCGCCTGCTACTGGCCACCACCACCAGGGACCGAGCACACCAAAGACAGTATCAAGGAGTTCCCTGGCATGGCACTTCTTCACACAATGTGCTGATGACAAGACCCGAGTGGTTTGCACGCTGTGCCATCAGAGCCTGAAGCGAGGCATTAACGTTCTGAACCTTAGCACAACCTGCATGACCAGGTATCTACATGCGAGACACGGGCTGCAGTGGAGTAAGCACCTTCAAAACCAAGAAAGGGCTCAGGCCCCTCCTACTCCCTCTTCTACTGCTGCTTTGGCCTCTTCCTCCGCCTCTGGAGGAACGTTGGCCCCTGCCGCCCAGCAAACAGATGATGTGCCACCAACAACACCACCTCCGTCACCAAGCATCTCTACCATGTCACACGGAAGCGTTCATACGTATAAAGGCAAGTTGTTTACTGTGTAAACAAAAGAGAGAGGGCGCACCATAGGGTAAAAACGTTTGGAAATTCGGATTAAATCCCAATTTGGGAGGCTCACCTTGCAGAGTTGCGCAATTATAGGCACAACGCTATTGTAGACATGTGGGAGATGATTTAATCCCCAATATGAAGGTTGGTATGCAGCCACGGATGTAGATGTCCTCGGATAAGCGTGCCTAGGCCCACACAGAGGATTAAAATGACAGGAAGAAAAGGAACATCCCTCGGCGCAAGGAACCAACCAGAGGTAGACGGTGAATCTTCAAGAGTTTTATTGCAATCACACAACGCGTTTCGGGGAAAGGGTCCCCTTCATCAGGTGAAGAATATTGCATAGACAGTGGACAAACATGCTGGATATATATACACAAAAATGGTCACATGCAAACAAGGTCAGAGGGGAGGTGGGCGTTACCTCAAAGCAGAAACAAAGTCATTGGTACATAAAATAATGCATATAGGTACACAAATGAACAAACTAACCCTTTGGGTTTACAGACTAATTCATAAGTGTATTTATAAAACATTGAACATGAAGAAGCATCGCCTCTAGATGCTGCCCATGGCTGGGGAGGAGAAACAGCATCACACAGAGTCCCATGATCGCAGTTCCGATCATGTGACTTGTGATGCAATGTTGCTTCCTTGATATGATCGGCAGCGCTACAGAAAGAAGAGATGTGACGCCCTACTTCACTAAAAATAAAAACATTAGCAGAAAGATTACGATAGATAGATAAATAAATGAATACATGAATGCATGAATCTAACAGCATTAGTCCAAGAAACAAATTAATGATTTGAATGCAGAAAAAGGAGCGATCCAAAAGCAAATATCTTGGATGTAAATTTATAAACTGACATATATATAAAAATTTATTAATCCCACAAATAATTCCACAAACAAACGCCATAAAATTGAATAGGTGATATCAGATCTGTACGTATGGGACTCTGTATACATGTACATGTGGGACTCTATATACAAAAAAAAAAAAAAATATTCATTTTATATGATATATGAATATATATATATATATATATATATATATATATATATATCTATATAAAAAAAATGCATATCTATAAAAATAGTGCATGATAGACACTACAGACTAGAAAATAAAAAATAAATAATTAGATAATGAAGATCGAAATTTATATATATATATATATAAATAAATAAATAATTATGAACATGATTAAAACAACAATATTGATGATATAAAAAATTGATAATAAATAATCTATAATATCAGTAACGGTAGTCATGTGACCCTAAAAGTTTATTTCAAAAGCCTCATTCAGACCGTTTGGATTGAGACAGTCGAGTTTAAAAATCCAATACATTTCACGTTTGCGAAGGGTCTGAATGGTTTTCCGACAGCTGTCATTTACCTGTTCGATGGGTGTGACCTTAAACTCGGAAAAGCACCCATCGTGATGTTCTGTCGCATGGCGGGATATACTGTGCTGTAAAAATGTCTTTTTTACATTAGACCTGTGCTTGTCAAGCCTATTCCGTAGGGTTTGGATAGTGCGACATACATACTGTAGGCCGCATGGGCATTCCAACAGGTAAATGACATTCTGAGAGCCACAACTAAGATGGTTTTTTTATAGAAAAAGAATCCCCAGTAGATTTGCTGCGAAAGGATGATGTAGTGTTAATGGTCAAACAGCACAAACACCTCGATAAATTACATTTATAACTCCCCAAGGGTCTTGAGACTAGATTACTCACAGTCGGCTTCACACACTGTGAGGGTAAGCGTCTAAGTCTACTGGGGGCCAGGACACTCTTAAGGGTTTGCTAAAAGTCAGTCTAGGCTGACCGGGTAGCATTTGTGTGGGTCCCGTTTTAATATGTGCCAATGTTTGGACAACACGTCTCTAATAGCGTCATGATTGTTCCCATACGTCGTCAGAAAATTCATACAAAAGCGTTCATTGTCAACATGTGTTTTTTTTTACTCTTAGTTAGACACATACTTTGGGATAGGCCCTATGCTCTTTCATACGCAGCTTCGACTATCTTTGGGGGATAGCCCTTCTTCAGAAACCTATCACGAATAGTTTTACTTTGACAAATGAAGTCCCTATCAACGGAAGCGTTCAGCTCTCCATCTCACAAACCTTTGAGAGAAAGCATAAATTCCCACCTAGCCACCCTCAATCCCTGGCCCTGAATGCCAGCATTTCTAAACTACTGGCCTTTGAAATGCTGTCATTCAGGCTGGTGGAGACAGACAGCTACAAACAGCTCATGTCGCTTGCTGTCCCACAGTACGTCGTTCCCAGCCGCCACTACTTCTCCAGGAGAGCCGTGCCCTCCCTACACAAACAAGTATCGGATACAAAGTGTGCACTGTGCAATGCCATCTGTGGCAAATTCCACCTAACCACAGATACGTGGACCAGTGAGCACGGCCAGGGACGCTATATCTCCCTAACTGCACAGTGGGTAAATGTAGTGGCGGCTGGGCCCCAGGTGGAGAGCTGTTTGGCGCACGTCCTTCCGCCGCCAAAGATCGCAGGGCATCATTCTTTGCCTCATGTTGCCTCCTCTTCCTACTCAGCTTCCTCCTCCTCTTCTACCACTTCCTCATCCGGTCAGCGACAGACCTTCACCGCCAACTTCAGCACAGACAGGGGTAAACTTCAACAGGCCGTTATGAAACTGATGTGATTGGGGGACAGGGCCCAACACCGCGCAGGAGTTGTGGCGGGGTATAGAACAACAGACCGACAAGTGGTTACTGCCAGTGAGCATCAAGCCCGGCCTGGTTGTGTGCGATAATGGGCGAAATCTCGTTGCAGCTCTGGGACTAGGTGGTTTGACGCACATCCCTTGCCTGGTGCATATGCTGAATTTGGTGGTGCAGAAATTCATTCACAACTACCCTGACATGTCAGAGCTGCTGAGTAAAGTGCGGGCCGTCTGTGCATGCTTTTGGCGTTCTCATCCATCAGCCGCTCGGCTGTATGCTCTACAGCGTAACTTCGGCCTTCCCGCTCACCGCCTCATATGCGACGTGCCCACCAGGTGGAACTCCACCTTGCACATGCAGCAGGCCATAGTGGAGTTTCAGCTGCAGCACGCACGGGTGAGTTGCACTGCGGAACAGCACCACTTCACGACCAATGACTGGGCCTCCATGCGAGACCTGTGTGCCCTGTTGCGCTGTTTAGAGTACTCCACCAACATGGCCAGTGGTGATGACGCCGTTATGAGCCTTACAATACCACTTCTATGTCTCCTTGAGAAAACACTTAGGGCGATGATTGAAGAGGATGTGGACCAGGACGAGGAGGAGGAAGAGGGGTCATCTCTAACACTTTCAGGCCAGTCTTTTAGAAGTGGCTCAGAAAGAGGATTTTTGCAACAGCAGAGGCCAGGTACAAATTTGGCCAGCCTGTAGGATGAGGATGAGGAGGAGGAGGATGGGGATGAAGCATGTTCACAGCAGCGTGGCATCTAACGCAGCTCAGGCCCATCATTGGTGCATGGCTGGGGGGATATGGAGGATGCAGACGATACGCCTCAAACAGAGGATAGCTTGTCCTTACCTCTGGGCAGCCTGGCACACATGAGCGACTACATGCTGAAGTGCCTGCGCAATGTCAGCAGAGTTGCCCACATTTTAACATGTGCTGACTACTGGGTGGCCACCCTGCTGGATCCCCGTTACAAAGACAATGTGCCGTCCTTTATTCCCTCACTGGTGCGTGATCGGAAGATGCGCGACTACTGGCACACGCTGGTAGACGCGCTCCTGAGAGCATTCCCGACTAACACCGGGGGACAAGGCGAAGGCAGGGGAGGAGGAAGAGGTCGCCAACGCAGCTGTGTCAGCGCCAGCATCTCAGAAGGCAGGGTTAGCATGGCCGACATGTGGAAAAGCTTTGTCACCTCGCCGCAACAACCGGCCCCAACTGCTGATATGGAGCGTGTTAGCAGGAGGCAGCATTTGAACAACATGGTGGAACAGTACCTGTGCACACGCCTACACTTACTGACTGATGGTTCTGCCACATTCAACTTCTGGGTCTCCAAATTGTCCACATGGCCAGAGCTTGCCCTGTATGCCTTGGAGGTGCTGGCCTGCCCTGCAGCCAGTGTACTCTCTGAACGTGTATTTAGCACAGCAGGAGGCGTCATTACAGACAGACGCAGCCGCCTGTCCACAGCCAACATGGACAAGCTCACGTTCATTAAAATTAACCATGCTTGGATCCCACAAGACTTGTATGTACCTTGAGCAGAATAGACATTTATACCACCATCAAACATACATTCTTGTACTCAAGTTTATTTTTGTCCCAATATTTTGGGGGCTACTTACCCCAATAAAAAAATAATAATAATAAAGAAAACATTGTTGACTGCCTCCTCCTCCACTATTGCTGCCTCCACCTACAACACCACATTCACCGCCTCCTCCACCTCCGACTCCATATCCACCTCCTTCTCTGAGTTGCAGGTTAATAATTTGTAATTTTAAGTTATTGTATTTTAAGTAATTTCCCTATCCACATTTGTTTGCAGAGCAGTTGCCATGCTCTTAAGCACATTTTACTGCCTTTTACATCCCTCTAGCCTTTTCAAGGACTATTTTAGTGCCATTTTAATGTAAAAAAGTGCCAATTTTATTGCCCTAAATGGAAAAAAAAATCTCATTTTGAATTGTCGGGTGACATTTTAGCATTTTTTACATATACAAACCCCAGCTGTGCCTGGGTGACAGGGGCCTAAATCTCTCAAAATCCTCTGTTCTATTGCTGGGTGACATGAATCCCCTTTTACCGTGAATGAACCCCTACAGGAACATTTGAGAACAGTTCTAAGTATCCTCCAATCTCTGGGCTGGAATTTGAATTTAGAGAAGTCGGATCTGACACCCACCATAGTAAAAGTATTTTTGGGCATCCAGATGGACTCCCATCAAATGATCTCCTCTCAAAAAAGATAGACTTCATTTCAAGGATCTCAGCTTTCCAGCAGCTCAAAAAAGTTTCCTTCAGGAGAATCATGAAGATTCTGGGCCTCGTGACTTCAACAGATCCGGCAGTCAAGTGGGCTCAGTTCCACGGAAGACCCCTGCAGGAGTTTCCCCTGAGACATTGGAACAGGAGTTCACTATCACTGGACAGGTCTGTGACCCTCTTCCCGACAGTCAAAAGCTCCCTATATTGGTGGCTGAACAGGACAAACCTGTACCAGGGAGTACCTTGGCGGACCACAAATCAGGTGGTCATAACTACAGACGCAAGCGGGTCAGGTTGGGGTGCCCACTGCAAAGAGCAACTAGTACAGGGAACATGGGACCCAGACCTTCTCCCTTTATCCCCAAATGCAAAAGAACTACTAGCAGTATCTTTGGCTCTACAGGCTTTTCTTTACCAGTCATTCACTTGACTAGAATGTCAAGATCCTCTCAGACAACAGCACCACTGTTGTATATCTAAATAAACAGGGGGGCACCAGAAGCAGGACTCTGTGCCAGATTGCATCCCAGTTTTTTTCCTGGGCTGAGACGCACATAGAATCAATCGCCTCAGTCCACCTAAGAGGAGAAGAGAACATACTAGCAGACTTCCTGAGTCGGAGGAGGTTATCTCCAGGAGAGTGGAGCATCAAGAGATCAGTCTTTTTAAAAGTGTGCAATTAATCGGGGCACCCAACAGTGGATCTCTTTGCTTCTCAGAGAAAAGGGCCAACAGATCTTTTATTTTATTTTTTATTCCCTCTCATTCAGGGACAACCCAACGAGAGTGGATGCCTTTTCAGGTCCTTGGCCGCCAGGTCTGCTACAGTACAGACCAAAATCCCAGTAACTGAGCAGATTGTGAAATACTCAGACCGGCCCGTCTGGCAACAACAACCATGCCACTCTCAAAATTGCTTAAATCACCTTTCTTTCCCATTCTGACATTCAGTTTGGAGTTCAGGAGTTTGTCTTGACCAGGGCCACAACCCTACATGCATTGAAGCAACTGCCATATGATTGGCTGACTAGATAATCGCATTAATGAGAAATAGAACAGGAGTTCCTAATAATTCTTTAGGTGAGTGTATATATATTTATATATATATATATATATATATATATATATATATATATACAGTACAGACTAAAATTTTAGACACACCTTCTCATTCAAAGAGTTTTCTTTATTTTCATGACTATGAAAATTGTAGATTCACACTGAAGGCATCAAAACTATGAACACATGTGGAATTATATACATAACAAAAAAGTGTGAAACAACAAAAAAATTCTCATATTCTAGGTTCTTCAAAGTAGCCACCTTTTGCTTTGATTACTGCTTTGCACATTCTCTTGATGAGCTTCAAGAGGTAATCACCTGAAATGGTCTTCCAACAGTCTTGAAGGAGTTACCAGAGATGCTTAGCACTTGTTGGCCCTTTTGCCTTAACTCTGCGGTCCAGCTCACCCCAAACCATCTCGATTGGGTTCAGGTCCGGTGACTGTGGAGGCCAGGTCATCTGGCGCAGCACCCCATCACTCTCCTTCATGGTCAAATAGCCCTTACACAGCCTGGAGGTGTGTTTTGGGTCATTGTCCTGTTGAAAAATAAATGATGGTCCAACTAAACGCAAACCGAATGGAATAGCATGCTGCTGCAAGATGCTGTGGTAGCCATGCTGGTTCAGTATGCCTCCAATTTTAAATAAATCCCCAACAGTGTCACCAGCAAAGCACCCCAACACCATCACACCTCCTCCTCCATGCTTCACGGTGGGAACTAGGCATGTAGAGTCCATCCGTTCACCTTTTCTGTGTCGCACAAAGACACGGTGGTTGGAACCAAAGATCTCACATTTGGACTCATCAGACCAAAGCACAGATTTCCACTGGTCTAATGTCCATTCCTTGTGTTCTTTAGCCCAAACAAGTCTCTTCTACTTGTTGCCTGTCCTTAGCAGTGGTTTCCTAGCAGATATTCTACCATGAAGTCCTGATTCACACAGTCTCCTCTTAACAGTTGTTCTAGAGATGTGTCTGCTGCTAGAACTCTGTGTGGCATTGACCTGGTCTCTAATCTGAGCTGCTGTTAACCTGCGATTTCTGAGGCTGGTGACTCGGATGAACTTATCCTCTGCAGCAGAGGTGACTCTTGGTCTTCCTTTCCTGGGGCGGTCCGCATGTGAGCCAATTTCTTTGTAGCGCTTAATGGTTTTTGTGACTGCACTTGGGAACACTTTCAAAATTTTCCCAATTTTTCAACTGACTGACCTTCATTTCTTAAAGTAATGATGGCCACTCATTTTTCTTTACTTTTGTGGTCCAGCTACAGCGTAACCCTAACAAAAATATATATCAACTTTATTACTACTTACGACAGACACAAATGTCCAAAAGTGTCCAGGCGTACACCAGACCATCGAAGTAATTGGCCAATGTATGTATTACGTAGCCCTAAACTGCAAATCCTAAGACTAGGCCCTAAGCCCAAGGGCGACTCCTGATGGTGGAGGCCCCCTGTCCTCGAACCTGACTGGCGACTCCTGATTTACCCTATTAAATATGGGTTTAAGAGGCCATTGATATAATGGTGGGCTGGTGTAGGCGTGGACAAAGAGGATCAAAAACAAGAAATGCACAGTGTATACAGCCCTGTTGATGTCAAATACCAACAGGTACACGGTGCAGTCAACTACAATTACATAAATACAAAGACACCAAATAATGATAATTAATAATGCCACAGAGCTAATCTGTGTTCAGCCCCAACGCGTTTCCCCCACGGTGTGGGATCATCAGGGGGTGGATGAAATAAGATAATTAAATCAATGAAAAAAGACCATGTCAGGCGGGAGGAGGCTCAAGTAATATTGGCGCATCCATGATATATCCGTCTAGCAAGTGGTGTCAAACAAAGACGTAATAGATTAAAAGATTGGACCAGATGATATTCCTTGGAGGTCTAGAGGGTAGAAAAGTACCATGCATCTTGATATATCGGGCATGTATATGTCACATAAGACAATCAAAGATGGATATCTGTAAAGAGAAAAAAGGGAATACATGCTGTGTACAGGCGTCCAATTGTACCCCAGCACCACACCCACTATCGTGAGAGACCACCACCAGCAAAGGCCATATTAAAGGAGGTCACTCACTGTGTCTAGACAGAGTACAACACACACATGTGGCCACGATCGGTCCCAGAAAGTACAAGTGGCGATCTTCAAGATAGTGGTACTCTCAGAGGCCAGCCATATTACTGGTGTCCAAGAGATGCTTCACTCACATCCAACGTGGCGATACACTGAAGACGTAATATAGTAACTAATCAATGTAGGGTCAGATTATATAGGACCCGTATATGATAACATCAATGGATAAGAGAATTAAGCATACCTTAAGATATGATCTGGATAAGGTGAACCAGCCCCTTAGGATATGGCAGCCTATTAGTAAGAGTCCACTAATAACAAAGAAGTGTGTGTCAAAAATAGACCATTATAGTCAGCTCATGTCTAGGGGTGATGCAGCGGAGTTACTTACTGTTGGTGCTTCTTGATGGCAAGTCCCTCAGGTACAGTAAGCGTGCTTCCCCTCCCAGGGTCCAACACTAGATCACTCAAAGTAGCCCCTTTTATACTGATCATCCAGATTGATAAAAAAGATTACCTTTGTCAGGATGATTCCCCACATGTGTGTCTGTTAGGGTGCCGCCGTTGATTCAAGTGTTCGCCCCATCTTGACCGGCGTGCGTTCCACTGTGGAGCGCATGCCGCATGACATCCGGTTCAGGCGTCCGGATGTGACGTCAAGGAGCCGTGCGCTCCAGCATGGAGCGCATAGCGATCTTAGACTGATGAGTCACGTTTGCAGGCGTCCAGGTACGGCGTCATCAACTAGGGCCTTGCGTTCCAGAGTGGAGCGCACACGACCCGACCGGTACCAAGTAGTTGTGGTTCGCATATAGACATAACAATAACGAGAATATATTGAAATCAGTAGTACCTGAGTCGCAAGTGATGATCCATTGCCAAGATGGGCAGTGATAGCATCAGTTAATATAGACCCATATTCTCAGAGGGATATAATATCCATAGAGGACATAGATACCTCCATGGAGGGTAGGTAGATCGGGGGCTATTATGAGGACAAAGGTATTGTCGCAATAGTAGATAGGAAATCTATACATAAATAGATAGTTAAACCAGTAAAACATTTAATATTCACTGTTCACAATACCAACAATTTAGGTGCTTCACGCACCCGGCCCAGTATATAGGGACAAAGAGGTCAAACCGAGCCCATAAGTTGCAGGGACATGGGACAGGGGTAGGGAAAGGGGAGGGGAGGAGAGGGGAGGGTAGGGATAACGGGAAAGGGGATTTGGATATAGCTGGAGCAGGCCAAAGATCAATAGGCAAGACAGGTCACAAAAAGCAGGAGAAAGTCAATCTTTCATTGAGACCACGGGGGGATTGGGACCGGAGTCTATGGATCCATTCACTTTCCTTTTGTAGGATCCTCCTGTCCTAATCCCCTCCACGTGGAGATGGGTGTACCAATTCAAGTACCGTAAACCGAAGGCACATGGGGTCACCCCCGTGATAATCGTTCACATGTGTCGCTATCGGGGTGGCCTCCTTGTTTTTAACATCGTTGATGTGTTCAAGGATACGCCTTCTAAATTCTCTAATAGTCTTCCCGATGTAGTCTAGAGGGCAAGTACACTGACACAGATACACTAGACCCTTAGATCTGCAATTAATTAAGTCACGTATCTGAAAGGTCTGGCCAGACGCTGATCCTATGATGGTTTTAGCTGTGTTCAAAAATGCGCAGGCCTTACAACCACCGCATTTATGGATACCGACTGGTCTACGATCCAGCCAAGTACCCGCTTTAGCAGATGGTGTAAAATGACTGGCCACCAACCGGTCCTTGAGACTCCTGCCCCGTCGATAGGAGACGGATGGGCGTTCAGTCACGACCTGATGAAGGTCGGGATCCATTCTCAGGATAGGCCAGTATTTATTTAGGATTTTTTTGACATCCCGATTAGCGGTGTCAAAGTTAGAGAAAATTCTCATCGGTTGGGGGCCATCTGTCATCCTCATTTTAGGAATGAGTAGGTCATTGCGCTCTCTGGTCCGTGCGTGCTTAAAGGCTTCCCTAAGCACCGGTTGTGGATAACCCCTGGCTACAAATCTGTCTTGGAGAGCCTTCGCCTCTCTAAAAAAGGCTTCATCACTGGAGCAGTTCCTCCGGACCCGGAGATATGCCCTAAATCTCGATCCTGAGTGTATTCTATGTAGTATTGATGTTGAGTCACTCTATAGCTCTATTCCACATCAACATGGTCTCAAAGCCATTGAGTATTTTCTATGCGCTAGGGGTATTCAATTTGACTCACATAATGCTTTTATCATCAGGCTGCTTGAGTACACCCTTACTCATAACTTTTTTCTTTTTAATTCTAAATTCTACCACCAGCTCAGGGGGACGGCGATGGGTAGCCCTTGTGCCCCCACCTACGCCAACCTCTTCCTGGGCTGGTGGGAGGACACTCATGTCTTTCCAGACCATGATGTCTGGTGGTCCAAGAATATTCAGCTATAGACCCGCTATATAGACGACGTGTTCGTCGTCTGGAAGGGTGACTCCTGCGAACTAAAGCGCTTTATTTCCGACCTCAATATGAACGAAATCGGACTCCACTTTACCTTTGAACAACATCCGTCGAGTATCACTTTTCTGGACGTCAAGGTAACAAAAGTAGGGGGACCGACTATCGACTAATATACATAGGAAAATCACTGCAACTCACTCTCTCCTCCACTGGAGCAGTCACCACCCTACCTCCCTTAAACGGGGCATTCCCAGGGGACAATATCTCCGGGTCCGGAGGAACTGTTCCAGTGATGAAGCCTTTTTTAGAGAGGCAAAGGCTCTCCAAGACAGATTTGTAGCCAGGGGTTATCCACAACCGGTGCTTAGGGAAGCCTTTTAGCACGCACGGACCAGACAGCGCAATGACCTACTCATTCCTAAAATGAGGATGACAGATGGCCCCCAACCGATGAGAATTATCTCTAACTTTGACACCGCTAATCGGGATGTCAAAAAAATCCTAAATAAATACTGGCCTATCCTGAGAATGGATCCCGACCTTCATCAGGTCGTGACTGAACGCCCATCCGTCTCCTATCGACGGGGCAGGAGTCTCAAGGACCGGTTGGTGGCCAGTCATTTTACACCATCTGCTAAAGCGGGTACTTGGCTGGATCGTAGACCAGTCGGTATCCATAAATGCGGTGGTTGTAAGGCCTGCGCATTTTTGAACACAGCTAAAACCATCATAGGATCAGCGTCTGGCCAGACCTTTCAGATACGTGACTTAATTACTTGCAGATCTAAGGGTCTAGTGTATCTGTGTCAGTGTACTTGCCCTCTAGACTACATCGGGAAGACTATTAGAGAATTTAGAAGGTGTATCCTTGAACACATCAACGATGTTAAAAACAAGGAGGCCACCCCGATAGCGACACATGTGAACGATTATCACGGGGGTGACCCCATGTGCCTTCGGTTTACGGTACTTGAATTGGTACACCCATCTCCACGTGGAGGGGATTAGGACAGGAGGATCCTACAAAAGGAAAGTGAATGGATCCATAGACTCCGGTCCCAATCCCCCCGTGGTCTCAATGAAAGATTGACTTTCTCCTGCTTTTTGTGACCTGTCTTGCCTATTGATCTTTGGCCTGCTCCAGCTATATCCAAATCCCCTTTCCCGTTATCCCTACCCTCCCCTCTCCTCCCCTCCCCTTTCCCTACCCCTGTCGCATGTCCCTGCAACTTATGGGCTCGGTTTGACCTCTTTGTCCCTATATACTGGGCCGGGTGCGTGAAGCACCTAAATTGTTGGTATCGTGAACAGTGAATATTAAATGTTTTACTGGTTTAACTATCTATTTATGTATAGATTTCCTATCTACTATTGCGACAATACCTTTGTCCTCATAATAGCCCCCGATCTACCTACCCTCCATGGAGGTATCTATGTCCTCTATGGATATTATATCCCTCTGAGAATATGGGTCTATATTAACTGATGCTATCACTGCCCATCTTGGCAATGGATCATCACTTGCGACTCAGGTACTACTGATTTCAATATATTCTCGTTATTGTTATGTCTATATGCGAACCACAACTACTTGGTACCGGTCGGGCCGTGTGCGCTCCACTCTGGAACGCAAGGCCCTAGTTGATGACGCCGTACCTGGACGCCTGCAAACGTGACTCATCAGTCTAAGATCGCTATGCGCTCCATGCTGGAGCGCACGGCTCCTTGACGTCACATCCGGACGCCTGAACCGGATGTCATGCGGCGTGCGCTCCACAGTGGAACGCACGCCGGTCAAGATGGGGCGAACACTTGAATCAACGGCGGCACCCTAACAGACACACATGTGGGGAATCACCCTGACAAAGGTAATCTTTTTTATCAATCTGGGTGATCAGTATAAAAGGGGCTACTTTGAGTGATCTAGTGTTGGACCCTGGGAGGGGAAGCATGCTTACTGTACCTGAGGGACTTGCCATCAAGAAGCACCAACAGTAAGTAACTCCGCTGCATCACCCCTAGACATGAGCTGACTATAATGGTCTATTTTTGACACACACTTCTTTGTTATTAGTGGACTCTTACTAATAGGCTGCCATATCCTAAGGGGCTGGTTCACCTTATCCAGATCATATCTTAAGGTATGCTTAATTCTCTTATCCATTGATGTTATCATATACATAGAAACATAGAAACATAGAATGTGTCGGCAGATAAGAACCATTTGGCCCATCTAGTCTGCCCAATATATCTGAATCCTATGAATAGTCCCTGGCTCTATCTTATATGAAGGATAGCCTTATGCCTATCCCATGCATGCTTAAACTCCTTCACTGTATTTGCAGCTACCACTTCTGCAGGAAGGCTATTCCATGCATCCACTACTCTCTCAGTAAAGTAATACTTCCTTATATTACTTTTAAACCTTTGCCCCTCTAATTTAAAACTGTGTCCTCTTGTGGTAGTTTTTCTTCTTTTAAATATGCTCTCCTCCTTTACCGAGTTGATTCCCTTTATGTATTTAAAAGTTTCTATCATATCCCCTCTGTCTCTTCTTTCTTCCAAGCTATACATATTAAGGTTTTTTAACCTTTCCTGGTAAGTTTTATCCTGCAATCCATGTACTAGTTTAGTAGCTCTTCTCTGAACTCTCTCTAGAGTATCTATATCCTTCTGGAGATATGGCCTCCAGTACTGCGCACAATACTCCAAGTGAGGTCTCACCAGTGTTCTGTACAGCGGCATAAGCACTTCACTCTTTCTACTGCTTATACCTCTCCCTATACATCCAAGCATTCTGCTGGCATTTCGTGCTGCTTTATTACATTGTCTTCCCACCTTTAAGTCTTCTGAAATAATTACTCCTAAATCCCTTTCCTCAGATACTGAGGTCAGGACTGTGTCAAATATTCTATATTCTGCCCTTGGGTTTTTACGCCCCAGGTGCATTATCTTGCACTTATCCACATTAAATTTCAGTTGCCAGAGTTCTGACCATTCTTCTAGTTTTCCTAAATCCTTTTCCATTTGGTGTTTCCCTCCAGGAACATCAACCCTGTTACATATCTTTGTGTCATCAGCAAAAAGACAAACCTTACCATCGAGGCCTTTTGCAATATCACTTATGAAGATATTAAACAAAATTGGTCCCAGTACAGATCCCTGTGGAATCCCACTGGTAACATGACCTTGTTTTGAATGTTCTCCATTGACTACAACCCTCTGTTGTCTGTCACTCAGCCACTGCCTAATCCACTCAACAATATGGGAGTCCATGCTCAATGACTGCAGTTTATTGATAAGTCTTATATGTGGGACAGTGTCAAAAGCCTTACTAAAATCTAGATATGCGATGTCTACTGCACCTCCACCGTCTATTATTTTAGTCACCCAGTCAAAAAAATCTATAAGATTTGTTTGACATGATCTCCCTGAAGTAAACCCATGTTGTTTTTCATCTTGCAATCCATGGGATTTTAGATGTTCCACAATCCTATCCTTTAGTAGGGTTTCCATTAATTTGCCTACTATTGATGTCAGACTCACTGGTCTATAGTTGCTCGATTCCTCCCTACTACCTTTCTTGTGAATGGGCACGACATTTGCCAATTTCCAATCTTCCGGGACGACTCCTGTTACTAATGATTGGTTAAATAAATCTGTTAACGGTTTTGCCAGCTCACCACTAAGCTCTTTTAATAATTTGGGGTGTATCTCATCAGGCCCCTGTGACTTATTTGTCTTCACTTTAGACAGCAAACTTAGAACATCTTCCTCTGTAAAGACACATGCATCAAACGATTTAATAGTCATCCTTTCTAATGGAGGTCCTTCTCCTTCTTTTCTTTTGTAAAAACTGAACAGAAGTATTCATTAAGGCAGTCGGCTAGCCCTTTATTCTCTTCTACATACCTTCCGTCCTTTGTTTTTAATTTAGCTATTCCTTGTTTTAATTTCCTTTTTTCATTTATATATCTGAAGAATGTCTTATCCCCTTTTTTCATAGACTGAGCTAGTTTTTCTTCTGCCTGAGCTTTAGAAGTTCTTATAACTTGCTTGGCCTCTTTCTGCCTAATCTTGTAGATATACGGGTCCTATATAATCTGACCCTACATTGATTGGTTACTATATTACGTCTTCAGTGTATCGCCACGTTGGATGTGAGTGAAGCATCTCTTGGACACCAGTAATATGGCTGGCCTCTAAGAGTACCACTATCTTGAAGATCGCCACTTGTACTTTCTGGGACCGATCGTGGCCACATGTGTGTGTTGTACTCTGTCTAGACACAGTGAGTGACCTCCTTTAATATGGCCTTTGCTGGTGGTGGTCTCTCACGATAGTGGGTGTGGTGCTGGGGTACAATTGGACGCCTGTACACAGCATGTATTCCCTTTTTTCTCTTTACAGATATCCATCTTTGATTGTCTTATGTGACATATACATGCCCGATATATCAAGATGCATGGTACTTTTCTACCCTCTAGACCTCCAAGGAATATCATCTGGTCCAATCTTTTAATCTATTACGTCTTTGTTTGACACCACTTGCTAGACGGATATATCATGGATGCGCCAATATTACTTGAGCCTCCTCCCGCCTGACATGGTCTTTATTCATTGATTTAATTATCTTATTTCATCCACCCCCTGATGATCCCACACCGTGGGGGAAACGCGTTGGGGCTGAACACAGATTAGCTCTGTGGCATTATTAATTATCATTATTTGGTGTCTTTGTATTTATGTAATTGTAGTTGACTGCACCGTGTACCTGTTGGTATTTGACATCAACAGGGCTGTATACACTGTGCATTTCTTGTTTTTGATCCTCTTTGTCCACGCCTACACCAGCCCACCATTATATCAATGGCCTCTTAAACCCATATTTAATAGGGTAAATCAGGAGTCGCCAGTCAGGTTCGAGGACAGGGGGCCTCCACCATCAGGAGTCGCCCTTGGGCTTAGGGCCTAGTCTTAGGATTTGCAGTTTAGGGCTACGTAATACATACATTGGCCAATTACTTTGATGGTCTGGTGTACGCCTGGACACTTTTGGACATTTGTGTCTGTCGTAAGTAGTAATAAAGTTGATATATATTTTTGTTAGGGTTACGCTGTAGCTGGACCACAATAACTCTGAATACCTAATCCATTATTTTTATGTATATCCTAAATTGCTGGATGTTTGTGTCCAAACTTTTGGTCTGTTCTGTATATGCCTTCCCACCAATCCACTTAATCCTAAAAGTCCTGACAAAGATTGCAGAAGAGCACTCTCACGTAATCCTGATTGCCCCATATTGGCCAAAGAGGGGATGGTTCCCTGACGCTTTCCAGAAATAGGTACTGGATTCTTCCTCAGACCCTGGACCTTCTACATCAAGTGCCAGCCTGACACCCAACAATCAACCAGTTAAAGCTCACTGCCTGGAATTTGAACGGTCCAAGGGGTTTTCAGATGCCGTCATCAACACTCTTCTTTCCAGCAGAAAACCTCTCACGTCTAGGGATGAGCGAACTCGAACTGTATAGTTCGGGTTCGTACCGAATTTTGGGGTGTCCGTGACACGGACCCGAACCCGGACATTTTCGTAAAAGTCCGGGTTCGGGTTCGGTGTTCGTTGCTTTCTTGGCGCTTTTGTGACGCTTTCTTGGCGCTTTTTGAAAGACTGCAAAGCAGCCAATCAACAAGCGTCATACTACTTGCCCCAAGAGGCCGTCACAGCCATGCCTACTATTGGCATGGCTGTGATTGGCCAGAGCACCATGTGACCCAGCCTCTATTTAAGCTGGAGTCACAAAGCGCCGCCCGTCACTCTGCTCTGATTAGCGTAGGGAGAGGTTGCGGCTGCGACAGTAGTGCAAGATTAGGCAGAATAACTCCTCGAAAGGACTTGATTAATCGATCGATCTGCAGCTGTGCATCATTGAGCTGCTGAAATTCAATTGCTCACTGTTTTTAGGCTGCCCAGACCATTTGTCAGTCACTTTTTTCTGGGGTGATCGGCGGCCATTTTGTGTCTTGTGGTGCGCCAGCACAAGCTGCGACCAAGTGCATTTAACCCTCAATGGTGTGGTTGTTTTTTGGCTAAAGCCTACATCAGGGTGAAGCTGTCTCACCAAGTGCATTTAACCAGCAATAGTCTGTTTATTTTTTGGCCATATACTACATCAGGGGCAAGCTGCGCCCGTCACCAAGTGCATTTAACCCTCAGTAGTGTGGTTGGTCAAGCTGTCACACCAAGTGCATTTAACCAGCAATAGTCTGTTCATTTTTTGGCCATATACTACATCAGGGGCAAGCTGCGCCCGTCACCAAGTGCATTTAACCCTCAGTAGTGTGGTTGGTCAAGCTGTCACACCAAGTGCATTTAACCAGCAATAGTCTGTTAATTTTTTGGCCATATACTACATCAGGGGCAAGCTGCGCCCCGTCACCAAGTGCATTTAACCCTCAGTAGTGTGGTTGGTCAAGCTGTCACACCAAGTGCATTTAACCAGCAATAGTCTGTTCATTTTTTGGCCATATACTACATCAGGGGCAAGCTGCGCCTGTCACCAAGTGCATTTAACCCTCAATGGTGTGGTTGTTTTTTGGCTAAAGCCTACATCAGGGTGAAGCTGTCACACCAAGTGCATTTAACCAGCAATAGTCTGTTCATTTTTTGGCCATATACTACATCAGGGGCAAGCTGCGCCCGTCACCAAGTGCATTTAACCCTCAATGGTGTGGTTGTTTTTTGGCTAAAGCCTACATCAGGGTGAAGCTGTCACACCAAGTGCATTTAACCAGCAATAGTCTGTTCATTTTTTGGCCATATACTACATCAGGGGCAAGCTGCGCCTGTCACCAGGTGCATTTAACCCTCAATGGTGTGGTTGTTTTTTGGCTAAAGCCTACATCAGGGTGAAGCTGTCACACCAAGTGCATTTAACCAGCAATAGTCTGTTTATTTTTTGGCCATATACTACATCAGGGGCAAGCTGCGCCCGTCACCAAGTGCATTTAACCCTCAGTGGTGTGGTTGGTCAAGCTGTCACACCAAGTGCATTTAACCAGCAATAGTCTGTTCAATTTTTGGCCATATACTACATCAGGGGCAAGCTGCGCCCGTCACCAAGTGCATTTAACCCTCAGTAGTGTGGTTGGTCAAGCTGTCACACCAAGTGCATTTAACCAGCAATAGTCTGTTCATTTTTTGGCCATATACTACATCAGGGTCAAGCTGCGCCTGTCACCAAGTGCATTTAACCCTCAATGGTGTGGTTGTTTTTTGGCTAAAGCCTACATCAGGGTGAAGCTGTCACACCAAGTGCATTTAACCAGCAATAGTCTGTTTATTTTTTGGCCATATACTACATCAGGGGCAAGCTGCGCCCGTCACCAAGTGCATTTAACCCTCAGTAGTGTGGTTGGTCAAGCTGTCACACCAAGTGCATTTAACCAGCAATAGTCTGTTCATTTTTTGGCCATATACTACATCAGGGGCAAGCTGCGCCCGTCACCAAGTGCATTTAACCCTCAGTAGTGTGGTTGGTCAAGCTGTCACACCAAGTGCATTTAACCAGCAATAGTGTGGTTATTTTTTGGCCATATCCCAGTCTAATTCTGTCAGTAAATCCATACCGGTCACCCAGCGCCTAAATACTAGGCCTCAAATTTATATCCCGCTAAATCTGTCGTTACCGCTGTACTGTTGTGGCTGGGCAAGTTATTTAGTGTCCTTCAAAGCACATTTTTTGTTCAGGGTTGAAATACAATTCCTAATTTAACAATTTCATAATTTAGTGGTTTCTGCTATATCAGAGCTATTTGAAATCTATCCCTAAAAGGGTATATAATATTTAAGGTGCACATAGGGTCATTCAGAATAACTTCACACACACGCTACTGTGCATTTCCAAGTCTAATTCTGTCACTAAATCCATACCGGTCACCCAGCGCCTAAATACTAGGCCTCAAATTTATATCCCGCTAAATCTGTCGTTACCGCTGTACTGTTGTGGCTGGGCAAGTTATTTAGTGTCCGTCAAAGCACATTTTTTGTTCAGGGTTGAAATACAATTCCCAATTTAGCAATTTCATAATTTAGTGGTTTCTGCTATATCAGAGCTATTTGAAATCTATCCCCAAAAGGGTATATAATATTCAAGGTGCACATAGGGTCATTCAGAATAACTTCACACACACGCTACTGTGCATTTCCAAGTCTAATTCTGTTAGTAAATCCATACCGGTCACCCAGCGCCTAAATACTAGGCCTCAAATTTATATCCCGCTAAATCTGTCGTTACCGCTGTACTGTTGTGGCTGGGCAAGCTATTTAGTGTCCGTCAAAGCACATTTTTTGTTCTGGGTTGAAATACAATTCCAAATATAGCAATTTCATAATTTAGTGGTTTCTGCTATATCAGAGCTATTTGAAATCTATCCCTAAAAGGGTATATAATATTCAAGGTGCACATAGGGTCATTCAGAATAACTTCACACACACGCTACTGTGCATTTCCAAGTCTAATTCTGTCAGTAAATCCATACCGGTCACCCAGCGCCTAAATACTAGGCCTGAAATTTATATCCCGCTAAATCTGTCGTTACCGCTGTACTGTTGTGGCTGGGCAAGTTATTTAGTGTCCGTCAAAGCACATTTTTTGTTCTGGGTTGAAATACAATTCCAAATTTAGCAATTTCATAATTCAGTGGTTTCTGCTATATCAGAGCTATTTGAAATCTATCCCTAAAAGGGTATATAATATTCAAGGTGCACATAGGGTCATTCAGACTAACTTCACACACACGCTACTGTGCATTTCCAAGTCTAATTCTGTTAGTAAATCCATACCGGTCACCCAGCGCCTAAATACTAGGCCTCAAATTTATATCCCGCTAAATCTGTTGTTACCGCTGTACTGTTGTGGCTGGGCAAGTTATTTAGTGTCCGTCAAAGCACATTTTTTGTTCTGGGTTGAAATACAATTCTCAATTTAGCAATTTCATAATTTAGTGGTTTCTGCTATATCAGAGCTATTTGAAATCTATCCCTAAAAGGGTATATAATATTCAAGGTGCACATAGGGTCATTCAGAATAACTTCACAGACACGCTACTGTGCATTTCCAAGTCTAATTCTGTCAGTAAATCCATACCGGTCACCCAGCGCCTAAATACTAGGCCTCAAATTTATATTCAGCTGAATTTGAATACAATACATTGGGCCAAATAATATTTTTGTTGTTGTGGTAAACCACAACAATGAGGAAAACATCTAGTAAGGGACGCGGACGTGGACATGGTCGTGGTGGTGTTAGTGGACCCTCTGGTGCTGGGAGAGGACGTGGCCGTTCTGCCACATCCACACGTCCTAGTGTACCAACTACCTCAGGTCCCAGTAGCCGCCAGAATTTACAGCGATATATGGTGGGGCCCAATGCCGTTCTAAGGATGGTAAGGCCTGAGCAGGTACAGGCATTAGTCAATTGGGTGGCCGACAGTGGATCCAGCACGTTCACATTATCTCCCACCCAGTCTTCTGCAGAAAGCGCACAGATGGCGCCTGAAAACCAACCCCATCAGTCTGTCACATCACCCCATGCATATCAGGGAAACTGTCTGAGCCTCAAGTTATGCAGCAGTCTCTTATGCTGTTTGAAGACTCTGCTGGCAGGGTTTCCCAAGGGCATCCACCTAGCCCTTCCCCAGCGGTGGAAAGCATAGACTGCACTGACACACAACCACTTATGTTTCCTGATGATGAGGACATGGGAATACCACCTCAGCATGTCTCTGATGATGACGAAACACAGGTGCCAACTGCTGCGTCTTTCTGCAGTGTGCAGACTGAACAGGAGGTCAGGGATCAAGACTGGGTGGAAGACGATGCAGGGGACGATGAGGTCCTAGACCCCACATGGAATGAAGGTCGTGCCACTGACTTTCACAGTTCGGAGGAAGAGGCAGTGGTGAGACCGAGCCAACAGCGTAGCAAAAGAGGGAGCAGTGGGCAAAAGCAGAACACCTGCCGCCAAGAGACTCCGCCTGCTACTGACTGCCGCCATCTGGGACCGAGCACCCCAAAGGCAGCTTCAAGGAGTTCCCTGGCATGGCACTTCTTCAAACAATGTGCTGACGACAAGACCCAAGTGGTTTGCACGCTGTGCCATCAGAGCCTGAAGCGAGGCATTAACGTTCTGAACCTGAGCACAACCTGCATGACCAGGCACCTGCATGCAAAGCATGAACTGCAGTGGAGTAAACACCTTAAAACCAAGGAAGTCACTCAGGCTCCCCCTGCTACCTCTTCTGCTGCTGCCGCCTCGGCCTCTTCTGCTGCTGCCGCCTCGGCCTCTTCCTCCGCCTCTGGAGGAACGTTGGCACCTGCCGCCCAGCAAACAGGGGATGTACCACCAACACCACCACCACCTCCGTCACCAAGCGTCTCAACCATGTCACACGGCAGCGTTCAGCTCTCCATCTCACAAACATTTGAGAGAAAGCGTAAATTCCCACCTAGCCACCCTCGATCCCTGGCCCTGAATGCCAGCATTTCTAAACTACTGGCCTATGAAATGCTGTCATTTAGTCTGGTGGACACAGACAGCTTCAAACAGCTCATGTCGCTTGCTGTCCCACAGTATGTTGTTCCCAGCCGCCACTACTTCTCCAAGAGAGCCGTGCCTTCCCTGCACAACCAAGTATCCGATAAAATCAAGTGTGCACTGCGCAACGCCATCTGTAGCAAGGTCCACCTAACCACAGATACGTGGACCAGTAAGCACGGCCAGGGACGCTATATCTCCCTAACTGCACACTGGGTAAATTTAGTGGCTGCTGGGCCCCAGGCGGAGAGCTGTTTAGCGCACATCCTTCCGCCGCCAAGGATCGCAGGGCAACATTCTTTGCCTCCTGTTGCCACCTCCTCCTTCTCGGCTTCCTCCTCCTCTTCTTCCACCTGCTCATCCAGTCAGCCACACACCTTCACCACCAACTTCAGCACAGCCCGGGGTAAACGTCAGCAGGCCATTCTGAAACTCATATGTTTGGGGGACAGGCCCCACACCGCACAGGAGTTGTGGCGGGGTATAGAACAACAGACCGACGAGTGGTTGCTGCCGGTGAGCCTCAAGCCCGGCCTGGTGGTGTGTGATAATGGGCGAAATCTCGTTGCAGCTCTGGGACTAGCCAATTTGACGCACATCCCTTGCTTGGCGCATGTGCTGAATTTGGTGGTGCAGAAGTTCATTCACAACTACCCCGACATGTCAGAGCTGCTGCATAAAGTGCGGGCCATCTGTTCGCTCTTCCGGCGTTCACATCCTGCTGCTGCTCGCCTGTCTGCGCTACAGCGTAACTTCGGCCTTCCCGCTCACCGCCTCATATGCGACGTGCCCACCAGGTGGAACTCCACCTTGCACATGCTGGACAGACTGTGCGAGCAGCAGCAGGCCATAGTGGAGTTTCAGCTGCAGCCCGCACGGGTCAGTCGCACTACAGAACAGCACCACTTCACCACCAATGACTGGGCCTCCATGCGAGACCTGTGTGCCCTGTTGCGCTGTTTCGAGTACTCCACCAACATGGCCAGTGGCGATGACGCCGTTATCAGCGTTACAATACCACTTCTATGTCTCCTTGAGAAAACACTTAGGGCGATGATGGAAGAGGAGGTGGCCCAGGAGGAGGAGGAGGAGGAGGAGGAGGAAGAGGGGTCATTTTTAGCACTTTCAGGCCAGTCTCCTCGAAGTGACTCAGAGGGAGGTTTTTGGCAACAGCAGAGGCCAGGTAGAAATGTGGCCAGCCAGGGCCCACTACTGGAGGACGAGGAGGACGAGGATGAGGAGGAGTTGGAGGAGGATGAGGATGAAGCATGGTCACAGCGGGGTGGCACCCAACGCAGCTCGGGTCCATCACTGGTGCGTGGCTGGGGGGAAAGGCAGGACGATGACGATACGCCTCCCACAGAGGACAGCTTGTCCTTACCCCTGGGCAGCCTGGCACACATGAGCAACTACATGCTGCAGTGCCGGCGCAACGACAGCAGAGTTGCCCACATTTTAACCTGTGCGGACTACTGGGTTGCCATCCTGCTGGATCCACGCTACAAAGACAATGTGCCCACCTTACTTCCTGCACTGGAGCGTGATAGGAAGATGCGCGAGTACAAGCGCACGTTGGTAGATGCGCTACTGGGAGCATTCCCAAATGTCACAGGGGAACAAGTGGAAGCCCAAGGCCAAGGCAGAGGAGGAGCAAGAGGTCGCCAAGGCAGCTGTGTCACGGCCAGCTCCTCTGAGGGCAGGGTATAGCATGGCAGAGATGTGGAAAACTTTTGTCAACACGCCACAGCTAACTGCACCACCACCTGATACGCAACGTGTTAGCAGGAGGCAACATTTCACTAACATGGTGGAACAGTACGTGTGCACACCCCTCCACGTACTGACTGATGGTTCGGCCCCATTCAACTTCTGGGTCTCTAAATTGTCCAAGTGGCCAGAGCTAGCCTTTTATGCCTTGGAGGTGCTGGCCTGCCCGGCGGCCAGCGTTTTGTCTGAACGTGTATTCAGCACGGCAGGGGGCGTCATTACAGACAAGCTGACGTTCATAAAAATGAACCAGGCATGGATCCCACAGGACCTGTCCGTCCCTTGTCCAGATTAGACATTAACTACCTCCCCTTAACCATATATTATTGGACTCCAGTGCACTTCCTCATTCAATCCTATTTTTGTTTTCATTTTACCATTATATTGCGAGGCTACCCAAAGTTGAATGAACCTCTCCTCTGTCTGGGTGCCGGGGCCTAAATATATGCCAATGGACTGTTCCAATGTTGGGTGACGTGAAGCCTGATTCTCTACTATGACACGCAGACTAATTCTCTGCTGACATGAAGCCAGATCCTCTGTTACGGGACCTCTCTCCTCTGCCTGGGTGCTGGGCCTAAATATCTGACAATGGACTGTTGCAGTGGTGGCTGACGTGAAGCCTGATTTTATGCTATGACATGCAGACTGATTCTCTGCTGACATGAAGCCAGATCCTCTGTTACGGGACCTCTCTCCTCTGCCTGGGTGCTGGGCATAAATATCTGACAATGGACTGTTGCAGTGGTGGCTGACGTGAAGCCTGATTTTCTGCTATGACATGCAGACTGATTCTCTGCTGACATGAATCCAGATCCTCTGTTACGGGACCTCTCTCCTCTGCCTGTGTGCTGGGCCTAAATATATGCCAATGGACTGTTGCAGTGGTGGCTGACGTGAAGCCTCATTCTCTGCTATGACATGCAGACTAATTCTCTGCTGACATGAAGCCAGATTGTCTGTTACGGGACCTCTCTCCTCTGCCTGGGTGCTGGGCCTAAATTTATGAAAATGGACTCTTACAGTGGTGGGTGACGTGAAGCCTGATTCTTAGGGATGAGCGAACTCGAACTGTATAGTTCGGGTTCGTACCGAATTTTGGGGTGTCCGTGACACGGACCCGAACCCGGACATTTTCGTAAAAGTCCGGGTTCGGGTTCGGTGTTCGTCGCTTTCTTCGCGCTTTTGTGACGCTTTCTTGGCGCTTTTTGAAAGGCTGCAAAGCAGCCAATCAACAAGCGTCATACTACTTGCCCCAAGAGGCCATCACAGCCATGCCTACTATTGGCATGGCTGTGATTGGCCAGAGCACCATGTGACCCAGCCTCTATTTAAGCTGGAGTCACATAGCGCCGCCCGTCACTCTGCTCTGATTAGCGTAGGGAGAGGTTGCGGCTGCGACAGTAGGGCGAGATTAGGCAGATTAACTCCTCCAAAGGACTTGATTAACTGATCGATCTGCAGCTGTGGATCATTGAGCTGCTGATCCTCAATTGCTCACTGTTTTTAGGCTGCACAGACCGTTTGTCAGTCTCATTTTTCTGGGGTGATCGGCGGCCATTTTGTGTCTTGTGGTGCGCCAGCACAAGCTGCGACCAAGTGCATTTAACCCTCAATGGTGTGGTTGTTTTTTGGCTAAAGCCTACATCAGGGTGAAGCTGTCACACCAAGTGCATTTAACCAGCAATAGTCTGTTCATTTTTTGGCCATATACAAAATCAGGGGCAAGCTGCGCCTGTCACCAAGTGCATTTAACCCTCAATGGTGTGGTTGTTTTTTGGCTAAAGCCTACATCAGGGTGAAGCTGTCACACCAAGTGCATTTAACCAGCAATAGTCTGTTCATTTTTTGGCCATATACAAAATCAGGGGCAAGCTGCGCCTGTCACCAAGTGCATTTAACCCTCAATGGTGTGGTTGTTTTTTGGCTAAAGCCTACATCAGGGTGAAGCTGTCACACCAAGTGCATTTAACCAGCAATAGTCTGTTCATTTTTTGGCCATATACAAAATCAGGGGCAAGCTGCGCCTGTCACCAAGTGCATTTAACCCTCAATGGTGTGGTTGTTTTTTGGCTAAAGCCTACATCAGGGTGAAGCTGTCACACCAAGTGCATTTAACCAGCAATAGTCTGTTCATTTTTTGGCCATATCCCAGTCTAATTCTGTCACTAAATCCATACCGGTCACCCAGCGCCTAAATACTAGGCCTCAAATTTATATCCAGCTAAATCTGTCCCTAGTGCTGTAGCTGGGCGAGTTATTTAGTGTCCGTTCAAGCACATTTCTTGTTCTGGGTTGAAATACAATTCCCAATTTAGCAATTTCATAATTTAGTGGTTCCTGCTATATCAGAGCTATTTGAAATCTATCCCAAAAAGGGTATATAATATTGAAGGTGCACATTGGGTCATTCAGAATAACTTCACACACACCCGCTACTGTGTATTTCCAAGTCTAATTCTGTCACTAAACCCATACCTGTCACCCAGCGCCTAAATACTAGGCCTCAAATTTAAATCCCTCTAAATCTCTCGTTACCCACCGCTGTACTGTTGTTGCTGGGCAAGATATTTAGTGTCCGTCAAAGCACATTTTTTGTTCTGGGTTGAAGTACAATTCCCAATTTAGCAATTTCATAATTTAGTGGTTTCTGCTATATCAGAGCTATTTGAAATCTATCCCTAAAAGGGTATATAATATTGAAGGTGCACATAGGGTCATTCAGAATAACTTCACACACACGCTTCTGTGCATTTCCAAGTCTAATTCTGTCACTAAATCCATACCGGTGACCCAGCGCCTAAATACTAGGCCTCAAATTTAAATCCCTCTAAATCTCTCGTTACCCACCACTGTACTGTTGTTGCTGGGCAAGATATTTAGTGTCCGTCAAAGCACATTTTTTGTTCTGGGTTGAAGTACAATTCCCAATTTAGCAATTTCATAATTTAGTGGTTTCTGCTATATCAGAGCTATTTGAAATCTATCCCTAAAAGGGTATATAATATTGAAGGTGCACATAGGGTCATTCAGAATAACTTCACACACACGCTTCTGTGCATTTCCAAGTCTAATTCTGTCACTAAATCCATACCGGTGACCCAGCGCCTAAATACTAGGCCTCAAATTTAAATCCCTCTAAATCTCTCGTTACCCACCGCTGTACTGTTGTTGCTGGGCAAGATATTTAGTGTCCGTCAAAGCACATTTTTTGTTCTGGGTTGAAGTACAATTCCCAATTTAGCAATTTCATAATTTAGTGGTTTCTGCTATATCAGAGCTATTTGAAATCTATCCCTAAAAGGGTATATAATATTGAAGGTGCACATAGGGTCATTCAGAATAACTTCACACACACGCTTCTGTGCATTTCCAAGTCTAATTCTGTCACTAAATCCATACCGGTGACCCAGCGCCTAAATACTAGGCCTCAAATTTAAATCCCTCTAAATCTCTCGTTACCCACCGCTGTACTGTTGTTGCTGGGCAAGATATTTAGTGTCCGTCAAAGCACATTTTTTGTTCTGGGTTGAAGTACAATTCCCAATTTAGCAATTTCATAATTTAGTGGTTCCTGCTATATCAGAGCTATTTGAAATCTATCCCTAAAAGGGTATATAATATTGAAGGTGCACATAGGGTCATTCAGAATAACTTCACACACACCCGCTACTGTGTATTTCCAAGTCTAATTCTGTCACTAAACCCATACCTGTCACCCAGCGCCTAAATACTAGGCCTCAAATTTAAATCCCTCTAAATCTCTCGTTACCCACCGCTGTACTGTTGTTGCTGGGCAAGATATTTAGTGTCCGTCAAAGCACATTTTTTGTTCTGGGTTGAAGTACAATTCCCAATTTAGCAATTTCATAATTTAGTGGTTTCTGCTATATCAGAGCTATTTGAAATCTATCCCTAAAAGGGTATATAATATTGAAGGTGCACATAGGGTCATTCAGAATAACTTCACACACACGCTTCTGTGCATTTCCAAGTCTAATTCTGTCACTAAATCCATACCGGTGACCCAGCGCCTAAATACTAGGCCTCAAATTTAAATCCCTCTAAATCTCTCGTTACCCACCGCTGTACTGTTGTTGCTGGGCAAGATATTTAGTGTCCGTCAAAGCACATTTTTTGTTCTGGGTTGAAGTACAATTCCCAATTTAGCAATTTCATAATTTAGTGGTTTCTGCTATATCAGAGCTATTTGAAATCTATCCCTAAAAGGGTATATAATATTGAAGGTGCACATAGGGTCATTCAGAATAACTTCACACACACGCTTCTGTGCATTTCCAAGTCTAATTCTGTCACTAAATCCATACCGGTGACCCAGCGCCTAAATACTAGGCCTCAAATTTAAATCCCTCTAAATCTCTCGTTACCCACCGCTGTACTGTTGTTGCTGGGCAAGATATTTAGTGTCCGTCAAAGCACATTTTTTGTTCTGGGTTGAAGTACAATTCCCAATTTAGCAATTTCATAATTTAGTGGTTCCTGCTATATCAGAGCTATTTGAAATCTATCCCAAAAAGGGTATATAATATTGAAGGTGCACATTGGGTCATTCAGAATAACTTCACACACACCCGCTACTGTGTATTTCCAAGTCTAATTCTGTCACTAAACCCATACCTGTCACCCAGCGCCTAAATACTAGGCCTCAAATTTAAATCCCTCTAAATCTCTCGTTACCCACCGCTGTACTGTTGTTGCTGGGCAAGATATTTAGTGTCCGTCAAAGCACATTTTTTGTTCTGGGTTGAAGTACAATTCCCAATTTAGCAATTTCATAATTTAGTGGTTTCTGCTATATCAGAGCTATTTGAAATCTATCCCTAAAAGGGTATATAATATTGAAGGTGCACATAGGGTCATTCAGAATAACTTCACACACACGCTTCTGTGCATTTCCAAGTCTAATTCTGTCACTAAATCCATACCGGTGACCCAGCGCCTAAATACTAGGCCTCAAATTTAAATCCCTCTAAATCTCTCGTTACCCACCGCTGTACTGTTGTTGCTGGGCAAGATATTTAGTGTCCGTCAAAGCACATTTTTTGTTCTGGGTTGAAGTACAATTCCCAATTTAGCAATTTCATAATTTAGTGGTTCCTGCTATATCAGAGCTATTTGAAATCTATCCCAAAAAGGGTATATAATATTGAAGGTGCACATTGGGTCATTCAGAATAACTTCACACACACCCGCTACTGTGTATTTCCAAGTCTAATTCTGTCACTAAACCCATACCTGTCACCCAGCGCCTAAATACTAGGCCTCAAATTTAAATCCCTCTAAATCTCTCGTTACCGCTGTACTGTTGTAGCTGGGAAAGTTATTTAGTGCCCGTCAAAGCACATTTTTTGTTCTGGGTTGAAGTACAATTCCCAATTTAGCAATTTCATAATTTAGTGGTTCCTGCTATATCAGAGCTATTTGAAATCTATCCCAAAAAGGGTATATAATATTCAAGGTGCACATTGGGTCATTCAGAATAACTTCACACACACGCTTCTGTGCATTTCCAAGTCTAATTCTGTCACTAAATCCATACCGGTCACCCAGCGCCTAAATACTAGGCCTCAAATTTATATCCCGCTGAATTTGAATACAATACATTGGGCCAAATAATATATTTGTTGTTGTGGTGAACCATAACAATGAGAAAAACATCTAGTAAGGGACGCGGACGTGGACATGGTCGTGGTGGTGTTAGTGGACCCTCTGGTGCTGGGAGAGGACGTGGCCGTTCTGCCACATCCACACGTCCTAGTGTACCAACTACCTCAGGTCCCAGTAGCCGCCAGAATTTACAGCGATATATGGTGGGGCCCAATGCCGTTCTAAGGATGGTAAGGCCTGAGCAGGTACAGGCATTAGTCAATTGGGTGGCCGACAGTGGATCCAGCACGTTCACATTATCTCCCACCCAGTCTTCTGCAGAAAGCGCACAGATGGCGCCTGAAAACCAACCCCATCAGTCTGTCACATCACCCCCATGCATACCAGGGAAACTGTCTCAGCCTCAAGTTATGCAGCAGTCTCTTATGCTGTTTGAAGACTCCGCTGGCAGGGTTTCCCAAGGGCATCCACCTAGCCCTTCCCCAGCGGTGAAAGACATAGAATGCACTGACGCACAACCACTTATGTTTCCTGATGATGAGGACATGGGAATACCACCTCAGCATGTCTCTGATGATGACGAAACACAGGTGCCAACTGCTGCGTCTTTCTGCAGTGTGCAGACTGAACAGGAGGTCAGGGATCAAGACTGGGTGGAAGACGATGCAGGGGACGATGAGGTCCTAGACCCCACATGGAATGAAGGTCGTGCCACTGACTTTCACAGTTCGGAGGAAGAGGCAGTGGTGAGACCGAGCCAACAGCGTAGCAAAAGAGGGAGCAGTGGGCAAAAGCAGAACACCCGCCGCCAAGAGACTCCGCCTGCTACTGACCGCCGCCATCTGGGACCGAGCACCCCAAAGGCAGCTTCAAGGAGTTCCCTGGCATGGCACTTCTTCAAACAATGTGCTGACGACAAGACCCGAGTGGTTTGCACGCTGTGCCATCAGAGCCTGAAGCGAGGCATTAACGTTCTGAACCTGAGCACAACCTGCATGACCAGGCACCTGCATGCAAAGCATGAACTGCAGTGGAGTAAACACCTTAAAACCAAGGAAGTCACTCAGGCTCCCCCTGCTACCTCTTCTGCTGCTGCCGCCTCGGCCTATTCTGCTGCTGCCGCCTCGGCCTCTTCCTCCGCCTCTGGAGGAACGTTGGCACCTGCCGCCCAGCAAACAGGGGATGTACCACCAACACCACCACCACCACCTCCGTCACCAAGCGTCTCAACCATGTCACACGCCAGCGTTCAGCTCTCCATCTCACAAACATTTGATAGAAAGCGTAAATTCCCACCTAGCCACCCTCGATCCCTGGCCCTGAATGCCAGCATTTCTAAACTACTGGCCTATGAAATGCTGTCATTTAGGCTGGTGGACACAGACAGCTTCAAACAGCTCATGTCGCTTGCTGTCCCACAGTATGTTGTTCCCAGCCGGCACTACTTCTCCAAGAGAGCCGTGCCTTCCCTGCACAACCAAGTATCCGATAAAATCAAGTGTGCACTGCGCAACGCCATCTGTAGCAAGGTCCACCTAACCACAGATACGTGGACCAGTAAGCACGGCCAGGGACGCTATATCTCCCTAACTGCACACTGGGTAAATGTAGTGGCAGCTGGGCCCCAGGCGGAGAGCTGTTTGGCGCACGTCCTGCCGCCGCCAAGGATCGCAGGGCAACATTCTTTGCCTCCTGTTGCCACCTCCTCCTTCTCGGCTTCCTCCTCCTCTTCTTCCACCTGCTCATCCAGTCAGCCACACACCTTCACCACCAACTTCAGCACAGCCCGGGGTAAACGTCAGCAGGCCATTCTGAAACTCATATGTTTGGGGGACAGGCCCCACACCGCACAGGAGTTGTGGCGGGGTATTGAACAACAGACCGACGAGTGGTTGCTGCCGGTGAGCCTCAAGCCCGGCCTGGTGGTGTGTGATAATGGGCGAAATCTCGTTGCAGCTCTGGGACTAGCCAATTTGACGCACATCCCTTGCTTGGCGCATGTGCTGAATTTGGTGGTGCAGAAGTTCATTCACAACTACCCCGACATGTCAGAGCTGCTGCATAAAGTGCGGGCCGTCTGTTCGCGCTTCCGGCGTTCACATCCTGCCGCTGCTCGCCTGTCTGCGCTACAGCGTAACTTCGGCCTTCCCGCTCACCGCCTCATATGCGACGTGCCCACCAGGTGGAACTCCACCTTGCACATGCTGGACAGACTGTGCGAGCAGCAGCAGGCCATAGTGGAGTTTCAGCTGCAGCACGCACGGGTCAGTCGCACTACAGAACAGCACCACTTCACCACCAATGACTGGGCCTCCATGCGAGACCTGTGTGCCCTGTTGCGCTGTTTCGAGTACTCCACCAACATGGCCAGTGGCGATGACACCGTTATCAGCGTTACAATACCACTTCTATGTCTCCTTGAGAAAACACTTAGGGCGATGATGGAACAGGAGGTGGCCCAGGAGGAGGAGGAGGAGGATGAGGAAGAGGGGTCATTTTTAGCACTTTCAGGCCAGTCTCTTCGAAGTGACTCAGAGGGAGGTTTTTTGCAACAGCAGAGGCCAGGTACAAATGTGGCCAGCCAGGGCCCACTACTGGAGGACGAGGAGGACGAGGATGAGGAGGAGGTGGAGGAGGATGAGGATGAAGCATGGTCACAGCGGGGTGGCACCCAACGCAGCTCGGGTCCATCACTGGTGCGTGGCTGGGGGGAAAGGCAGGACGATGACGATACGCCTCCCACAGAGGACAGCTTGTCCTTACCCCTGGGCAGCCTGGCACACATGAGCGACTACATGCTGCAGTGCCTGCGCAACGACAGCAGAGTTGCCCACATTTTAACCTGTGCGGACTACTGGGTTGCCACCCTGCTGGATCCACGCTACAAAGACAATGTGCCCACCTTACTTCCTGCACTGGAGCGTGATAGGAAGATGCGCGAGTACAAGCGCACGTTGGTAGACGCGCTACTGAGAGCATTCCCAAATGTCACAGGGGAACAAGTGGAAGCCCAAGGCCAAGGCAGAGGAGGAGCAAGAGGTCGCCAAGGCAGCTGTGTCACGGCCAGCTCCTCTGAGGGCAGGGTTAGCATGGCAGAGATGTGGAAAACTTTTGTCAACACGCCACAGCTAACTGCACCACCACCTGATACGCAACGTGTTAGCAGGAGGCAACATTTCACTAACATGGTGGAACAGTACGTGTGCACACCCCTCCACGTACTGACTGATGGTTCGGCCCCATTCAACTTCTGGGTCTCTAAATTGTCCACGTGGCCAGAGCTAGCCTTTTATGCCTTGGAGGTGCTGGCCTGCCCGGCAGCCAGCGTTTTGTCTGAACGTGTATTCAGCACGGCAGGGGGCGTCATTACAGACAAACGCAGCCGCCTGTCTACAGCCAATGTGGACAAGCTGACGTTCATAAAAATGAACCAGGCATGGATCCCACAGGACCTGTCCGTCCCTTGTCCAGATTAGACATTAACTACCTCCCCATAACCATATATTATTGGACTCCAGGGCACTTCCTCATTCAATCCTATTTTTATTTTCATTTTACCATTATATTGCGATGCTACCCAAAGTTGAATGAACCTCTCCTCTGCCTGTGTGCTAGGCCTAAATATATGCCAATGGACTGTTGCAGTGGTGGCTGACATGAAGCCTGATTCTCTGCTATGACATGCAGACTAATTCTCTGCTGACATGAAGCCAGATTGTCTGTTACGGGACCTCTCTCCTCTGCCTGGGTGCTGGGCCTAAATTTATGACAATGGACTGTTGCAGTGGTGGCTGACGTGAAGCCTGATTCTCTGCTATGACATGCAGACTGATTCTCTGCTGACATGAAGCCAGATCGTCTGTTACGGGACCTCTCTGCTCTGCCTGTGTGCTAGGCCTAAATATATGCCAATGGACTGTTGCAGTGGTGGGTGACGTGAAGCCTCATTCTCTGCTATGACATGCAGACTGATTCTCTGCTGACATGAAGCCAGATTGTCTGTTACGGGACCTCTCTGCTCTGCCTGTGTGCTAGGCCTAAATATATGCCAATGGACTGTTGCAGTGGTGGGTGACGTGAAGCCTCATTCTCTGCTATGACATGCAGACTGATTCTCTGCTGTCATGAAGCCAGATTGTCTGTTACGGGACCTCTCTGCTCTGCCTGTGTGCTAGGCCTAAATATATGCCAATGGACTGTTGCAGTGGTGGGTGACGTGAAGCCTCATTCTCTGCTATGACATGCAGACTGATTCTCTGCTGACATGAAGCCAGATTGTCTGTTACGGGACCTCTCTGCTCTGCCTGTGTGCTAGGCCTAAATATATGCCAATGGACTGTTGCAGTGGTGGGTGACGTGAAGCCTCATTCTCTGCTATGACATGCAGACTGATTCTCTGCTGTCATGAAGCCAGATTGTCTGTTACGGGACCTCTCTGCTCTGCCTGTGTGCTAGGCCTAAATATATGCCAATGGACTGTTGCAGTGGTGGGTGACGTGAAGCCTCATTCTCTGCTATGACATGCAGACTAATTCTCTGCTGACATGAAGACAGATTCTCTGTTACGGGACCTCTCTCCTCTGCCTGTGTGTGTGCTGGGCCTAAATATATGCCAATGGACTGTTGCAGTGGTGGCTGACGTGAAGCCTCATTCTCTGCTATGACATGCAGACTGATTCTCTGCTGACATGAAGCCAGATTCTCTGTTACGGGACCTCTCTCCTCTGCCTGTGTGTGTGCTGGGCCTAAATATATGCCAATGGACTGTTGCAGTGGTGGCTGACGTGAAGCCTCATTCTCTGCTATGACATGCAGACTGATTCTCTGCTGACATGAAGCCAGATTCTCTGTTACGGGACCTCTCTCCTCTGCCTGTTGTGTGTGCTGGGCCTAAATATATGCCAATGGACTGTTGCAGTGGTGGCTGACGTGAAGCCTCATTCTCTGCTATGACATGCAGACTGATTCTCTGCTGACATG